>NC_140176.1:7206237-7252432 GCF_963971535.1 Notolepis coatsorum
GGGGGCGATCAGAGTCCACTGGTCGGTGTCTGGGCTGTAGCACTCAGCTGTGAGCAGATCCTCCGTCCAGTTGATGCCACCACAGATGTAAACCTGTAATAAAAAAGAATATTCTAATTTAGTTTATATATTCCATTTGATTTCATTCTACTTTAATTGTCTGTTAATGTTGATGCACCAAAGGACCCAGACACATCTTTTGTATGTGCAAGCTTACTTGGCAATAAAGACATTTATGATTTCTGATCTAACGTTCCTTGTGTTCATCTACCACCCTGTGTCCCTCAGTTCCACCCACCTTGCCCTGGAGGGCTGCTGCCCCTGCGTCGCTCCTGTGCTCCAGCATGGGTGAGATCACTGTCCACTGGTTGGTTTCAGGCTCGTAGCGCTCGGCGGTGTTCAGGAACACGTCTCCGTCGTACCCTCCCATGGCGTAGATACAGCCGTCCAACGCGACCACGCTGAGCTCACTGCGGCGTGAGTGCATGGGAGCCGCCTGCAGCCAGCTGCGAGTGACGGGGTTGAACCTGCGCACACTGCTGAGAGGCTTACTGCTGTCCCAGCCGCCGACGCAGTAGACCAGACCGTGGAGATAAGCGGTGCCGTGGCCCCACCGGGGACTCTCCCCCTCAACACTCACGTCCATCCATCCACCGGCTCTGATATCGTAAGCCTCCATGGTCACGCTGCCTCTACTACAGCCTCCGATGGCCAATAGGACCTCCTGGGGCAGGCGTGGGCGGGTCAGGGGGTTTGGGAGCCTGTCGGAGTCAGGGGGGTTCAGGACGCTGAGGATGAGGGCCCTGCAGTCCTGGCTGTCCCTCACCACAGGGTTGTTCTGGACGTTGTTCCTGAAGTAGTCAGGCCTCATCAAGCCCATGCGAACCTGGGAAGAGACAAGCAGACAGCGGGTACAACTTAAACATCGGTTGTAGATGGTTTCTGTTGCTAGGGAACAGTTTGGACCCAACTGTTTGAGAACCACTGTACTAGGGAACCCAGTTAGGACAGCCAAATCCCGTCCAATCTTTCGCCGTCGACTAAAGACTCACTTCTTCAACCATTATCTGAAATGATAAAAAAGAAAAAAAAAAAAAAATCTAACCCTGACTAACCTTACTGTCATGCACTTGTCCTAATAAACTAACCTACACTGTAACACTCAACACTTTGATGAACATTGTTACTCTTGCTGTCTTGTCGCACAGAACTTGTAAGTCGCTTTGGATAAAAGCGTTCAGCTAAATGACTAAATGTAAATGTAAATGTAGTGTTGTTTTAAAATACCCTTTTCCTGATTTTGGGGCAATTTTGAGATTTTTGTATAATGTTGCCCCTTTACATGTCTTCTTTCAAACTAGTGACAAGAAAACTTTAAAAAACACATTTAGTTGCTTATTTTGCTTCATTTTGCATGATTGCATCCATAAATGTGCACATATTGAATGGGGAAGTGCCTCATTTGCATATATAAACATAAAATTCAGAAAACTTGCAATATATTTTTTCTTAGTTTATATGTACATAACAAACTGGGAAAGTTTCATAGTGATATCTATTCAATTTTTTTTTTGCCTATTAGGGGGTACAGTAATCGGTTGTGTTGTTTGTTACTAAACTGTTACTACTACTACATCATTATTATTATGTTATTATGTTATTCAGTTATCAGGCATGTGTTTAGGTTGTCTATTACTAATGGTTTGATTGGGTGTTGTGTTTGTAAATAGCGGTTACAAAAATAAAAATGTATGGCATTTTACAATACAGAACTTTGAAGGCGTTTTCCCAATGGGTAGATATGTACCATTTCCCTAGCATCTACACACACCAAACTTTCCACCTTTATTCATATCTATATCCTGCTTCTTTGTGCCAAATGGTTTGTTGATATGTCATACAAAACTTTAAAGGAGTTTTTCTCAAAATGAGATTTTATGAGTTTGTATTACACATAAAACAAAAAATCTCAATTTCTCTAATACCTCCACACACCAAACTGGCCACGTTTCCTCCTATCCATATACCACAACTTTCTGCTAGAGGATTTTTTGATATATCACTCATCCAGATTTTTTGAACATTTTATACAAAAAATGTATGCAAAACATTTATTTTTTATGACTAGGGGGTCATAAAAGGTCATAAATTCCTGTTCGGGTGGCATATAAAAAAATCCTCTAGCAAATACAATTATCCAATCCAATCCAACTTTATTTATAAAGCGCTTCAACAGCCACAGGGGCACAAAGTGATGTACAGGGGGAGCATATTAAAACTATTAGCAGCACTAAAAATAGATAAAAAAAAACAAGAGTACCAAAACAGAGATAAAAAACATTAGGTAAATATAGGCAGCAATACAAGTTAAAATAGATCAGAGTACTTAAAAAAAATATATATTTAAAAGCAAAGGACACAGTAACAAAACGATACAACAACAATACAGTAAGACAATAAGATCATAAAATCAACAAGCTACATGGTGTCGAAAGCCAGAGAGAAAAGGTGGGTCTTAAGGAGGCCTTTAAAACGGGGCAGTGATGAGGCCTGCCTAATCTGCAGTGGCAGCTCATTCCACATTTTGGGGGCGGCAACGGAGAAAGCACGGTCCCCCCTGAGCTTACGCCTAGTTGTAGGCACTACTAGGAGCAGCTGGTCAGCTGACCTGAGAGAGCGAGAAGGTGTATAGACCTGCAACAGCTCAGAGAGGTAGGGTGGAGCAAGTTATTTATGCGACCAAAAAAAAATGTATAATTTTTTTTTGGACTATTCTAAACAATTAAGATGTTTGCAAATGATTTCATCCTTTATTATTTTTTTCCCTATCTAGGTGGGTGGTCTCCCCCACCGCCGTTCACGTTGCACAGCGTTATTGCCCGCCATGCGTTGTCTGCCAAACCATGCTGTACAGCGATATTGAGATCATATTTAATTTCTTCGCCATGGCATTCATAATTCATATATACACCTCCGGCGCTGCAGCTGGACCCTACGGCTCAATACAACGATGGCTCAATACCGCCGCCTGGTGTATGGTCGGGCGAGTTACACTGGTAAACAGGATATGGCTGCTGTGCGTCGATTAAATGCATCCGGCCGTCAGATATTGTCACAAGGCTCCCGGAAGACACTATGTACATAATGGATCGCTTTATAAACTTAATAATGGATATGATTTCGGTGTTTATTGCGACATACAAACCGGAAATGGACCTAGGCGATCGACGTCCTATACCTGGGATCTTTCACCGCCAGTCTCATTGACGCACGGTAAGAGGACGCTGACGCTATTTTCAGCCCAATTGTTTATTTATTTCACTGCAAACCGATCGGATCAATATATCACCCATACTACATAAAGCATTTACTGACGATCACGGAAGTATAAACGACCCCCCCCCCCCTTTCATCCACGCATGATGAGGCATAACGTATACGATCATGTACAGTTGAATTTCTTAATATAGCGTGTCTAGGGAATAGACGGCAATCGATAATCTATATATGCGTTTAGGCCTATAGCTCACGTTCTAGGAATTACTGCAGAAAACGATAAAAACATACTTATATTCTAGAAGGTATTTTTGTATGAATCTATGAATGAAAAAGTATAACGTTCCTACATCCTGAACGATAGATAATCGATGTTGAATGGGCCATAGTAATGTCAATTTAGCAATATAATTTAAAAAGTTATAGCCCTGCAAAGAAGGTAAACATCTCCATAGGCTTAGAGTGGTGGCAGACTGGCTATATTGATGGATATAACCAGTGGCAGGGAATGTGTTAATGTAATGCACAGTAATACAATTAGTTACCTTGGGCAGCAGCAAAGGGATGTGTGTTTTACGCTCTTCGCGGGAGTGGTCAATCCAACGGAGGACGGCCTCGAACACCGTCTCCTCACTCTTCACGTTCAGGTCATCCCTCTCGATGATGTCCACCAGTTGCTGCAGGGACAGCTCCACAAACTCCTGTGAGACGTGCAACATCTCCTCAAAGTGGCACACGATGAAGAGATGGGCCTTGCGCCTCAGGTCAGGGCAGCAGTAGATGTCCACGAACCTCCAGATGCCGACACAGTTTTCTAGAGACAGCTGGCCTTCTAGGAAGTCAGAGCACGCTCCTACTATGCCAGTGACGCGAAGCTGGTCTGCAGCCACCAGAAGCTCTTCCACGTTCTCTGCTGTCACCAGCACAAAGCGTGTGTAGGAGTACTCTATGATGAGCTGCATCATACCCGGGGACACCCCAGGGATAGTGTAGACTGCTTTCTCTGAGTCGCTCCAGCGAGTGAAGAGGGCTCTGTGGGACGCAGAGTATAGAGATATCTGATGAGTAAACAGTATGGTATCTGTTTACTAACCAAGCTAAGCTGAACCAAGCTAACCTGAACCAAGCTAAACTTACCTGAAATAGTCACTGCAGTCACACAGGAGGGCCTTGTGGGCATTCAACTCAGTGCTGTTGACTTTAATAACCACATCACAGAGCCTTCCCTCCAGAGGCAGCTCATTAAGGATTGTACAGGACATTGTTTCCTTTTCCATGTGGGGATTTTAAATTGTATCTACAGAATATATTCAAGCTTACAGACAAGTAGCCGGACACAACAAGTGATATCTTCACTTGTCCTCTGAGATCTGAGATCTTCTGAGAGAATTGTTGTATTATACTCTACACAAATGTTCTAGAATGTTTCTATTATGACATCATACTGTGACATCACAAATGTTCTAGAATGTCTATTATGACATCATACTGTGACATCACAAATGTTCTAGAATGTGCTATTATGACATCATACTGTGCCATCACAAATGTTCTAGAATGTTTGATTATGACACCATACGGTGACATCACAAATGTTCTAGAATGTTCTATTATGACATCATACTGTGACATCACAAATGTTCTAGAATGTTTGATTATGACATCATACTGTCTCTATAAAGAACCTTCTCTCCTGTGTCTCTCCTACTCTGTCTCCCTCTCAGCCTTCCTACTGTGTCAATAAAGAACCTTCTCTCCTGTGTCTCCTCTACTCTGTCTCCCTCTCAGCCTTCATACTGTCTCAATAAAGAACCTTCTCTCCTGTGTCTCCTCTACTCTGTCTCCCTCTCAGCCTTCCTACTGTCTCAATAAAGAACCTTCTCTCCTGTGTCCCCTCTACTCTGTCTCCCTCTCAGCCTTCCTACTGTCTCAATAAAGAACCTTCTCTCCTGTGTCTCCTCTACTCTGTCTCCCTCTCAGACTTCCTACTGTGTCAATAAATAACCTTCTCTCCTGTGTCTCTCCTACTCTGTCTCTCTCTCAGCCTTCATACTGTCTCAATAAAGAACCTTCTCTCCTGTGTCTCCTCTACTCTGTCTCCCTCTCAGCCTTCCTACTGTCTCAATAAAGAACCTTCTCTCCTGTGTCTCCTCTACTCTGTCTCTCTCTCAGCCTTCATACTGTCTCAATAAAGAACCTTCTCTCCTGTGTCTCCTCTACTCTGTCTCTCTCTCAGCCTTCATACTGTCTCTATAAAGAACCTTCAGTCTGAAGAGTAGCAGTTGTGAATGGGCCGTGTGAGATCTCTTGTATTTAGTATTTATTTAGTATTAGTGGTGCGACTACACTACTCTGCTAGAGTGTCAGTGTTAACACATCTGCAACCAATCCAGGAGCCCAGTATAGGAGCCCAAACAACCAGCATGGCAGGGAGGGAGAGAGCGATGGAGGGATGGATGGAAGGATGGAGGGAGGAAGACAGATAGGTATAAAAAAAAGAGAGGGAGGGAGGGAGGGAGGGAGGGAGGGAGGGAGGGAGGGAGGGAGGTAAAGACTGAGGAAGGGAGAGGGGGGGCAGGGAGATGCAGGGATGGAGGGAGAGATGGAGGGGGAGACAGGGAGGGAGAGAGACAGGGATGGAGAGAGGGAGAGAGGCAGAGATGGGGGAGGAAGAGAGATAGAGGGGAAAAGGCAGAGATGGATGGAGGGAGAGAGGGAGGGGGAGACAGAGAGTGATAGAGACAGGGATGGAGAGAGGCAGAGAGGCGGAGATGGGGAGGGAGAGAGAGAGGGGAGAAAGGCAGAGATGGAGGCAGGAAGAGAGGGAGGGGGAGACAGGGATGGAGAGAGACAGGGATGGAGAGAGGGAGAGAGGCAGAGATGGGAGAGGAAGAGAGAGAGAGGGAGAAAGGCAGAAGTGGAGGGAGGGAGCATGTGCGTGTGTGTTTGTCTGTCTCTATCTGTCTCTGTTTGTTTCATGTTTCTTTTGGACATTAGGACAGGAGCTGAATGCGCTGCCGACTGTCAAACACATGCACACTTGCATACGAGCACACTGTCATCTTCAGGGGCAGAGGTCAGAGGTCAGATTAGACAGAGGAGTGGACCATGTCCAGCACCATCACATTAGAGAGAGAGCGAAAGAGAGAGAAATTGAGAGGGGGGAGATGGAGAAAGAGAAAGGGGGGAGAGAGAAAGAGAATGAGGGAGAGAGGTGGTGTATAGAAAGGTGGAGAGAGAAGGGAGTGAAAGAGAGCTAGAGAGAGAGAGACATACAGGTAGAGAGGGAGGGAGGGAGGGAGAGAATGGGGATGGGGCGGAGAGAGAAAGAAGTAGACGGAGAAGAGAGAGAGGAACAGAAAAAGAACAGGAGGGCGAGAGAGGGGGATGAAGGGAGTGGGGCAGAGGAAAATAGAAAGAGAGAAGGTAAGAACAATTGAAAGAAAGAAAGAAAGAAAGAAAGAAAGAAAGAAAGAAAGAAAGAAAGAAAGAAAGAAAGAAAGAAAGAAAGAAAGAAAGAAAGAAAGAAAGAAAGAAAGAAAGAAAGAAAGAAAGAAAGAAAGACAGAGACAGACAGACAGACAGACAGACAGACAGACAGACAGACAGACAGACAGACAGACAGACAGACAGACAGACAGACAGAGACAGACAGACAGACAGACAGACAGACAGAGACAGACAGACAGACAGACAGACAGACAGACAGACAGACAGACAGACAGACAGACAGACAGACAGAAGGACAGACGGACAGACGGACAGACAGAAGGACAGACAGACAGACAGACAGACAGACAGACAGACAGACAGACAGAAGGACAGACAGACAGACAGACAGACAGACAGACAGACAGACAGACAGACAGACAGACAGACAGACAGACAGACAGACAGACAGCTGGTTCTGTAGCCTGTCTGTCCTCAGTGTAGTTGGCAGCGTTGTTATCAGCCAGAGGAAGGATCCCTGCTCTTATCCTGTCCGTGTCCCCAGTCCGCTGTCTGTCTCAGAGCCTCCCCTCTCAGTCGTGTCCTGTTTGCATTAACACACACACACACACACACACACACACACACACACACACACACACACACACACACACACACAGACCTGTCCTTTGTCTCAGATGAATGATGGACGCGAGGGTGGAAGGCATCCCTCTGAAGTCGTCTCCCCACGAGGATAATGCCAGCCCCTGACATCTGGTTCAGAGTCCTCCTTCAAGCCTCGATACAAGAAAAAACTGAAGCGGCCGATTGTTTTTTTCACATTACCGAAAAATGTGGTGTAGTTATTTTTCTTTTTGTTGTTGGAGACACACGACTGTCATCGCCTTCCGGTCGAAAAGAAATAAATACAATATGGCATCTGAAGATGTGCCTTAAAAAGACCACCCTGGACCCTGGAATCTATCTCACCACAGTTTACAGAGAAATGGAACATTGGAACATCTGAGGTGCATTTATTCTCCTGTAAAAGTTCCTCTATTGTGCCTGGATATAAAATAAACAAAGAAATAAAACATAACACGTTTGATTTCACTTGAGACTCAAAACGGATGTAGAGAGAAGATATAGGAGTTTGAGTAATCAGATATCCACCATTTCTATTCTAGGGAAGATGAAGATAATAATAATAATAATAATAATAATAATAATAATAATAATAATAATAATAATAATAATAATAATAATAATAATAATAATAATAATAATAATAATAATAATAATAATAATAATAATAATAATAATAATAATAATAATAATAATAATAATAATAATAATAATAATAATAATAATAATAATAATAATAATAATAATAATAATAATAATAATAATAATAATAATAATAATGATAACATGACTTTTTCTATTTGATACTTATTATCTATTTTTATCTAGCAGACTCCCAGGACTACAGACTTGAAACATGAAACTTGAAGCTTATCCTCTCACTGTAACCTTTAACCTTTACACTGCAGGGCGGAGCTTATCCTCTCACTGTAACCTTTAACCTTTACACTGCAGGGTGGAGCTTATCCTCTCACTGTAACCTTTAACCTTTACACTGCAGGGTGGAGCTTATCCTCTCACTGTAACCTTTAACCTTTACACTGCAGGGCGGAGCTTATCCTCTCACTGTAACCTTTAACCTTTACACTGCAGGGCGGAGCTTATCCTCTCACTGTAACCTTTAACCTTTACACTGCAGGGCGGAGCTTATCCTCTCACTGTAACCTTTAACCTTTACACTGCAGGGCGGAGCTTATCCTCTCACTGTAACCTTTAACCTTTACACTGCAGGGCGGAGCTTATCCTCTCAATGTAACCTTTAACCTTTACACTGCAGGGCGGAGCTTATCCTCTCACTGTAACCTTTAACCTTTACACTGCAGGGCGGAGCTTATCCTCTCACTGTAACCTTTAACCTTTACACTGCAGGGCGGAGCTTATCCTCTCACTGTAACCTTTAACCTTTACACTGCAGGGCGGAGCTTATCCTCTCACTGTAACCTTTAACCTTTACACTGCAGGGCGGAGCTTATCCTCTCACTGTAACCTTTAACCTTTACACTGCAGGGCGGAGCTTATCCTCTCACTGTAACCTTTAACCTTTACACTGCAGGGCGGAGCTAAATAAATAAAAATAATAATAAATTTTATTTATAAAGCGCTTTTCAAGAACCCAAAGACGCTGACAATGAGCAAAACAAATGAACAGAGAAACAAAGAACCACAGGGAATAAGCAACAGTATGAATACGCAGGACATACAACCACGGGTAACAAGTAACAGATACAGAGTCCAGTAGGGGAACAATCAGGGGAGGTAAGGAAACCGAGGGGAGGGGGGGGGGGCAGGAGGCGTCTTCCTTAATGATAAGCAAGCAGTGCAAAAATGCTTCCGCATTCGTCACCGCACGCCAGTACGGTAAAGCGCCTTTCTTTTCAGGCCCCGCTTAGACAAATGCTATGGCATTTCCGCGTACATTGCAACGAATCACTTGAAACCTCGGCTGTCTTTAACTATGAGTGAACACAACTGTCTTTAACTATGAGTGAACACAACGCAACATTGTAACGTTAACGTGTAATTTACTATGGAATATAGTATAATTATCGCGACGATTGTAACGTTAACGTGTACTTCGCGAATATAGTATATTATCGCGACGCGTCGTCGGACTAAACGCTGTTGTGAACACAACACATTGTAACGTTAACGTGTACTTTACTATGGAATATCAGAAGAAACTACTCAACCTCGGCTGTCTTTAACTAAACAGTGTTGTGAACACAACACATTGTAACGTTAACGTGTACTTTACTATGGAATATCAGAAGAAACTACTCAACCTCGGCTGTCTTTAACTATGAATGAACACAACACTCTAACTCACCAATGTACAGTTTCTACGCCAAATGTATATACACTCCTTTTTCTGGACACTTTTGTATCACAAACAGTACTGTATTTGCAAATCTGATATGTCATAAATGTATAGGCGTAGCAGTACTGCCTATCTGTATGTCATGTATGTCATATATGAATTGAAAATGGGGGACCCTGATGTAAACAAGACAAGTCTTTCTCTGGTCTGCATCCCCTTAACAATTGTATGTATTGAGCTGTACTGTACTGTACCCATTCTGCAATCTGTTAATAAACTTTTCAATCAATCAATCAAACCATGTTTAGATAATAAAGTACTCAACCTCTACTTGTCTACTGTCTGACTGAACACAACACTCTAACTAACTTACCATGTTTAGATAATGAAGTACTCAACCTCTACAGTCTTTAACTATGAGTGAACACAACACTCTAACTTACCATCTTTAGATAATGAAGTATGCAACCTCTACTGTCTTTAACTATGAGTGAACACAACACTCTAACTTACCATCTTTAGATAATGAAGTATGCAACCTCTACTGTATTTAACTATGAAGGAATTACAACCTTTATTTAATGGTTAATAGTTTGATAAAAGGTAATTTACTATATTTGTATGGCATTTACACTTAAAGTAGAAAAACAAAACACGCACGCACCTGAGCCGAGCGAGCACGCCGCCGCCGCCGGTGCACGCACCTGGGCGAAGGAAAATGAAAGGCGCATTACTGCACGCCACTACGGTACATTCTTGCACTGCTTGCTTGTCATTAAGGAAGACGCGGGCAGGAGAGGGAGAGAAAGTAGGGAAGGGGAGGGGAGGTGGTAGGTTATAATCACTATATCATTATATGACCATTATATCATTATATGACCATTATATCATTATATGACCAATGAAATTTATTTTATCTTTTTGTTATAAGGATTATGGATTGCTTGATTATGTATGTGTGTATGTTTTATGATTTATGTTTTATGATTGCTTGATTATGTATGTGTGTATGTTTTATGATTTATGTTTTATGATTGCTTGATTATGTATGTGTGTATGTTTTATGATTTATGTTTTATGATTGCTTGATTATGTATGTGTGTATGTTTTATGATTTATGTTTTATGATTGCTTGATTATGTATGTATTTATGTTTTTAATGTTTGCGTATGTCTGTCTTGGACCCCAGGAAGACTAGCTCGACGTCAAGGCGTCCAGCTAATGGGGATCCTTTTAATAAACAATAAACAATAAACATTACTGTACTGTATTAATGTAGCCAGAATTGTTAACTGCTTGAGAGTTCTGTAATTAAATAATTAAGTAATTTATGTGTATGTGTAATGTATGTGTATGTGTGCATGTTTATGTGCATGGGTATGGGTATGTGTATGTATATATGTGTGTGTATGTGTATGTGCATGTGTAATGTATGTGTAATGTATGTGTATGTGTAGTGTTTGTGTATGTGTATGTGCATGTTTATGTGTAATGTATGTGTAATGTTATGTGTATGTGTATGTGTAATGTATGTGTATGTGTAATGTATGTGTTTGTGTATGTGTATGTGTAATGTTTGTGTATGTGTATGTGTAATGTATGTGTAATGTATGTGTTTGTGTATGTGTAATGTGTGTATGTGTAATGTATGTGTTTGTGTATGTGTATGTGTAATGTTTGTGTATGTGTATGTGTAATGTATGTGTAATGTATGTGTTTGTGTATGTGTATGTGTAATGTTTGTGTGTGTATGTGTAATGTTTGTGTATGTGTAATGTATGTGTTTGTGTATGTGTATGTGTAATGTATGTGTAATGTGTATGTGTATGTGCATGTGTATGTGTGTGTGTGTGTGTATGTGTAATGTATGTGTATGTGTGTGTTTGTGTATGTGTATCATGTGTATGTGAATGTATGTGTATGTGTATGTGTAATGTATGTGTAATGTATGTGTATGTGTCACACACACACACACACACACACACACACACACACACACATGATACACATACACACACACACACACATGATACACATACACAAACATTACACATGCACATACATTACACATACACACACACACATACACACACACACACACACACACACACACACACACACACACACACACACACACACACACACACACACACACACACACACACACACACACACACACACACACACACACACACACACACACACACACACACACACAGTGAAGCCCAGTGTATAATAGAGCAGTCAGTCAGTAGGGTCTCTCACTCTCAGTGCTGCTGGTGCTACTGGTGGTGTTCACACCACATCAAAGCAGAGCCCTCCGAACTCAACTCCCATGTGGGCAATGAGATTAGGACGACTGATGTGGATTTGAGATTTCCAGAACAAATCCGGACGCTTACGGATATGGAGATGAGGGCAGGGCCTCAAATGCTCAAAGAAGAAGAAGAAAAAAAACACATACTGTTCATCTTTGTTAAGTTTTCAGGCAACGTTTTTTTTCAGACAGTTTTCAGTAAACTGATAGGATTGACAGCTACATACTAGTTCATGCTGTCTCCTAAAGGGGCACTTCACCCAAACACTCTGTCTGTCTGTCTGTCTGTCTGTCTGTCTGTCTGTCTGTCTGTCTGTCTGTCTGTCTGTCTGTCTGTCTGTCTGTCTGTCTGTCTGTCTGTCTGTCTGTCTGTCTGTCTGTCTGTCTGTCTGTCCGTCTATACAAACTAGCTGAAAAAACGTTGCCTGAAAACTTAACAAAGATGTACAGTATGTGTTTTTTCTTTTCTTCTTTGAGTATTTGACAGACAGACAAATGCCCGTCTATCTATCTATCTATCTATCTATCTATCTATCTATCTATCTATCTATCTATCTATCTATCTATCTATCTATCTATCTATCTATCTATCTATCTATCTGTCTGTCTGTCTGTCTGTCTGTCTGTCTGTCTGTCTGTCTGTCTGTCTGTCTGTCTGTCTGTCTGTCTGTCTGTCTGTCTATCTATCCATCTATCTATCCATCCATCCACATGTACCAAGGTACCGACTCCCTGGCTGGTTGAGTAGGGCTGGGCCTCCAAAACGAGCTGTAATTAACTTGATGTCATGTATTTAGCGTCCTGAGTGAGTTCTATTCTCTAGCAGTGAGCGGAGGCCAGAGGGACTGAGAATAGCAGAGGATGTGGAGGAACCCTAAAGAAAACACCACCATCACATCATCATGAAAGATTAATATCAGTAACACAACCTGTCCTGACCACAAGCACACTTTCACACAAAGACAAGTGTACACAACATACGTACAACAATATGTACACACACATGGATGCACGTTATTCTGTCTCTCTCTCTTTCTTTCGCTCGCTCGCTCACACACACACACACACACACACCCACACCCCCACACACACACACACACACACACACACACACACCCACACCCCCCCACACACACACACACACACCCACACACACACCCCCACACCCCCACACACACCCACACCCCCACACACACACACACACACACACCCCCACACCCCCACACACACACCCCTACACACACACACACACACACACACACCCACACACACACCCCCACACCCCCACACACACCCACACCCCCACACACACACACACACACACACCCACACACACACCCCCACACCCCCACACACACACCCCCACACCCACACACACACACACACACACACACACACACACACACATACATTTCTATCTCTGTCCACCACCTCATTCATCCTATTAATTGTGTCTCTGAATGTGCTCAGAATCAGAGCTAAATCCTGACAGGCTCTCGCTGTGGCTGAATACCAGCTTGGAGGTCAGAGTGACCTCTCTCTCCCCTGGCTCCCAGGGTTTATACAACACTGTTACAACTAATTACTAGGGGTGTAACGGTAACACACATTTTCAGATTCCATTCCAATTTAGACTTTGACGTCATGATTCAATTTGATTTTTTTCGATTCTTTGTGCATTAATATGTATTCATAATTACAGAGATCAAATTATAGCTTATATAGCTCAGAAGAATACTTTAAATGTATTTGTAAGGCCCGACAACACACGTTAATGTCCCCCATGGGGCCGGACACGTCTTCTTTAAACAAGTCAAGAAGAAACATCACAATAAATCAAGAGCAAAACAAAAACACCATAAAGTCCAAAAAATTTAAAATAAATAAAATATATGCAACACTCCCAGACGTACCCCACGCGAAGGTAAGGAGAAACTCACTAAAACCTAGCAATAGGGAAAAATTCACCACAGGCGATGTGGAGGAACCTTAGAAGGGCCGTTCAAGATCTTAGATGTCGGTGATAGTAGTGTTGCAATGAAACAGGCGAAACAGTTGGTAAGCACGCACTCATATGCGTAATGAAACACAGATAAGTCTCATGCAATAATGAATGGCATAGATGTACTGTAGCCGGCGTAGGGGGGGTTGCAGGGGATATGTCCCTTTCAATATTGAGAAGAGGTAAATTTGTCCCCCTCAAAAATTATAGCCAAGACAACCCCCTCCCCAAAACAGGTAAAAAAAAAGAAGTGGGTCAAAACATTTATATATCCTTCTTACCTGTAACTATATATTAACCAACTATTTCAGTCATATTATATCACCATACCATCTCAACCTAGCAGACGTGCCTCTCACTCGCATTCAGTCGGTGGCTTCTGGCTAGCCTCGTGCAAGGTAGCCAGTGTAGTGGGTAATGTAAGTAGCTAGCTAGCTTGTTTAGCCCAATACACTTCACTTGCTTACCTTCACAGTCCCTGAATGTTGGCTTTTAGTTTACTTTACATAAATAAAGACTTTCCCACCATAAATGTATGCAGAAAAGGCACAAATTGTTGCATAAAAGTGATTCACGCTCCAAAGTTTCCAGGGAGAGGACCCACAGACCTTGAGCCTAAAGTGTCCTCCCCAATGTGTTGACACTACTAATCTACACCCTTGATGAATGGACAATTACAGTAACAGATCTCTCCCACACAGTAGCTTCGTCTGTGGTCCATTGCAGCTGTGGTCCCGTGAACAAAGCCTTCTAATATACATTTATCTCTTCGATAAGGCAGGGGATTTTATTTGATTTTATTTGCCAAAACTAGCTTAGCTTATCGGGTCACCAGATTCTCTTCAACATCGGGTCATTTATAGCCTATAGGGTTTAGCGATTTGGCTTTTAAAACATTCCTATTTTCCCATTAAGCCCACATGCAGTGTCAAGGACAAAATCACTGGTGAACAAAGCCTTCTAATATACATTTATCTCTCCGATAAATGGAGAGATAAATGTCACAGACAAATTAAACAAACTGGTAAAAAAAAAGCAAGCTCTGTGGTGGGAGCGGACCTGGACAGTCTGGAGGTGGTGGCAGAGGGGAGGACGAGGAGGAAGCTGCATGCTATCCTTGAGAACCCCTGCCACCCCCTCTATGATGAGCTGACCGTAATGCGGTCCACGTTTAGCCACAGACTCACCCCCCCCCCCCGACATACCACAAAGCGCTTCGGGCAGTCCTTTGTGCCGGTGGCAATCAGGCTCCACAACCAGGCAGGGCCAGGACGGGCCAACTGCCGTGGACCGGAGGAGCTGGGTTGTGGACTGTAACCAATTAATTTAATTATTTAACAACACATTCATGATTGGACTTGTTTCTTTTTCACAACATTTTTAGCTCTTTTTAGTCCTATTTTAGCTATTTTTTATCCCTGTGTACTTGTCCATCTTGTTTTTTTTTTTTTTTTTACTTTTGACCAGTCAGCTGGTTCTTTTAGCGTTTATCGCTTTTTCTTCGCATTTATACTTGGTCAAGTTCGACCGACAGAAGCAGGCTGAAAGGGTTCAGATGGGGGGGAAGACACTCTGGGAAAGGCACGGCTGCCGTCCGGGATTCGAACGCGCTCAGCCCCAGATCCGTGACGAGCACGGTTGTCCACGGCGCCGAAATAGCACTCGCGGTACGTGGTGAGCTACTGGAGCTCCCCTTCCATCTTGTTTTTAACAAATACTAATAAGTGTATGTTATGTATGTTATGTATAAACTGTTTTTTAATTGCTGTTTTTAAATTGCTGTTATGCTGTTTATGCTGTAAAGGACATCTTAATCTCCCCTCGGGGATAAATAAAGGTTTTCAATTTAAATTTCAATTAAATTCAATTTCAATTTCAATAAGGCAGGGGATTTTATTTGAAATCTTTAGCCAAAACTACCTTAGCATATCGGGTCACCAGATTCTCTCCAACATCGGGTCATTTAGGGCTAGCGATTTGGCTTTTAAAACATTCCTATTTTCCCATTAAGCCCACATGCAGTATCAAGGACAAAATCACTGGTAAACATGGAAAGGAAAAGGCCGTTAATTTCTGCCACAGGCAGAAAAAATACACCGGGGGCTTGATGTCATAATGTGTTCATATTACGCTAACAGCATACTGTTCATATTGTATAGAGCAGAAAGAGGAACCCGGAGCTTCGACTGCAGGAATGGACTTTCTTTTTTGGTTCTTTTCTCTTTTTTTGGTACCTGGATGATGATGTAATTATTGCACTATTATTCATCATATCCCGTTCCCCGTTCAGAGTCATCGAGCAGGTGTTTTCGTTGGCCACCTCTATGTCAGCCTTGGAGCCGAGTCCAGCAGCCCTCTCCACGTGGCTTCTGCCTTGGCCTTCCTCAGCTTCCCAGCTTCCTGCTGGAACAGAAGGACCAGGGAGAAGAACATACCAGGAGACGTCGTAGAGGAGGTCTGCCAGAGAGGTGAGGAGGAGCAGTGTAGTGGTAGAGGAGGTCTGTCAGAGAGGTAGGGAGGAGCAGTGTAGTGGTAGAGTCAAGTCAAGTCAAGAGTTTTATTTGTCACGGCATACAAGTATACAATGAAATGCGGGTGGTCTTGCCCGCAACGATGTGCAATACAGTAGTAACAACATATAATAGAATCCAATAAAACAACATTGTGCAATAAACAAGTAACATAGTAGGGCATATCAGTATTTGTACATAAGTTATTTACAGAGCATGGAGGACATGCTAGGTCCTTTGGTAGTGCAATACACTGTTACTGTTACTATACTATTTTTAAAGTGACCTTTCCTTAGTGGCCATAAGTGTGGGCGTGTGCAGCATGAGTGTGTGCTTGCTCATGTTAAAGTGGCTGCTAGTGTGTGAGCGTGCACAACATACATACCAGGAAGAACATACCAGGAGACGTCGTAGAGGAGGTCTGCCAGAGAGGTAGGGAGGAGCAGTGTAGTGGTAGAGGAGGTCTGTCAGAGAGGTAGGGAGGAGCAGTGTAGTGGTAGAGGAGGTCTGTCAGAGAGGTGTGGAGGAGCAGTGTAGTGGTAGAGGAGGTCTGTCAGAGAGGTGTGGAGGAGCAGTGTAGTGGTAGAGGAGGTCTACCAGAGAGGTAGGGAGGAGCAGTGTAGTGGTAGAGGAGGTCTGTCAGAGAGGTAGGGAGGAGCAGTGTAGTGCTAGAGGAGGTCTGTCAGAGAGGTAGGGAGGAGCAGTGTAGTGGTAGAGGAGGTCTGTCAGAGAGGTAGGGAGGAGCAGTGTAGTGCTAGAGGAGGTCTGTCAGAGAGGTAGGGAGGAGCAGTGTAGTGGTAGAGGAGGTCTGTCAGAGAGGTAGGGAGGAGGAGCAGTGTAGTGGTAGAGGAGGAACTGGCTTTACGGGTGGCAAGGCTAATACATTGTAGGCTAAGTCACAGCGGGGTGTAAAAAAGTACCCAGAAATTATACTTAAGTGAAAGTATGGGTACCGTCTCAAAATCTGGAGTATCTGGCTAAAAACACACTTGAGTAAAAGTCTAAAAGTCTAAAGTTTAATGTATTTTTAATGATGGAACACTTAAAATGTCCCCCCCCCCCCTTTTTTTTAGTTATTAAACTATCAGAGCCAGAACACAAATGAAAAATGTAGCGTCTAATGAAACCAAATATCATAAAACAACATGTTGTCACTTTTGTCAAGTAGGGAGCCAAACACAGCTGTGCTGCACGCTGCAGAAACCAGGGTCACTTTATCAAAGGCTCTTACAACCAAATACAAACCAAAGCCGTGAAGTCATCTTGACGTCCCGATCAGAGGTTTCCTAAAAGTCAGAGTATCTGGCTAAAAACACACTTGAGTAAAAGTCAAAAAGTTTCTACTTTTAAATGTACCTAAGTAAAACTTTTTTTTTTATTCCGGGGGAATGAAATGTTCCGTTTCGTCCTCTTCATCACTCGTACTATCGTTTGTGGCCATCTTCTGTAGCTTGTCACTCTGACTGTCTATTCTTCTGATCGCAGGTGTTTAATCAAAGATCCCCGCTTTCTAGTCTTGCACAAGGACCAATCAGCATGGGTATGGGCGGGTTCGTTTTCCATTGATGGGGATTTGATTGGCTGTTTTTAAATAAAGCATGGCCGCAGGATTAATAACGTTAGCGTTAGTTCGACCAGAGAAACAAATATACTAATTATTTAAAATTGTTGGACCTACGAGATTTGTACTTTGTAGGTCTGCATTTTAAATGTAAGGAGTAAAACATATGTTTTTTTTCTCTGAAATGTAATTGAGTAAAAGTACAAGTACACAAACCTAATAATACTCGAGTAAAGTACAAATCCCCAAAAACAGTACTTAAGTATTGTAACGAAGTACAATTACTCAAGTACTTTACACCCCTGCATGTGCCATATACCCAAACGATATGACGAGTGACAACTTTTAAATGTTACTTGTCCTGACGGACAAGTTATCTTTTTGGTATGTTTTTATTGCTTTTTGCTATCAGGCAGTCCGATAGAGAGAGAGAGGAGGAAATGGAGATAGATCGGGGAAAGACATTCGGCAAAGAACGCCGGGTCCGGGAATCGAACCCGGGTCGGCCGTGTCTGCCCATGCGGAAAACTATTATAAGAAACATACAGTTTCAGCTTTCAGAAAGGTTTATAACGTATAGTTTCTGCCTTCAGAAAGATTTATAAGAAAATATAGTTTGAGCCTTCAGAAAGATTTATAAGAAACATATAGTGTAAGCCTTAGGAAAGAAAGATGTATAAGAAACATATAGTTTCTGCCTTCAGAAAGATGTATAAGAAACATATAGTTCTGCCTTCAGAAAGATGTATAAGAAACATATAGTTCTGCCTTCAGAAAGACGTATAAGAAACATATAGTTTGAGCCTTCAGAAAGATGTATAAGAAACATATAGTTTGAGCCTTCAGAAAGATGTATAAGAAACATATAGTTTGAGCCTTCAGAAAGATGTATAAGAAACATATAGTTTGAGCCTTCAGAAAGATGTATAAGAAACATATAGTTTGAGCCTTCAGAAAGATTTATAAGAAACATATTAGTGTAAGCCTTAGGAAAGATGTATAAGAAACATATAGTTTGAGCCTTCAGAAAGATGTATAAGAAACATATAGTTTGAGCCCTTCAGAAAGATGTATAAGAAACATATAGTGTAAGCCTTTAGAAAGATGTATAAGAAACATATAGTTTCTGCCTTCAGAAAGATGTATAAGAAACATATAGTTTGAGCCTTCAGAAAGATGTATAAGAAACATATAGTTTGAGCCCTTCATAAAGATGTATAAGAAACATATAGTGTAAGCCTTTAGAAAGATGTATAAGAAACATATAGTTTGAGCCTTCAGAAAGATGTATAAGAAACATATAGTTTGAGCCTTCAGAAAGATGTGTAAGAAACATATAGTGTAAGCCTTTAGAAAGATGTATAAGAAACATATAGTTTGAGCCTTCAGAAAGATGTATAAGAAACATATAGTTTGAGCCTTCAGAAAGATGTATAAGAAACATATAGTTTGAGCCTTCAGAAAGATGTATAAGAAACATATAGTTTGAGCCTTCAGAAAGATGTATAAGAAACGGATACTATAGTTCTGCCTTCAGAAAGTGTTATAAGAAACATAGTTTCTGCCTTCATGTCTCCTTACACAGTGTTTTGTATTATGTATGTTAGACTACCAGACATATACAGCAGATTCTCAAAATTCCTTGAATCATATACAGTATGTGGATTTACTATGTGTGTCTAGATACCATAGAACAGGAGATACTGTACTTTATATCTCCGTGTAAACTACAGTACACTGCTGGGGGTATGGTACATAGCTGGGGGTATATATGGTACTGTACAATCTGTTCAACGTTGTTCCTAAACAAAGAAAAATATTAACCACTTCCAGGTCCCAATAGATGCTGCTTACCTCATTCCTCAGGATCCATCAAATGTATTATTGACATTTTAATTTCAACTCAGAACACATGAAGCCATCACGCACCACACCGAAACCTCCCGCCGCACCCCGATATCAAACTGACCTACCTCAGCGTCCCCTCCTTCTCACCTCCTCCTAGGTGGGATGTAAAAGGGCCCCCACAAACAGGAAGCCACAGGTCCAGCGGCCTATCACGTGCCAGGAAGCCGTCAGCTCCCTGCGGTCGCCATTGGCCCACATCACAGGGACGAGAGCGGTGGGGGTTTGTGGGGGTTTGTGGGGGTTTGGTTCCCTCCACCGCGAGGGATTCCCTCAGGCTGCCGCCATCTGGGCCTGACCCCAAAAACGCTTACAGAATCTGACCATTAAAAAGAGATATTCAGCAAACCTTTGAATAAACCGGGGTCTTTAAATAAACCATGCCTCCCACACCAGCAGCAGCAGCACTGTAAACGCCAGGGGGGGAGGGGGGGGGGGGGGGAGGAAGTACACTTTTTTAATGTATTTTTAATGATGGAACACTTAAAATGTCCCCCCCCCCCCCCTTTTTTTTTGAGTTATTAAACTATCAGACCCAGAACACAAATGAAAAATGTAGCGTCTAATGAAACCAGATATCATAAAACAACATGTTGTCACTTTTGTCAAGTAGGGAGCTAAACACAGCTGTGCTGCACGCTGCAGAAACCAGGGTCACTTTATCAAAGGCTCTTACAACCAAATCCAAACCAAAGCCGTGAAGTCGTCTCGACGTCCCGATCAGAGGTTTCCTTCAAACTGTCTCCAGTTTTCTACAGTAAAATATAAGAACCAAACTTACCTAATCATTCAAAGTAATGATAAAAGTGCAGCCCAAAGTGCTTCACAGCAGTAAAATAGACGTAAAAAAAATTGCATAATAGACAGAATCAAAGCAATGCAGATAATAAGAAAAAGGGTAAACACAATGCAGATAATAACAATACAAATATTGACGCACACGGTCTTTCTTCCCATTTAGATGGTTTGATTGATTGATTGAAAATGTTATTAACAGATTGCAGAATGGGTACAGTACAGTACGGCTCAATACACACAATTGTTAAGGGGATGCAGACCAGAGAAAGACGTTTGTCTTGTTTACATCAGGGTCCCCCATTTTCAATTCATCATGTCATACACGACATACAGATATACAGTACTGTTAATGGTCACACATAACCTGACAATTTGATTGACCCACACAGTATGAATACTATAGGTATATGTTTTATCTGTTTTGATGACCTTCTTTGAAATGACCGTATGGGCCGTATAAACTCAAAGAACGTTTTGATGGATGAGGCTCCAGGCTCTCCAGTAAACTCCAGACGAGGGCCAGGCCCAGGACGCTGCCTTCTCCCAGCCTGCCACTAAGGGCCAAGGTCTGGGGTGTGAAAAAAAAAAACGCTGAAAAGCTATAGGCAAAATAATAATTACGCAGAACTAAACTCACATCCGATGAAAGAACCGCACGCAGTGGTTGAAACTGAGCCCGGAGGAAACGACGCTCGAATGCGTTGACAAACAAGTCGTGGAGGGTTTATATATTGTGGGGGAGGCTGGGAACTAACAACTGGGAGGAAACGGGTCGCTGGTTGATTTGTGTAAAACCGCAGCAATGCTCTTTGTACCTCCCAGGCATAGTTTCCAACTGATGGAAGAAATGTGAGCGTAGGCACGCAGATGAGTTACACCCCTGTACAAAACAAGTCACAGAGGCAGGGTCTATGAGTTCCTCTCATTAGCATTGTGGTAAACAATGTAGTGGTAGAAGTAGTAGCAGCAGCAGTAGTAGTAGTAGTAGTGGCGGTGGTAGTAGTAGCAGCAGTATTAGTAGTAGTAGTGGTAGTGGTAGAAGTAGTAGCAGCAGCAGCAGTAGTAGTAGTAGTAGTAGTAGTGGTGGTAGTAATAGTATTAGCAGCAGTATTAGTAGTAATAGCAGTATTAGTAGTAGTAGTAGTAGTAGTAGTAGTAGTAGTAGTAGTAGTGGTGGTAGTAATAGTATTAGCAGCAGTATTAGTAGTAATAGCAGTATTAGTAGTAGTAGTAGTAGTAGTAGTAGTAGTAGTAGTAGTAGTAGTAGTAGTAGTAGTAGTAGTAGTAGTAGTAGTAGTAGTAGTAGTAGTAGTAGTAGTAGTAGTAGTGGTGGTGGTAGTAGTATTAGCAGCAGTATTAGTAGTAGTAGTAGTATTAGTAGTAATAGCAGTATTAGTAGTAGTAGTAGTAGTAGTAGTAATAGCAGTATTAGTAGTAGTAGTAGTAGTAGTAGTAGTAGTAGTAGTAGTAGTAGTAGTAGTAGTAGTAGTAGTAGTAATAGCAGTAGTAGTAGTAGTAGTAGTAGTAGTAGTAGTAGTAGTAGTAGTAGTAGTAGTAGTAGTAGTAGTAGTAGTAGTAGTAGTAGTAGTAGTAGTAGTAGTAATAGTAGTATTAGTAGTAGTAGTAGTAGTAGTAGTAGTAGTAATAGCAGTATTAGTAGTAGTAGTAGTAGTAGTAGTAGTAGTAGTAGTAGTAGTAGTAGTAGTAGTAGTAGTAGTAGTAGTAGTAGTGGTGGTGGTAGTAATAGCAGTATTAGTAGTAGTAGTAGTAGTGGTAGTAATAGTAGTAGTAGTAGTGGTGGTGGTGGTAGAAGTAGTAGTAGAAGTAGTAGTAGTAGTCAGAGGTAGTAATAGTAATAGTATGTAGTAGTTATAGTTATAGTAGGGACAATAGCACAAGCTATGTGACAGAACCTTCTTACTCTGTGCTCAGAGGGATCCTGTGTAGCTCACACTCTGCCTGGGTTAGGGGTTCAATTCCCACCCTTCTATACCGGACAGATACATTCATGGTGCTGTCGCTTTGGATACAAATGTCCATCACATGGCACACATTACCAAATGCCATATAGAGTATGACATGTTTTGATTGATCATGAAACCACAGGAGCCATGTTGGTCTGCTGTGTCCACTCCAGAGTCTCCCTATAGTTCTGTGTTTTATTCAACCTTTATGGAACCAAACTTGGCCAAATTAAGAACAAAGTCTTATTTACAATGACAGCCTGGCAAAAAGCAACAGATCAATTGTCCCTCTAATTATCACTACTATTTCTATGAAGCTAAAGATAGTGAAGGAGAAGTGGGCGTGAAGTGTAGCATGAGAGAACATGAGACAGTCAGCCTAAACATCTCTCATCAAACCAAGTAGGAAACCTTTCTAAACGGCTCTGTAACAGCTCTTTAGCTGCTCTTTAGCTGCTCTGTAGCTGCTCTTTAGCTGCTCTTTAGCTGCTCTTTAGCTGCTCTTTAGCTGCTCTGTAACGGCTCTTTAGCTGCTCTTTAGCTGCTCTTTAGCTGCTCTTTAGCTGCTCTTTAGCTGCTCTGTAGCTGCTCTTTAGCTGCTCTGTAACGGCTCTTTAGCTGCTCTGTAACGGCTCTTTAGCTGCTCTGTAACGTCTCTTTAGCTGCTCTGTAACGTCTCTTTAGCTGCTCTGTAACGTCTCTTTAGCTGCTCTGTAACGTCTCTTTAGCTGCTCTGTAACGGCTCTTTAGCTGCTCTGTAACGTCTCTTTAGCTGCTCTGTAACGTCTCTTTAGCTGCTCTGTAACGACTCTTTAGCTGCTCTGTAACGACTCTTTAGCTGCTCTGTAACGTCTCTTTAGCTGCTCTGTAACGTCTCTTTAGCTGCTCTGTAACGTCTCTTTAGCTGCTCTGTAACGTCTCTTTAGCTGCTCTGTAACGACTCTTTAGCTGCTCTTTAGCTGCTCTGTAACGTCTCTTTAGCTTCTCTGTAACGTCTCTTTAGCTGCTCTGTAACGTCTCTTTAGCTGCTCTGTAACGTCTCTTTAGCTGCTCTGTAACGACTCTTTAGCTGCTCTGTAACGTCTCTTTAGCTGCTCTGTAACGTCTCTTTAGCTGCTCTGTAACGTCTCTTTAGCTGCTCTGTAACGTCTCTTTAGCTGCTCTGTAACGTCTCTTTAGCTGCTCTGTAACGTCTCTTTAGCTGCTCTGTAACGACTCTTTAGCTGCTCTTTAGCTGCTCTGTAACGTCTCTTTAGCTTCTCTGTAACGTCTCTTTAGCTGCTCTGTAACGTCTCTTTAGCTGCTCTGTAACGACTCTTTAGCTGCTCTGTAACGTCTCTTTAGCTGCTCTGTAACGACTCTTTAGCTGCTCTGTAACGACTCTTTAGCTGCTCTGTAACGACTCTTTAGCTGCTCTGTAACGACTCTTTAGCTGCTCTGTAACGACTCTTTAGCTGCTCTGTAACGACTCTTTAGCTGCTCTGTAACGTCTCTTTAGCTGCTCTGTAACGTCTCTTTAGCTGCTCTGTAACGACTCTTTAGCTGCTCTTTAGCTGCTCTTTAGCTGCTCTGTAACGACTCTGTAACGGCTCTTTAGCTGCTCTGTAACGTCTCTTTAGCTGCTCTGTAACGTCTCTTTAGCTGCTCTGTAACGGCTCTTTAGCTGCTCTGTAACAGCTCTTTAGCTGCTCTGTAACGTCTCTTTAGCTGCTCTGTAACGGCTCTTTAGCTGCTCTGTAACGGCTCTTTAGCTGCTCTGTAACGTCTCTTTAGCTGCTCTGTAACGTCTCTTTAGCTGCTCTGTAACGTCTCTTTAGCTGCTCTGTAACGACTCTTTAGCTGCTCTGTAACGTCTCTTTAGCTGCTCTGTAACGTCTCTTTAGCTGCTCTGTAACGTCTCTTTAGCTGCTCTGTAACGTCTCTTTAGCTGCTCTGTAACGACTCTTTAGCTGCTCTGTAACGACTCTTTAGCTGCTCTGTAACGACTCTTTAGCTGCTCTGTAACGACTCTTTAGCTGCTCTGTAACGACTCTTTAGCTGCTCTGTAACGACTCTTTAGCTGCTCTGTAACGTCTCTTTAGCTGCTCTGTAACGACTCTTTAGCTGCTCTGTAATGTCTCTTTAGCTGCTCTGTAACAGCTCTTTAGCTGCTCTGTAACGTCTCTTTAGCTGCTCTGTAACGGCTCTTTAGCTGCTCTGTAACGTCTCTTTAGCTGCTCTGTAACGTCTCTTTAGCTGCTCTGTAACGTCTCTTTAGCTGCTCTGTAACGTCTCTTTAGCTGCTCTGTAACGTCTCTTTAGCTGCTCTGTAACGACTCTTTAGCTGCTCTGTAACGTCTCTTTAGCTGCTCTGTAACGTCTCTTTAGCTGCTCTGTAACGTCTCTTTAGCTGCTCTGTAACGTCTCTTTAGCTGCTCTGTAACGACTCTGTAACAGCTCTTTAGCTGCTCTGTAACGTCTCTTTAGCTGCTCTGTAACGTCTCTTTAGCTGCTCTGTAACGTCTCTTTAGCTGCTCTGTAACGTCTCTTTAGCTGCTCTGTAACGTCTCTTTAGCTGCTCTGTAACGTCTCTTTAGCTGCTCTGTAACGTCTCTTTAGCTGCTCTGTAACGGCTCTTTAGCTGCTCTGTAACAGCTCTTTAGCTGCTCTGTAACGTCTCTTTAGCTGCTCTGTAACGACTCTTTAGCTGCTCTTTAGCTGCTCTGTAACGGCTCTTTAGCTGCTCTGTAACGTCTCTTTAGCTGCTCTGTAACGTCTCTTTAGCTGCTCTGTAACGTCTCTTTAGCTGCTCTGTAACGTCTCTTTAGCTGCTCTGTAACGTCTCTTTAGCTGCTCTGTAACGTCTCTTTAGCTGCTCTGTAACGTCTCTTTAGCTGCTCTGTAACGTCTCTTTAGCTGCTCTGTAACGACTCTTTAGCTGCTCTGTAACGTCTCTTTAGCTGCTCTGTAACGTCTCTTTAGCTGCTCTGTAACGTCTCTTTAGCTGCTCTGTAACGTCTCTTTAGCTGCTCTGTAACGGCTCTTTAGCTGCTCTGTAACGACTCTTTAGCTGCTCTGTAACGTCTCTTTAGCTGCTCTGTAACGTCTCTTTAGCTGCTCTGTAACGTCTCTTTAGCTGCTCTGTAACGACTCTTTAGCTGCTCTGTAACGTCTCTTTAGCTGCTCTGTAACGTCTCTTTAGCTGCTCTGTAACGTCTCTTTAGCTGCTCTGTAACGTCTCTTTAGCTGCTCTGTAACGACTCTTTAGCTGCTCTGTAACGTCTCTTTAGCTGCTCTGTAACGGCTCTTTAGCTGCTCTGTAACGTCTCTTTAGCTGCTCTGTAACGACTCTTTAGCTGCTCTGTAACGACTCTTTAGCTGCTCTGTAACGTCTCTTTAGCTGCTCTGTAACGACTCTTTAGCTGCTCTGTAACGTCTCTTTAGCTGCTCTGTAACGTCTCTTTAGCTGCTCTGTAACGTCTCTTTAGCTGCTCTGTAACGACTCTTTAGCTGCTCTGTAACGTCTCTTTAGCTGCTCTGTAACGTCTCTTTAGCTTCTCTGTAACGTCTCTTTAGCTGCTCTGTAACGACTCTTTAGCTGCTCTGTAACGTCTCTTTAGCTGCTCTGTAACGGCTCTTTAGCTGCTCTGTAACGGCTCTTTAGCTGCTCTGTAACGTCTCTTTAGCTGCTCTGTAACGACTCTTTAGCTGCTCTGTAACGTCTCTTTAGCTGCTCTGTAACGACTCTTTAGCTGCTCTGTAACGTCTCTTTAGCTGCTCTGTAACGTCTCTTTAGCTGCTCTGTAACGTCTCTTTAGCTGCTCTGTAACGTCTCTTTAGCTGCTCTGTAACGACTCTTTAGCTGCTCTGTAACGTCTCTTTAGCTGCTCTGTAACGACTCTTTAGCTGCTCTGTAACGGCTCTTTAACTGCTCTGTAACGACTCTTTAGCTGCTCTGTAACGACTCTTTAGCTGCTCTGTAACGTCTCTTTAGCTGCTCTGTAACGTCTCTTTAGCTGCTCTGTAACGTCTCTTTAGCTGCTCTGTAACGTCTCTTTAGCTGCTCTGTAACGACTCTTTAGCTGCTCTGTAACGTCTCTTTAGCTGCTCTGTAACGTCTCTTTAGCTGCTCTGTAACAGCTCTTTAGCTGCTCTGTAACGACTCTTTAGCTGCTCTGTAACGACTCTTTAGCTGCTCTGTAACGACTCTTTAGCTGCTCTGTAACGGCTCTTTAGCTGCTCTGTAACGTCTCTTTAGCTGCTCTGTAACGTCTCTTTAGCTGCTCTGTAACAGCTCTTTAGCTGCTCTGTAACGTCTCTTTAGCTGCTCTGTAACGTCTCTTTAGCTGCTCTGTAACAGCTCTTTAGCTGCTCTGTAACGACTCTTTAGCTGCTCTGTAACGTCTCTTTAGCTGCTCTGTAACAGCTCTTTAGCTGCTCTGTAACGACTCTTTAGCTGCTCTGTAACGTCTCTTTAGCTGCTCTGTAACGTCTCTTTAGCTGCTCTGTAACGTCTCTTTAGCTGCTCTGTAACGTCTCTTTAGCTGCTCTGTAACGTCTCTTTAGCTGCTCTGTAACGACTCTTTAGCTGCTCTGTAACGTCTCTTTAGCTGCTCTGTAACGGCTCTTTAGCTGCTCTGTAACGTCTCTTTAGCTGCTCTGTAACGACTCTTTAGCTGCTCTGTAACGTCTCTTTAGCTGCTCTGTAACGGCTCTTTAGCTGCTCTGTAACGACTCTTTAGCTGCTCTGTAACGTCTCTTTAGCTGCTCTGTAACGTCTCTTTAGCTGCTCTGTAACGTCTCTTTAGCTGCTCTGTAACGTCTCTTTAGCTGCTCTGTAACGACTCTTTAGCTGCTCTGTAACGTCTCTTTAGCTGCTCTGTAACGTCTCTTTAGCTGCTCTGTAACGTCTCTTTAGCTGCTCTGTAACGTCTCTTTAGCTGCTCTGTAACGACTCTTTAGCTGCTCTGTGACGTCTCTTTAGCTGCTCTGTAACGTCTCTTTAGCTGCTCTGTAACGTCTCTTTAGCTGCTCTGTAACGACTCTTTAGCTGCTCTGTAACGACTCTTTAGCTGCTCTGTAACAGCTCTTTAGCTGCTCTGTAACGACTCTTTAGCTGCTCTGTAACGACTCTTTAGCTGCTCTGTAACGTCTCTTTAGCTGCTCTGTAACGTCTCTTTAGCTGCTCTGTAACGGCTCTTTAGCTGCTCTGTAACGACTCTTTAGCTGCTCTGTAACGTCTCTTTAGCTGCTCTGTAACGTCTCTTTAGCTGCTCTGTAACGACTCTTTAGCTGCTCTGTAACGTCTCTTTAGCTGCTCTGTAACGGCTCTTTAGCTGCTCTGTAACGACTCTTTAGCTGCTCTGTAACGTCTCTTTAGCTGCTCTGTAACGTCTCTTTAGCTGCTCTGTAACGGCTCTTTAGCTGCTCTGTAACGACTCTTTAGCTGCTCTGTAACGGCTCTTTAGCTGCTCTGTAACGTCTCTTTAGCTGCTCTGTAACGACTCTTTAGCTGCTCTGTAACGTCTCTTTAGCTGCTCTGTAACGTCTCTTTAGCTGCTCTGTAACGTCTCTTTAGCTGCTCTGTAACGTCTCTTTAGCTGCTCTGTAACGACTCTTTAGCTGCTCTGTAACGTCTCTTTAGCTGCTCTGTAACGTCTCTTTAGCTGCTCTGTAACGTCTCTTTAGCTGCTCTGTAACGTCTCTTTAGCTGCTCTGTAACGTCTCTTTAGCTGCTCTGTAACGTCTCTTTAGCTGCTCTGTAACGTCTCTTTAGCTGCTCTTTAGCTGCTCTGTAACGACTCTTTAGCTGCTCTGTAACGTCTCTTTAGCTGCTCTGTAACGTCTCTTTAGCTGCTCTGTAACGTCTCTTTAGCTGCTCTGTAACGACTCTGTAGCTGCTCTGTAACGGCTCTTTAGCTGCTCTGTAACGTCTCTTTAGCTGCTCTGTAACGACTCTTTAGCTGCTCTGTAACGTCTCTTTAGCTTCTCTGTAACGTCTCTTTAGCTGCTCTGTAACGTCTCTTTAGCTGCTCTGTAACGTCTCTTTAGCTGCTCTGTAACGACTCTTTAGCTGCTCTGTAACGACTCTTTAGCTGCTCTGTAACGTCTCTTTAGCTGCTCTGTAACGACTCTTTAGCTGCTCTGTAACGTCTCTTTAGCTGCTCTGTAACGACTCTTTAGCTTCTCTGTAACGTCTCTTTAGCTGCTCTGTAACGTCTCTTTAGCTGCTCTGTAACGTCTCTTTAGCTGCTCTGTAACGTCTCTTTAGCTGCTCTGTAACAGCTCTTTAGCTGCTCTGTAACGTCTCTTTAGCTGCTCTGTAACGTCTCTTTAGCTGCTCTGTAACGTCTCTTTAGCTGCTCTGTAACGTCTCTTTAGCTGCTCTGTAACGTCTCTTTAGCTGCTCTGTAACGTCTCTTTAGCTGCTCTGTAACGTCTCTTTAGCTGCTCTGTAACGACTCTTTAGCTGCTCTGTGACGTCTCTTTAGCTGCTCTGTAACGACTCTTTAGCTGCTCTGTAACGTCTCTTTAGCTGCTCTGTAACGTCTCTTTAGCTGCTCTGTAACGTCTCTTTAGCTGCTCTGTAACGGCTCTTTAGCTGCTCTGTAACGTCTCTTTAGCTGCTCTGTAACGTCTCTTTAGCTGCTCTGTAACGTCTCTTTAGCTGCTCTGTAACAGCTCTTTAGCTGCTCTGTAACGTCTCTTTAGCTGCTCTGTAACGTCTCTTTAGCTGCTCTGTAACGTCTCTTTAGCTGCTCTGTAACGACTCTTTAGCTGCTCTGTAACGACTCTTTAGCTGCTCTGTAACGACTCTTTAGCTTCTCTGTAACGTCTCTTTAGCTGCTCTGTAACGGCTCTTTAGCTGCTCTGTAACGACTCTTTAGCTGCTCTGTAACGACTCTTTAGCTGCTCTGTAACGTCTCTTTAGCTGCTCTGTAACGTCTCTTTAGCTTCTCTGTAACGTCTCTTTAGCTGCTCTGTAACGTCTCTTTAGCTGCTCTGTAACGACTCTTTAGCTGCTCTGTAACGTCTCTTTAGCTGCTCTGTAACGGCTCTTTAGCTGCTCTGTAACGACTCTTTAGCTGCTCTGTAACGTCTCTTTAGCTGCTCTGTAACGTCTCTTTAGCTGCTCTGTAACGTCTCTTTAGCTGCTCTGTAACAGCTCTTTAGCTGCTCTGTAACGGCTCTTTAGCTGCTCTGTAACAGCTCTTTAGCTGCTCTGTAACGACTCTTTAGCTGCTCTGTAACGTCTCTTTAGCTGCTCTGTAACGACTCTTTAGCTGCTCTGTAACGTCTCTTTAGCTGCTCTGTAACGGCTCTTTAGCTGCTCTGTAACGGCTCTTTAGCTGCTCTGTAACGTCTCTTTAGCTGCTCTGTAACGGCTCTTTAGCTGCTCTGTAACGACTCTGTAACGTCTCTTTAGCTGCTCTGTAACGTCTCTTTAGCTGCTCTGTAACGACTCTTTAGCTGCTCTGTAACGTCTCTTTAGCTGCTCTGTAACGGCTCTTTAGCTGCTCTGTAACGTCTCTTTAGCTGCTCTGTAACGACTCTTTAGCTTCTCTGTAACGTCTCTTTAGCTGCTCTGTAACGACTCTTTAGCTGCTCTGTAACGTCTCTTTAGCTGCTCTGTAACGTCTCTTTAGCTGCTCTGTAACGTCTCTTTAGCTGCTCTGTAACGTCTCTTTAGCTGCTCTTTAACGTCTCTTTAGCTGCTCTGTAACGTCTCTTTAGCTGCTCTGTAACGTCTCTTTAGCTGCTCTGTAACGTCTCTTTAGCTGCTCTGTAACGACTCTTTAGCTGCTCTGTAACGGCTCTTTAGCTGCTCTGTAACGTCTCTTTAGCTGCTCTGTAACGACTCTTTAGCTGCTCTGTAACGGCTCTTTAGCTGCTCTGTAACGACTCTGTAACAGCTCTTTAGCTGCTCTGTAACGACTCTTTAGCTGCTCTGTAACGTCTCTTTAGCTGCTCTGTAACGTCTCTTTAGCTGCTCTGTAACGACTCTTTAGCTGCTCTGTAACGTCTCTTTAGCTGCTCTGTAACGTCTCTTTAGCTGCTCTGTAACGTCTCTTTAGCTGCTCTGTAACAGCTCTTTAGCTGCTCTGTAACAGCTCTTTAGCTGCTCTGTAACGTCTCTTTAGCTGCTCTGTAACGTCTCTTTAGCTGCTCTGTAACGACTCTTTAGCTGCTCTGTGACGTCTCTTTAGCTGCTCTTTAGCTGCTCTGTAACGTCTCTTTAGCTGCTCTGTAACGTCTCTTTAGCTGCTCTGTAACGACTCTTTAGCTGCTCTGTAACGACTCTTTAGCTGCTCTGTAACGTCTCTTTAGCTGCTCTGTAACGACTCTTTAGCTGCTCTGTAACAGCTCTTTAGCTGCTCTGTAACAGCTCTTTAGCTGCTCTGTAACGTCTCTTTAGCTGCTCTGTAACGTCTCTTTAGCTGCTCTGTAACGTCTCTTTAGCTGCTCTGTAACGGCTCTTTAGCTGCTCTGTAACAGCTCTTTAGCTGCTCTGTAACGACTCTTTAGCTGCTCTGTAACAGCTCTTTAGCTGCTCTGTAACGTCTCTTTAGCTGCTCTGTAACAGCTCTTTAGCTGCTCTGTAACGTCTCTTTAGCTGCTCTGTAACGACTCTTTAGCTGCTCTTTAGCTGCTCTTTAGCTGCTCTGTAACGACTCTTTAGCTGCTCTGTAACGTCTCTTTAGCTGCTCTGTAACGGCTCTTTAGCTGCTCTTTAGCTGCTCTGTAACGGCTCTTTAGCTGCTCTTTAGCTGCTCTGTAACGTCTCTTTAGCTGCTCTTTAGCTGCTCTTTAGCTGCTCTGTAACGACTCTTTAGCTGCTCTGTAACGACTCTTTAGCTGCTCTGTAACGTCTCTTTAGCTGCTCTGTAACGGCTCTTTAGCTGCTCTGTAACGGCTCTTTAGCTGCTCTGTAACGACTCTGTAACGGCTCTTTAGCTGCTCTGTAACGTCTCTTTAGCTGCTCTGTAACGGCTCTTTAGCTGCTCTGTAACGACTCTGTAACGACTCTGTAACGTCTCTTTAGCTGCTCTGTAACGACTCTGTAACGACTCTGTAACGACTCTGTAATGACTATAGCAGCTCTATAGCTTTGTAGGGGAGACTGGGGTAAGTTGAGCCACTTTTCATATTCAGGATCACTACATGAAGGCAATTATAGTTTTGTTGCTGACTGATATATCAGCATAATATTTCAGAATGTTGTGAATTACTACATACCATCTGAATCATGGTGAACATAACTGTTTTGATAATATAGCATGTCCAAAGAAAGTGGTCTACTGTAAGTGGGGTAAGTTGAGCCATCTCCCTCCTTCCATCCATCCCTCCGTCCTCCCCTCCCCTCTTCTAACACCCCTCCCCATAGACCCCCCTCCTCCCTGGAACAAGATATTCCAGATATTCAGTACATGTCTGTACTGAATTAAATATCAGTCACTACTTCAAATCTGTATGTATTTTTATTTATTAAACACAATTCAGCCTAGCTTTGTTTTATTATTGCATTTGAAACCACGTCAACATGGGCCTGAGAATGCCGTAAAGTGCGGTGTGAAAGAAAACGCTGAATCTGAATTTGAACCTGAAAAATAACGAACATCTGTACATTCTGAACAGAAACACTGGCTCAACTTGCCCCAGAGAAACCATCATGTAATTAATTAGCCCCATCAGCTAAAATGGAGCACTTTCATGCTAGGTTTACTACCTCATGTTGCAGCTTAAAGATGCCCCAACTGGGCGGCTACGTGGTGCAGTGGGCAAGGCGCTCACCACGAATACTGGAGACGCTGGGTTCGCCTGTTCGAGCCCAGCGCTCCACATTGCTTTCAGTCTAGCTGGTCGTCCGCACTAATACACATTGGCAGTATTAGGGGGTGGGAAACTGATGGGTGGGGATCGGGCGTTGTGGACAGCGACTCCTACAGGTCGGTTGGTGCGCCTGCGCAGTAGAATCAGGAAGCGACGGGGGCGGCGCCCCTCCAAAGCGCGTGATTACACAAACAAGCCGCATTTCTCGGAGACGCTCTCTGATTGGCCAACGCCTGTTTCTACACTGGTTAAGCTTAGGTAATCTTCGAAGTTGGTTATGGTTAGAGTTTGTCTTAGAGCAGGGCGATAGAACGCCAGGTAGTTTGCAGGCTGTTTGACGAGGAAATGGGCAAAGACACAGCTCGTCACGGATTGGCCAAACGCGTCAGTGGCCAATCAGAGAGCGTCAGTCAGTGCCAATCAGAGAGCGTCTCCGAGAAATGCGGCTTGTTTGTGTAATCACGCCTCCAAAGCCCAGACCCCTGACGCTGAAAGATCGCGCCGCGCAGGTGAAAAGATGTGACTGCTGTTACCTCGAGTATCGGAGGGGACTCGTGCTATGTATGACTTAGTCCACATTGCAGCCGGACGATACGAAATTGGGATGGGAGAAAAATAGAAAATGGGAGAAAAAGTGGATAAAAAGAAAAGATACCCCAACTGAGGTATGAAACACATTTTAAATGATTTATGTTGGTCTAAACACAATCCTCATGAAACTGATGATAGATTAAATTCACTTTCATGATTGAAAAAGAGTTTTTGCACATACATGTCTAACCACTTTAGCCATCTAAGTCATTGGGCCAAACACTTTTTTGGTACAAATTGGGTGGGCAAATTCTAGATGTGACTTTTCTTTTATTCCTATACATCCCTAGATTATGTTAGACCTTTTGGTTTAGTAGATTATTAGTGGTTATCATCTCCTGAAAGTATGGAGTGCTTTTGTTAAAAAACTGAGTTTTTGCTAAATAAGTCTCCTGCCATATTTAGATTCGGGTTGTGGGGGGTAAATTCAGATGTTATTTAATAAAGATAAATAAAACACAAGATAAAATTATTCAAAAAATTACTTGTACAGTCAAATAAAATGTGTGTAAACTAATTGCAGGCCTTTTCCAGGCCCTGCAATTGTAAACTAATTCTGCCCTGGAACTGCGTAGCGTGGCTTTAATATCTCAAAAACATCAGCTCAGCAGAATGGCCCACTTTGCTGTGTGTTGTACTGGCTTAGTCAGGAGTATTCGGTTGCTATTCCGTTGCCAGGGAAACAGCTTTGGCCCTTTGTTTACTTCATGTCAGCAACTGTATTAACAAACGCTGCAACAGGAAGCACAAAGGGGCCTATTTAGAATGTTTACGTTGTTTATGTAGACATGGTCTATTGTAACCTGAGTTATGGTGCTATTTTTGGAAGTGGGGGAGCTATTACACAGCGTCAGTGTATACAGAAGAAGTACACAGTTCCTTTACTTGTAGGGATGCTCGATATTGGCTTTTTTAACGATACAGATATACCGATATTGTCCAACTCTTAATTTCCGATACCGATATCAACCGATACCGATATATGCAGGGTTCCCCCCCCCCCCCCCCCCCCCAAAACGGAATAATTTCAGGTAATTAACATTAAGTTTAATGTTTAAGTTTGAAAATTAACAGTTTTAAGTACCTCGGAGCCCACATATCCGAGGACTTGACATGGACCACACACATTGACAGTGTTGTGAGGAAGGCACGGCAACGCCTCTACTTCCTCAGGCGCCTAAGGAAGTTCCAAGTCAGTCAGAAGATCCTTAAGAACTTCTACTCATGTACAATAGAGAGCATCCTGACTGGCAATATCACCTCCTGGTTTGGGAATAGCACCGCACAAGACCGTAGCAGACTACAGAGAGTGGCCCGTTCAGCCGAACGCACAATTAGAGGGGGGCTTCCCACTCTCCAGAACATTTACAACAAGCGGTGCATGGGTAAGGCTAAGAGAATTATCAAAGACTCCAGCCACCCAAACAACTGCCTCTTTGAACTGCTGCGGTCAGGCAAGCGATACCGGAGTCTCATGTCAAGCACAGAGAGACTCAGAAGAAGCTTCTATCCCCAGGCCATCAGGTTGCTCAACGAACAATAACACTATACAACAACCATCAAATGCACTCACAGCACACACATCCACACGCACACACTCACTTTAAACAAACAACTCACTGCAGCACCCACTTACACACTTTGTTTAGAATACCTAAACACACTTTATATTTATTGGCAAAGAATTTGCACTACAACCCATACCTCAGTACACCTTACTGTAAATTGTACCTAAATTGTACCTCATCCCATTTCTGCTTTGCACTATATAGTATATTAGTATATTGTATAGTATATTGTATGGTAACTCAGTTACTTCTACTCTGCATTGAACATTGTACATATGTACATATTGAACACTTGTGTCTACGTACGTGACTTCTATTTTATACTGCTATACTTATTTTTTTGTCTAGCACAGTCTCTGGAGAGTAACAGAAAGAAGCATTTTGTATAAAAGTATTATGTACTTCTGTATGACAACTAATAAAGAAACTTGAACTTGAACTACATATTTCTTGTTGTGGAATTAACAAAACATTATGCATACTTTTGACAATAAATAAAATTGAATGTACTTAAGTATCAAAAGTATGCATTCTACATGATGTTTGTGTATTCCAGTGCTTGGAAGAGTTCAAACATTGATCAGTTGACTTCTTCGGGTTGTGTTAAAGTGGTATGTGCTCTGCTTATGCTGCTCTGATTAAGTCCTCTAGGTCTAGGTTGTGTTAAAGTGGTATGTGTGAAACCGGTCTCATTTGACATGCCCTGCGTGGGAGTCGAACCCCGGTCTCCCGCACCACGGGCGACATCGCAGACCACCATACCAAGAGGTGAATTCACTTCTAAGTAATGTGTCTGGATGCCTTTTAAGGGGGAGTGAGTTTACTTGCAGTACCGCTACGTACCACAGTCACTTGAACAACACATGAAGTCCATCGTGACTGTTAAGGTCGGGGAAGGTTGAAGGCTAGAGGGAGAACAGGTGGGTTTTGAGGCAGGATTTGAAGGTGGAGAGTGTGGGGGAGTCTCTGATGGTCTGAGGGAGGGAGTTCCAGAGTCGAGGCGCAGTGCGTGAGAGAAGGCCCGATCACCGACGTTTTTGAGTTTGGATGACGGGACAGTGAGGGAGGCAGTGGAGGAGGACCGGAGGGAACGGGTGGGGCGATAGGGGAGAAGGAGATCAGTCAGGTAGGGGGGGGGCAGGCTATGGAGGGCTTTGAAGGTGAAGGTGAAGGTGATGATGGTGATGATGATGATGATGATGATGATGATGATGATGATGATGATGATGATGATGATGATGATGATGATGATGATGATGATGATGATGATGATGATGATGATGATGATGATGATGATGATGATGATGATGATGAGTGGGACAGTGGTATGGCAGAGAGTGACCATACCCACCCCACCAGACAGTCTGGGTTAGGGTTATGATGATGATGATGATGATGATGATGATGATGGTGACGATGATGATGATGTGATGGTGACGATGATGATGGTGATGATGGTGGCAGGCGCAGACACCCAGAGTCAGACGAGGGCACTGCCAGGATGCTACGCTGCCAAATTACAGGCCCCGCACGATAAGCCCTGTGTGTTTAAGGCCCCTGGATCTAGTACTGCCAGTAAATTACAGTACGGCTGTCGTATTTATAAACACCACAGTGGTATTTCTATCCTACAGGCAGTCTGGATAACACCGATCATACGAGGGACGCTGTTGTGACACGGACGCGTCAGTCTCCGCTCTGCGCGACGCCGTGAAAAGTGGACCCTGCTTGGGTCGGGTGAATATGGATGTTAGTGAATGGAATAGTAGTGAACTAGTTGTTTGGTCCTGTTATCCCTGTTAGCCTCATTAGCCATGTTAGCCTCGTTAGCCCTGTTAGCCTAATTAGCCCTGTTAGCCTCGTTAGCCCTGTTTGGTCCTGTTAGCCCTGTTTGCTCCATTAGCCATGTTTGGTCCTGTTAGCCCTGTTAGCTCCATTAGCCATGTTTGGTCCTGTCTGGTCCTTTTTGTCCTTGTTTTGTCCTGTTTGGTTTCGTTAGTCCTGCTTGGTCCTGTTTGGTTTCGTTAGCCCTGCTTGGTCCTGTTTCTGGGCCTGTTAGCCCCGTTTGGTTCCATTAGCCCTGTTAGCTCTGTTTTGGTCCAGTTAGCTTTGTTAGCCCTGTTTGGTTTCGTTAGCCCTGCTTGGTCCTGTTTGGTTTCGTTAGCCCTGCTTGGTCCTGTTTCTGGGCCTGTTAGCCCGTTTGGTTCCATTGCCCTGTTAGCTCTGTTTTGGTCGGGGTTAGCTTTGTTAGCCCTGTTTGGTCCAGTTAACTGGCCGCGTTAGCCCTTTTTAGCCCTGTTTATCCCTGTTAGCCCTGTCTGGCCCTGCAGTGAAAGCCAGACTGTTGTCTTCCTCTTGTGCTTATCAAGGCTGCCCAGCAGACTGTGCCCGTGGAGCGAAAAGGTCATATAGACATTATCTCAGTATGACTCCTTCCTCACACACACACACACACGCAGAGACACACACACGCGCGCACACACACACACACACACACACACACACACACACACACACACACACACACACACACACAGAGAGACAGACACACACACACACACACGCAGAGACACACACACACACACACACACACACAGAGACACACACGCACACACACACACACACACACACACACACACACACACACACACACACACACACACACACACACACACACACACACACACACACACACACACACACACACACACACACACACACACACACACACCAACAGGAGGAGGCTGGCTTGATAACAGGGGGGAACGGTACAAAGTTAACTTTCCTGGAGTCTAGAGGGATGACTGTGCATATCGGGAAGCAGCTTAAAGCCACAATCTGTGATTCTTTTGACCATATGAATGTGTTTGGTTTGTAGATGGAAAATACACTACTTGGAACATTCTTAACTAATTGTAAATTAGAATATATAGGTCTATTTTACATACAGTGTTTACAAATACAGTATTACAAAATACAACGAATACAATTCAAAACTCATATTTACATGTGTTGTCCTTGTATCAAGCGCTCAGCCAATCAATGATGAAAACGTGTCTCCATTCTTATTTCTCTCTCTTGGTGGTGCTGTTTACGTTTGGATCACAGATTGGGCCTTTAACAAACACAGATACACAGAAACACACAGACTGACCCTGTAACAAAACATTATAAAGATCCAGCTGTTGCCCTCCAAAACACTCTCTCTCACTCTCTCTCTCCCTCTCCCTCTCTCTCTCCCTCTCCCTCCCTCTCTCCCTCTCTCTCTCTCTCTCTCTCCCCCTCTCTCTCTTTCCCCCTCGCTCTCTCTCTCTCCCCCTCTCTCTGCTCCTAAATAGTTAAATACAGAGGACAGATTCCTGGAACATGTAAAAATATATGCGGCAACTAGAAAGGTGCGTTCAGTAGATCAGAAATCTCCACCAGGAGCAAGCCACACATTTCTTCTCTCTTTCTCACAGAGCAAATAAACAATATTTACAATATTTAACAAACGCAGAGACCATCTATTACCATTAATTATAACAAGTAAACATGTCGTCCCCCACCAGTGTTGTAGTTCATTGGGTCAGTCAGTGTTGTAGTTTCTCTCTTGGGTCAGTCAGTCAGTGTTGTAGTTTCTCTCTTGGGTCAGTCAGTCAGTGTTGTAGTTTCTCTCTTGGGTCAGTCAGTCAGTGTTGTAGTTTCTCTCTTGGGTCAGTCAGTGTTGTAGTTTCTCTCTTGGGTCAGTCCGTGTTGTAGTTTCTCTCTTGGGTCAGTCAGTGTTGTAGTTTCTCTCTTGGGTCAGTCAGTGTTGTAGTTTCTCTCTTGGGTCAGTCAGTGTTGTAGTTTCTCTCTTGGGTCAGTCCGTGTTGTAGTTTCTCTCTTGGGTCAGTCAGTCAGTGTTGTAGTTTCTCTCTTGGGTCAGTCAGTGTTGTAGTTTCTCTCTTGGGTCAGTCAGTGTTGTAGTTTCTCTCTTGGGTCAGTCAGTCAGTGTTGTAGTTTCTCTCTTGGGTCAGTCTGTGTTGTAGTTTCTCTCTTGGGTCAGTCCGTGTTGTAGTTTCTCTCTTGGGTCAGTCAGTCAGTGTTGTAGTTTCTCTCTTGGGTCAGTCAGTCAGTGTTGTAGTTTCTCTCTTGGGTCAGTCGGTGTTGTAGTTTCTCTCTTGGGTCAGTCAGTCAGTGTTGTAGTTTCTCTCTTGGGTCAGTCAGTCAGTGTTGTAGTTTCTCTCTTGGGTCAGTCAGTGTTGTAGTTTCTCTCTTGGGTCAGTCAGTGTTGTAGTTTCTCTCTTGGGTCAGTCAGTGTTGTAGTTTCTCTCTTGGGTCAGTCAGTGTTGTAGTTTCTCTCTTGGGTCAGTCTGTGTTGTAGTTTCTCTCTTGGGTCAGTCAGTGTTGTAGTTTCTCTCTTGGGTCAGTCAGTGTTGTAGTTTCTCTCTTGGGTCAGTCTGTGTTGTAGTTTCTCTCTTGGGTCAGTCAGTGTTGTAGTTTCTCTCTTGGGTCAGTCCGTGTTGTAGTTTCTCTCTTGGGTCAGTCAGTGTTGTAGTTTCTCTCTTGGGTCAGTCAGTGTTGTAGTTTCTCTCTTGGGTCAGTCCGTGTTGTAGTTTCTCTCTTGGGTCAGTCAGTGTTGTAGTTTCTCTCTTGGGTCAGTCCGTGTTGTAGTTTCTCTCTTGGGTCAGTCCGTGTTGTAGTTATATTTCGTTATAGCTTACGCTTTGCTCTATTGGAACTGTCCCTTTAATCATAACCTATGTACCCGCCCACCTGCCTGACCACTCCCACATCCGCTCCTATAAAGCGGGGTCATGGCCATACAACAGCTCCTTCCCTACTTTCACCGCCAAAGCCTGTGTCATAGCACTGCTTTAAGTTTAGTGTTTTTTTTTTTTTTTTTTTTTTTTTTTGCATTTTTACTGCTTTATTTCGGACAGGCCAGACAGAGAGGACGGTTGGGAGAAGACTTGGGGGAAGACATGCGGCAAAGGTCTCCGGGTCCGGGAGTCGAACCCGGGACGTCCGCGTTGCACTGCAGCGCAGCTACGTGGTGCGCCGCCCTGGCGCCCAAGTTTAGTGTTAAAGTAGTTAGTTTAGGGGGGGCAGGTGGCGCACGGAGATTACGTTCGTCACCAACACCGGGAGACACTAGGATTCGCCTGTTCGAATCCAGCTCCCGGCGTTGCTATCAGCTTGGCTGGCCCCTCACACTGATACAATGGACCTGTCTCAAAACCCTGCCCTCTTTTCTTGATCCTCCAATCACAGCTGTCGCTTACCTCTGACTTCCTCCAAAGTTTGTACGAGGAAGTCCGAGGTAAGCGACAGCTGTGATTGGAGGATAGAGAAAAGGGGCAGGGTTTGAGACAGGTCTATTGGCTGTATCAGGGGGTGGGAAAGCTGAAGGGTGGGTCCTGGGCGTTGTGGACAGCGACCCCTACAGTTCGGTCGGGGCGCCTGCTCAGCGAGGGTTGGAACTGAGGAGAGATAGTGTAGCCTCCCACACGCTACACTCTCCCCGGTGAGAACCTGCGCGGCCAGGTTGGCCTGCCCCAGGCTGCACATGCGTCGGAGGAAAGCATGTGACAGTCTCCGGTCTCCCGGACCAACAGTAGGGGAAAGTACGCAACAACCAGGAAGGGTGGGATGGGAGAAAAAATCGGGAAAAAGGAGGGGAAGAAAGATAATATAAAAAAAAAAAAAAAGTAGTTAGTTTAGTTATATTATCATACTGGCCAATCGCGTCTCGCTCTTCGCCATTATGAGATATCTCTTATCTCCTAGCACATAATGTGCTCACGAACAAACAAATGCACTCACATGCACGTGACCAGGCCACGCCCCTGCGTCCCACTATATGACGCCGGACATGGTCACACTCTACCTTCCTCTTTTTTGTTTCCAACACGGGAGTGGCAGTGCACTCCGTGAACTAGCTGTTATGAAAACGCAGGGAGAATTTACACAATGTTGGGTATTCGCCAGAGGTTCACCAGCCCCTGGAATCTTCTCGGCACATCCTAAACAGCGCAACGGGCCTGTCCTGGGTTTTCCTCATCTCGTGACAGCGGACTGAGGGACGTCGCGCGACGGTTAGCAGTCGAGCTAAGTCGTGCACAGGTAAGGCCTGCGTTGTCAGGCATTGATACTAGCATGAGTAATACTGCTGGTTGTCCCGTGAGACAGCCGAGTGGTATTGGCGCGAGGGGCAGGATATTTGGGAAAACATGGTCGTCATGACTCTGTTTTGGGTGTTTTCCCAACTATCCTAGTGCGCACGGCTAATGCTAATGCTACAATGCTGGGTCTCCGTTCTTTGTTCCCCGCCGAGGGCTGGCTTTACTAAAAGGTCTTCCCTCCTCTTAACCTCTTAAGCATCGGACGGCCCTCGCGCGCACATCGCAGCACTTTTCGCTCGTCTGTGCACAGGCTCCGGGCTGCATTTTTCGCCGATCGACCAATACATTGTTGGAAAGTTGAATTTGCCGCCCTTTCGATCGTCACCCCACTCAACCTATTGGGTGCTTCGGGTCTCGAGTTACCAGTGAATATCCGGTGAGCGTCATTTGACAAATCACAAATTACTTTGGGTATGCAATCGTCAAAAGCAAAAATGTAAATAGCCCCATTTTTGCCCTATGCTTAAGAGGTTAAGTGTCTTGCTCATGGACACTTCGACACGCTGCCTGGGAGGAGCAGGAACCGGGAACCTCCGGATTACCAGATGACTGCTCTACCTCCTGAGCCACTGTCTCCCTGTGTCACTGTGCATTCCACATGGGGAAATGGGAGTAGGGAGGGGATAGAGCGTTAATTTTGGACCCACCAACATTTTCTAAATGATACATTTATTAATCACAAATGTTTTGGGGGTAAAAGCAATACTTTCATTCCACACCTTTCTAAGAGGTCTGTGGATGTATTATTTATTTTTAAATAATTACTCTACGTAAAATTTGTATCTATAGCACCTTTAACTAACTGGTGATGGTAACGTTTCAGTTCACCCTGACCCCACCGTGACCTCTGGCTGCCATCCGGAATCCACCTGAACCACAAAAACACACAGAAACTCAAAACTCCAAAACACTCCGAGTATGTGCCAACTGCCAACAGATTCAAATCCTTCAGGAGGTCATTACATTTCATTTCATGGAGGTAAGAAAAACACAGAAAATGCTCAAAAAATAAAAAAGAAACGTGGGGGAGACTGATCATGTTGGCGCTAATTTGACCAAAATGGCTTCCTGATGTGTTTTTTTTTGGGGGGGGGGGGGAACAGTCTTCCAGACTGGGAGCTGCTAACCTGTCATTACGAAAAACACAGACAGGGTTGCTAATCACCGATCAGGTCGTCCACCATCTTGTCCTGGCAGCAACGCACAAGTGAATGCGCAGGCACCTCAGGGACCATTAAACCACACGTAACAAGCCACGGCGGAGGGGATCGTAGCGAGCGCGGCCCTCGTGCCAGCACGGCCCACTGCACCGCTCTCTGCGCTAACCCATTTAACACAGGCCCAATTACCAGCCAACCGCTCACTGTTTTCAGTTCAGCGCAGAGGCAAATGGCACTCAAGGCTGGCCGCCCGTTTGGCCGCGTTCCAGCTCTGGAGTGTCGGAGCACTCAGATGAAGTGTGTACTCGAGTCTCGAGGGAGCACGGTGCACTTTACCTTACGAGGGAGACGAGGAGCGCACACTGGCCGGTCCAGGTTGAAGACATTATTTCCACCAAGGAAGGGAGTTTCCTCCGTGTGTGTGTGTGTGTGCGTGCGTGTGTGTGCGTGTGTGTGAGATGATTATTTTTATAGGTATTAGAAGCCTGGTATAATTCTGGTTCTCAGTAGCTGACATAGCACAGGACCCCTGGCAGGTGTGTGTGTGTGTGTGTGTGTGTGTGTGTGTGTGTGTGTGTGTGTGTGTGTGTGTGTGTGTGTGTGTGTGTGTGTGTGTGTGTGTGTGTGTGTGTGTGTGTGTGTGTGTGTGCGCGTGTGGGCGGGTATGTGTTTGTGCGTCAAGTACCCTTTTGTATCTGTATTAGGTTTGGACCTTTTAAGGTCAGTCAACCATCCATTCATGCGCGTGTGTGTGTGCGTGTGTGTGCGTGTGTGTGTGTGTATGGTGTGAGGTCTTCTCAGGCTGTTGACCTTACATTGTTGAAGGTCAGACACAAACACACAAGATCCCAGGTACAACTGTAAAGACCCAACCTAGTAGGGGTGTGCGAGTGCGGAGACTCATTATCTGTGTCTGTATTCGGATAGAAGACAGGAAGTGTATGTATATCGGAATATAATTCATTATGAATATATATTTATAACTCCTCATACTAGTTTGTGCTCTCTCTCTCTCTCTACTCCTCATACTAGTTTGTGCTCTCTCTCTCTCTCTCTTTATTCTTATTTTTAACTAAACTACGTTTTATAAACTGTCTGAAGTTGTCTGAGATGACTGCGTAAGTAACATCAGGTGGGGGGGGGGACTGTACATTGGCGGTGGTTGGGTGGGTGTGGTGGGGTGGGAAACTGTACATAGGAGGGGGTTGGGTTTGGACATTTACAGGGGCCAGTTTCAAGTTGCAGTCTCCCGTAGGTGTTCTTTGAGAGTGGTTTTGAAAGTGGGTAGTGATTCACATTCCTTTTTTACAGCCGTGGGTAGGGCGTTCCACATTGATGTGGCATAGTTTAGTCCCTTGTTTGAGCCGAATCTGGGTTTAACATGATTTGTGGAGCTCCCTCTGGTGTTGTGGTTGTGGTATTCACTGACCTTTGTGAAATATTTTGACATGTACATGGGTACCTTAGTGGTGTAGTGTATCTTGTAGACCTGGTCCACGAAGTGTTGCTTGAAAGACTTGCATCTCCTCTTCAACCTTTTCCTTTAATTTGACAAGATCATCTTCAACACTACTCATGGCAGTTTGAATCTCCTTTCTCCTTCTAGTCAGTTGCAGGAGTGTGGTCTTTACTTTAAGAAGCCAAGCTACAGCAGTCTTCAGCTTCATCCATGATGAGAAGTAGTGGATTAGATAGTTGGTTGGGTTCAATTGACTTTTGACGATGACATTTACCGTGATGTCAGGTTTGATTTCTGGATCATTAGCAGAGATTGTAGATTCAAAGTGCAAGTTCGGCCATTCATCATTTGATCTACAGAGAAAATCTGGTCCTCTGATCCATCTTTTGTAGCTTAAGAAGCGGTCTGCTGTCAGACCTCTTGACGCTGAATCTGCAGGATTTTCCTTTGTGCTCACATATATCCATTGTGATACGTCAGTAGCATCCCTTACAAAAGAGATCCTGTTTGCTACAAATGTAATCAATTTCACTTAATCTAATCAGGAGAGAAAACTCCACACTGAAAAAAAAATACAAAAGTACGTATCTGTGTATCTAATGTTAGTGAGAGCATGTCTACTTTGTACACTAACTGCTTTTATTACCTTTTTATTTACCTACTACTGTATGTCCTATTTTATAATGTTTTATGTCAGCCCTTTAAGGGACGGATGTTGCAAATTTGCTCTGGCTACAAACACTATGATACAGGCATTATCTATGTATTTGTATCTGTCCCGTTCAAATAAATCAAATCAAATCAATCTCAATTGTGCACCGTCGAGTCTGAGCTCGAAACACAAAAACGTCATTACCTGCAATGCCCCTGTATTGTTGTGTATTTGACAAATATAGAACTTGAACTTGAACCAGAAGAGATTGAGTGGAGGGGAAACCAAGGTAACAGGGACTAATGGCACCCTTAGTGGCACCCAGTGACTAGTGGCACCCACTAGAGGCTAATCTTTCCTGTGACAAAATGGCATCCAATGTAATAAAAAAAGTCAACCAACGAACGCGATTCTTGTACCGGATCTCCTCTCTGGTAAACAAGAATACCCTGAAGACTCTAGCAGGAGCACTCATTCAAGGGTACTACGACTATGCTTGCACCTCATGGTACCAAAGCACCTCAAAGGCACTAAAAAACAAATTACAAACATCTCAAAACAAGCTAGTCAGACTACTACTTGACCTGACTCCTAGAACCCACCTCACCCCTGCCCACTTTGACAACCTAGGATGGCTTAGAGTAGACGACAGAGTACAGCAACTTGCAATGGGCCTGGTCTACAAGATACACTACGCGACCAAGGTACCCATGTACATGTCAAAATACTTCCCAAAGGTCAGTGAATACCACGATCACAACACCAGAGGGAGCTCCACAAATCATGTAAAACCCAGATTCGGCTCAAACAAGGGACTAAACACGTTTCGCAATTATGCCACATCAATGTGGAACGCCCTGCCTAAAGCTGTAAAGGAATGTGAATCACTACCCACCTTCAAAAACACTCTCAAAAAACACCTACGTGAGACTGCAATTCGAAACTGGCCCCTACAAATGTCCTAACCTAGTTGTACAGTAAATGACCAAGTAAGGCTTTGTCAACATTCCAATGTACAGTGTAAAATGTGTGTGTGTCCCCTACCCAACCCCCCCCCCCACCTCCAATGTACAGCCCTCACCCAACCCACCCAACCCCACCCCACCAACCTCCTCCAATGTACAGTTTCTACGCCAAATGTATATACACTCCTTTTCTGGACACTTTTGTATCACAAACAGTACTGTATTTGCAAATCTGATATGTCATAAATGTATAGATGTAGCAGTACTGTCTATCTGTATGTCATGTATGTCATATATGTTATGATGAATTGAAAATGGGGGACCCTGGTGGAAACAAGACGAAAGTCTTTCTCTGGTCTGCATCCCCTTAACAATTGTATGTATTGAGATGTACTGTACTGTACCCATTCTGCAATCTGTTAATAAACTTTTCAATCAATCAATCAATCAAACCCTCCTGTATTGACATCAACTTGATGTGAAAGCCTCTGGCGCCCTCTGTAGCGTGTATCATGTTACTGCATGGTGTCACCCACATGTGTTTCCGGTTTCATCAGCGGTGGTGCGATGTCTGCGCAGCGTTATTTCTTTTCGTAGCCGCATTTTGCGGAGACGCTCTCTGATTGGCCACTTCATGTACGCCCAATCGTGTGACGCCTGTTTCTACACCGGTTAAGAGCTTAGTCACTCTTTCGAAGTTGGTTAAGGTTAGAGTTTTTGTCTAGAGCATGGCGATAGAACGCCAGGTAGTTTGCAGGCTGTTTGGCGTGGAAATGGGCAAAGACACAGCTCGTCACGGATTGGGCAAACGCGTCCGTGGCCAATCAGAGAGCGTCAAGTCAGTGCCAATCAGAGCGTCTCCGAGAAATGCGGCTTGGTTTCGTAAGCACGCGGCTGAGGGGACTGGGAGACTGGAAACTCCAGTCCTGACAGACAAAACACTGTAACCAGGTTGGTTTACAAGTATGAATAACAGCAGAGTGTGTAGGAAATCATCTTGTGGAGTGAGAAAATTCAATACAAAACTTTTCTACAACAAACACTTTTTACGCTGGTTATAGAAACATAAATCCCAATACTCAGTGGCAATACTGATGTAATGTTCCAAGCTGACAGCAGG
>NC_140176.1:7252632-7270132 GCF_963971535.1 Notolepis coatsorum
ACGGCGCTGAACTATGGAATTCCCTGACGCCGCCTGTCTGTCGTACATCTCCCAGGATTCCCGGATATTCCAGGAGGACCTGCCAGAACACCAACCAAATGATGCAAAAGGAACGGCACTAACGAAATAATAAAAGAATAAAATAATACAAATCTAATAAAAACTATTTAAAACTTGTCGTGGTGGCACTTGTCGTGGGGGAATGCTGGAGGGGTCAGCGTTGGCGGCTTTGGCACAGGCGTGTTGTTGTCCAGTTGTGCTCTTCTTCTTCTGCGGTGGGGCGGCGCCCAGGCCGCGCTGCTATACCACGTTAAACACCATGGAGAGGTACTGTTCATAGGACACCTGGATCCAGCCGTCCTGGTCCGTGTCGTACCGCCGGAACACGTCGGTCAACCTCTGCGGAGGACAGGAGAGAGGAAGAGGAGGATGGAGGTGGAGGAGGAGGAGGAGGAGGAGGAGGAGGAGGATGGAGGTGGAGGAGGAGGAGGAAGAGAAGAAGAAGACATGGAAGGAGAAGAAAAAGAAGCAGAAGAAGAAATGGAAGGAGAAGAAGAGGAAAAAGAAGGTGGCGAAGGAGAAGAGGAAGAAGAAGGTGGCGAAGGAGAAGAGGAAGAAGAAGACAGTGGAGAAGGAGAAGAAGAAGACAATTTAAATTGGGGATTTTTTATTTATTCGTACATGGAATCGTTACAGTCCAACAGTGTCTTCAATACATAATAGTTCACTTAATATGATCCACTAAAATTCCATGGCCGAAAGGAACAGGAAGTTATATAGTTCCTATAACTGAGGTGCACCTTTGTTTTAAGGTGGTTCGTGCAAATTGGTGCTTACATCTTCTGCTGTCATCTGGATCCAAGCAAAGGTATGTTTTTTTTTTTTTTACAATATTTCCCATCAATATACTGTATATACAGTACAGTGTATGATACTATACACATACTGTATATGTTGAAGTTCATCAACACGTTTTCTTTTCAGCAGTATTTACATGCAACGGCCCACATGCGATTTGCCCACCGGCATGACACGCCCACTTTGGCGACCTCTAGCGGCTTGGGTGTGCATATTTTTTAATACAATATAATCGAATTAAAGCCCTTGGCCTATTTGTTGCCTGTCGTTTGCCCTTTCAGGCGACAAATTCCGTTCAGCGGTTCTCGAGTTATGTGAGGCGTGCGCCAAAGTCTTTAGCAGACTTTCTATTTTTTTCTAATACCACTCCCGACTCCGAGGCTCTAACTCAGTCAATCATTTGGCGATTTCGGAATTTATTGGACAGGGTTGTAACCAATGAGTGTGGCTTTGCAATGATACCCCAAGTGTGGATAAGCGAATCAGGGATCTAGGTGAAAAGTCACGAGCGAAAACAGGAAGTAAAATATTTGCCGAATGCGTTGGAGTCTGAGAAAATGGAAATCCGCAGACCTTTTTTTTCTTCTTTTTTACATTTGACCAAAATCGCTCCTAATCACTCATTTCTGAACAGGTTTTTATGAAATTTGGACTAGGCTATGGACCAAGGGTGTTTTTTCAGCCATACCAATCTTTTTGGAAATATACTTTTGGATATTGCAACTACTACAGAAAAAAACGTGAGTACACAAGTTCAAGTTCAACTCAAGTCCAGACCTATGTTACTCTATTTCATTAGCACTCAAAGTGAAGTCTATATGAGTTGATGTGTTATTACCTGAAGCACAATACAACACTGGATGAAGTCGTCGAAGGCCACCTGCCCCTCCTGCCGGTCAAACTTCTCTATCAGTGTTGCGTAGAACTGGTCGGACAGCCGGTAACCTGGACAACACACAACAAACATTATTATACACACAGTATAATTACTGTGCCGTGGTTGCAGTGGCCTGGACAACACGGAACAATTGCAACCATTACCACAGTTAGTTCAGATCTCACACTGTGATTGGCTGAGCAACATTCCAACCAGTGCCTGAATCTCCTGACGATGCACTCGTAACCTAGCAACGGCTTTCGTTTACCGCTAGACTGCCATGCAAACAGAGATGCCATCTTGGGCGGCTTTGGCTCAGGGTCGAGCGGGTCGTCCAAGCCCATGTCCATCCCATCGCCGTTGTGTCCTTGGGCAAGGCACTTAACCTACTTGCCTTGTATGAATAGCACCTCAAAGGCACTAAAAAACAAATTACAAACATCTCAAAACAAGCTAGTCAGACTACTACTTGACCTGACTCCTAGAACCCACCTCACCCCTGCCCACTTTGACAACCTAGGATGGCTTAGAGTAGACGACAGAGTACAGCAACTTGCAATGGGCCTGGTCTACAAGATACACTACGCGACCAAGGTACCCATGTACATGTCAAAATACTTCCCAAAGGTCAGTGAATACCACGATCACAACCAGAGGGAGCTCCACAAATCATGTAAAACCCAGATTCGGCTCAAACAAGGGACTAAACACGTTTCGCAATTATGCCACATCAATGTGGAACGCCCTACCTAAAGCTGTAAAGGAATGTGAATCACTACCCACCTTCAAAAACACTCTCAAAGAACACCTACGGGAGACTGCAATTCGAAACTGGCCCCTACAAATGTCCTAACCTAGTTGTACAGTAAATGACCAAGTAAGGCTTTGTCAATATTCCAATGTACAGTGTAAAATGTGTGTGTGTCCCCTACCCACCCCCCCCCCCCCCCCCACCTCCAATGTACAGCCCTCACCCAACCCACCCAACCCCACCCCACCCAACCAACCTCCTCCAATGTACAGTTTCTATGCCAAATGTATATACACCCCTTTTCTGGACACTTTTGTATCACAAACAGTACTGTATTTGCAAATCTGATATGTCATAAATGTATAGATGTAGCAGTACTGTCTATCTGTATGTCATGTATGTCATATATGTTATGATGAATTGAAAATGGGGGACCCTGATGTAAACAAGACGAAAGTCTTTCTCTGGTCTGCATCCCCTTAACAATTGTATGTATTGAGCTGTACTGTACTGTACCCATTCTGCAATCTCTTAATAAACTTTTCAATCAATCAATCAATCAATATGCATGTGAATGAATGTTGGTGGTGGTCGGAGGGGCCGTAGGCGATGATTATTCGCCACGCTTCCGTGAGTCTGCCTCAGGGCAGCTCTGGCTGCAATTGTAGCTTACCACCACCGGTATGACTGTGTATGAACGAATAATGGAGTCTGTGAAGCGCTCTGGGTGTCGTGAAGAGCGATATATAAATCCAAGCCATTATTATTATAATTTTTTTTTGATCCACTTTTTCTCCCATTTTCTATATTTTCTCCCATCCCAATTTCGTATCATCCAATTCAACCCTCCCCTGTCACGGACGCTGTTTCTGCCTCCCACAAGCCGGCTGCAATGTGGACTAAGTCATACAGAGCACAAGTCCCCTCCGGTACTTGAGGTAACAGCAGTCGCATCTTTTCACCTGCGCAGCTCGATCTCTCAGTGGCGAGGAGTAACGCGTGGGAGGCTCACGCTGCCCCTGACACTTCCTGATTCTACTGCGCAGGCGCACCAACCGACCTGTAGGAGTCGCTGTCCACAACGCCCGATCCCCACCCATCAGTTTCCCTCCCCCTAATACGGCCAATGTGTATTAGTACGGACGACCAGCTAAACTGAAAGCAAATGTGGAGCGCTGGCTCGAACTGACGAGCCCAGCGTTTCCAGCATTTCGTGGCGAGCGCCTTGCCCACTACGCCACGTAGCCGCCCTTATTATTATTATTATTATTATTATTATCTTCACCACCATAGATACCATCTTCACCAGAGATACCATCTTCACCACCAGAGATACCATCTTCACCACCACAGATACCATCTTCACCACCAAACGGAGATGTCTTTACTCTGCTGCTCACCGAAGCCAGTCAGCGCCTGCTTGAGTTCGTTCTTGTCGATGAAGCCGGAGTTGTCGCGGTCGTACGTCCTGAAGATGTTCTGCCAGTCCGTGATGTATTTCCACACGCCTGCAAACTCGTTGAAGTTCACCCCACCTTTATTCTCCCTGTCGAACATGGCTGGAGAGGGGAGGAAGAGGAGAGGAAGAGGGGAGGAAGAGGAGATGAGGATTCATTCAGTCTCTGAATATTGTCATCGTTGATGCTATTTTTTTTTTTTTTTTTTTTTGGTCTTTTTCCCCCTCCATTTTCCTCCAATTTTCTCCCCTCCCAATGTTAGTCGTATGCCAATTCCCAGTCCCTTCCTGTCGCTGCGCTTTACCCCCCACAGTCAGATCATTTGGGAGAGTGGAGGCTACCACGTGCTTCCTCCGACACACGTCCAGCCAATCACCGCTTCTTTTCACCTGGCAGCGCGGATTCTCATTGAGAGGGCGTAGCGTGTGGGAGGATCACACTATCCCCCTCAAGTCCTATCCGCGCTTAGCAGGCGCCCCGACCGAACTGTAGGAGTCGCTGTTTACAACGACCCGGACCCACCCCGCCAGCTTCTCCCACCCTCTGATACAGCCAATTGTATTAGTGCAGACGGCCAGCCAAGCTGGTGACAACCCCCGGAGCTGTGAGCTGGATTCGAACAGGCGAACCAAGCTCACAGCTCCGGGCTGGTGACGAACGCAATCTCCGCTCGACCACCTAACCGCCCCCGTTGATGCTATTTGTAATTTATTTTAAATTACAGTTGTATTATGTTGAACTTGATTTAACATAAATTAAGACATTTTATGAAAATAAAAGTATTCGGAATTACAAGTAGAAAGAGGGCGATAGAGAGAGAGAGTGATAGAGAGAGATACACAGACAGACAGAGAGAGGGAGAGAGAGAGAGATAGAGGGAGGGAGAGAGAAAGTGGAGACAGACAGAGAGAGAGGGAGAGAGAGGAGGGGAAGAGAGGGAGAGAAACAGAGAGAGAGGAGGGGATGGAGAGAGAGAGATGGAGAGAGGGAGAGAGGGGAGAGAGAGGAGGGGGAAAGAAAAAGAGGGTAAAAGACAGTGGGAGACAACTGGACCACAACAACAACATGATTTTCTCTCCAGAGTCAGACAAGAAGACAGATACCAATCTCCTCTCTGTGCCTTCAGTAGAAAAGAAGGCCCTCTTGTCAACTCCGTCAGACGTCAACTCCGCCAGGTCTTTATCTGACGTGCAAGCTGACAGAGTTGACAAATCCTCCCATAACAGCTTGATGTGGTAATATAATATTACTCATGAACATGGTAACATTATGATAATGTTATTTCATGGTTTTATTTACACATACATGTACCTACTGTAATAGCCTGACTTAAAGGGGAACTCCAACATTTTGGGAAATTAGCTTATTTAACATCTTCCCTGGAGTTAGACAAGAAGATGCATACTTTTTTGTCTCTGTGCGTGCATTTTAGCTTTGGGAATAGACGCTCCGTTAGCATAGCTTAGCTTCATCACTGGAAGTGAGGCAGGACAGTAGCCTTACAGTGCCTTACAGTGTATTGCAAGGTCTGACATTGACCAAATTTGATATGCATGACCTTGGTGGGCTCTAGGTCAACTCCTGAAAAGGGGGTCAATGTCAGACCTTGCAATCAAAAGTTAGGGGGCGCACTGAAATTATGGCAAGGGTTATTAGCCCCCTAACTTTTGATTGCAAAGTCTGACTTTGACCCCCTTTTCAGGAGTTGACCTAGAGCCCACCAAGGTCATGCATATCAAGTTTGGTCAATGTCAGACCTTGCAATACACTGTAAGGCACTGTAAGGCTACTGTCCTGCCTCACTTCCAGTGATGAAGCTAAGCTATGCTAACGGAGCGTCTATTCCCAAAGCTAAAATGCACGCACAGAGACAAAAAAGGTATGCATCTTCTTGTCTAACTCCAGGGAAGATGTTAAATAAGCTAATTTCCCAAAATGTTGGAGTTCCCCTTTAACATGATTTAAGCTTGTATACCCTACCCTTGATTCGTTGTTAAGGAATGTCATATGAAAGTTTGAAATGAGAATCACTACATTCAATCAAGAGAACAACTGACATTACTGCAATATTATCTGTCCAACAGTTTTCTTGTATTTCTCCAGGGAGTCACTGGAGCCCCAGAAGAGGACTCACACCTGCAGGACTATCCACTTTGATTACGTTCAATATCATTTATAACATAAAGACGACATATTCTGTCTAGTGGTGTTCTTCACATCAGTTTGTCACCATTTCTTTATTTAGTTTTATGTTGTTTATTTGTTAGTATAAATTAAACCGATGTTGTTTATTACCGCATTTGTCAAAGTTTTTCTTCATTTTGAAAAACATCTTTTACTATTGGTTGAGTTTGTATTGTTTATCTATTAAAGTTATTAACCGATCTACATTAAATGGTCTTATTTGTCTAATAAATGTGTTTTTTATAGTCTTAACATTAAAAACAAATGTAGAAAATTAAGGAATTTAGAAATTGGGGTTTTCAGAATAGTGTGAAATCTGAACAAAAGTTTATATATTGTATTTTATTGCATATCAGAGTAACTGAACATTATTGTTAGATACTTGAGGACTTAATGTTTATTTTCAGAAAGGTATATTTATTTTTTATTATGTTTTAAATAACCGGTTCCTTAGTTTACATGGTTTGATAGCTAATACCTTTCTCTACAAATATATCAATTTCAAATTAATGTAGAATATTTTTTTTTAAATGTAGTTCTAAAACGTGTTTTGTCCCTTATCTGAAGAATCAGTGATGGGCAAGACATGTGTTGTATATACAGTATATGTATTGATATATTGTAAGAGAAATATATAAAGACATTTTCTTTATGTATATATTATTATTATTATTTTCATAGATTTTCATTACATTTATTTCCATTACTTGACAATCATACAAAGCAAAACAGTATATATATAAACAAGACACTATATATAAACAAGACAAAGGACAATGACGAAAATGACTGTATAAGATGTAAAGTGGGAAGTGTAGTTCTGTAAGACACATATATATATATATATATATATATATATATATATATATATATATATATCTGCCTGAATATACCTGCATATAACCCATATAACTCGGTATGATAGCATGTACAACAATAATGCTGTATTTTCCATATATAGACATTTATTCTTACCGTATATCTATCCACATCTATCTGTAGTGTACATACTACCTGCACATAACCCGTTTTACATATCTGTAGATACTAAATCTATATCTGTACATATCCCTTACCTACTCTTACTAATTACGCTGCTGGCCAGTATGACTCCAACCATACTGTCTTTATACCTGCATCACTGTACATATTAATATTACAACTCTGTACATACAGTACATCTGATTAGCACTACACCCAGAGTAGTACTAATTTATATATTTTATACCCAGTTTAATCGCCTGTACATGGTATATTACTATTGCACTTTACTGCTATATTTACACTCTGGTTGGAAGCCAAACGTGTTTCCCTTGTGCTGTGCTCTACTGTATGATGACAATAGATTTGAATCTATTCTAATCTAAAACCACCTCCATGTGACCGGACTGTGCAACTTCCACAGGATATGGCTCATGAGTCATGAACCAGGTGAAAGGTCACACCTGCCTGAGTTCTTCCCCCGCGGCTTAATCCAATTACACCGGGATAAGAGGAAGTGTTGTCACACCCCCCCCCCCCCCCCGCCCCCAGCCCACCCACCCAACCTCCTCCAATGTACAGTTTCTACGTCAAATGTATATACTCTCTTTTTTAGACTCTTTTTGTATCACAAACAGTACTGTATTTGTAAATCTGGTATGTCATAAATGTATAGATGTAGCAGTACTGTCTATCTGTATGTCATGTATGTCATATATGTTATGATGAATTGAAAATGGGGGACCCTGATATAAACAAGACACACGTCTTTCTCAGGTCTGCATCCCCTTAACAATTGTGTGTATTGAGCCGTACTGTATTGTACCCATTCTGCAATCTGTTAATAAAATGTTCAATCAATCAATCAAACCATGGAGTGCTGCAGTGACGAGAGGAGGCCTTGGAGTACTAACAGTAACACGTTGTCATGTGCATTTTTACGGGCATGTTTATAAATGAAGTATTAACACTTTCAGTGCCACGCTATATCCCCATCTGCGCTGCCGTGGGCCACGCTTAAAAAGATGGTAATTTTCACGGTGCTTCACGATGTTTGCAGAGCTATATCTATATTCTATATTATAGCTATGGAGACAATACTATGGAGACAGTCACTATCTCTCGTCCAGCATGTAAAAAAAAAATAGTACATTTTTTCATGTATACGTTCCCGTGTTATAAGATAAGATATTCCTTTATTGATCCCCTTGGGGAAATTCAGGCATACCGTGGTGAATATTGTATAGTTTCAGAGTGATCCGGGCTAATTCCTGGAAGCTGAGTTATGGAGCGCTATGTGCATTTTGCGAAAGTGGTTCGCATTGCTCGCCTGGACACGATACTATTTCCAAATCAAAGGTATATAATAGGTATTATGTTTCATCAGGAATGAGTCCCAATGATACACCGAGGTCCGTGAGACTGTATAGAATATTAAAAATCGAATGACTAATCTTTCAAAAATGTTCTTATGTACCCCAGTTGCTATTGCATGTACATTATGTGTTTTATTACACGTATATGTACATACATACCAACTATTCGCCTGTTTTATTCTCCACCCATCGATCATCCATAGCAACACTATTATCACCGACATCCAAGAAGGGAGATCCCCCCCTGAACGGCCCTTCTAAGGTGTCTCTCCTCCACCTCGCCTGTGGTGCTTTTTTCCTATTGCTAGGTTTTTAGTGAGTTTTTCCTTACCTTCGCGTGGGAGTGTTGCATTTATTTATTACACTGATGAAGGCCGGATGGCTGAAAACGTTTTGTGCCCTTTTTGAAAATAAAAACAACGATATTCCGAGTGCCTACCTCCTTTTTTGCATTAATTTATTTAACATTTATTTAACATGTATTTTGGATTTCATGGTGGGTTTTTTGTTCTTGATTTATTGTGATGTTTCTTCTTGACTTGTGGGGACATTACCTTGTGATTTCGGGGCTTTACAAATACATTTGATTTGATTTAAAATTATCTTTTATTAGCATTTTACAGCTTTTTCTGGCCACGCAGGACCGATAGAGGAGAGCGGGAGAACGGGAGGAGAGGTAGGGAAGACATGCGGCAAATGGTCACCGGGACTGGGAAGCGAACCCGGGACGACCGCTTCGCGACTCAGCGCGCTATGGTGTGCTACTGGAGCGCCCCCATTTGATTTGATTGATTTGGTGGTCGTTTGAGAAGAACCACTGTGCATACGTAAAGTATGATCTAGTTTTCAGCACACTTGAAAGTGAGCAGGTGCTCGTCGACCTAGAATTTAGCACACTTCAAAGTGTGCAGACAGCAGCTGAGCTCATACTTTGTTTGGAAGAAGCTTCTATCCCCAGGCCATCAGGATGCTCAACGAACAATAACACTATGTAACAACCATCAAATGCACTCACAGCACACACATCCACACGCACACACTCACTTTAAACAAACAACTCACTGCAGCACCCACTTTACCCACTTTAGAACACCTAAACACACTTTATATTTATTGGTAAAGAATTTGCACTACAACCCATACCTCATTACACCTTACTGTAAATTGTACCTCATCCCATTTCTGCTTTGCACTATATAGTATATTGTATATTAGTATATTGTATGGTAACTCAGTTACTTCTACTCTGCATTGAACATTGTACATAATGTACATACTGAACACTTGTGTCCACGTACGTGACTTCTATTTTTACTTGCTATACTTATTTTATTTTATACTTATCTATTTTTGTCTAGCACAGTCTCTGGAGCGTAATAGAAAGAAGCATTTTGTATAAAAGTATTCTGTACTTCTGTATGACAACTAATAAAGAAACTTGAAACTTGACTGTAAAGAAATCGATAGCGCAAGTCGATAGCGATCCGCGAAGGCCTTTTTGAGACGGTCTCTGCGTGTCCGGCCGCGACCTTACTGAAAGCTGCAAGTTCCCACTTAACCGAGAACTACCCGAGCCTAAGAGTGATCCGTCTCTGCCACTTTGGCGCCGAACAAGCTAAATGAAATGAGCCCGTTGCCACAGAGACGACGTGTAAACAAACAAGGTGTAGTCTGGGAGGAGAGTCACAGCGAGCGGGAGGAGGGGGGGGGGGGGGGGGGGGACCGGAGCAGCTTACATATGATGGAGCGGACGGTCACGGGGTTGAATGGAGTCCATGTACCTGGAAGAGAGAGAGAGAGAGAGAGATGGACACTGGTTTTAAAAACATGTTTACCACCAGAAGAGATGAGATTAAACTGTTCTCTGTGCTGCTACATCATGTCACTGGGATTATCAAGTTTCCTCTCAGAGACCGACACCCGCTAAGTATTAATATACTGATTGATTGATTGATTGATTGTTTGATGTTTTTTTTTTTTTCGTGTCTTACATACAGATGTATGCCCAGCCCAAATGGGCTTACAAGACACATAAACAATAAGTATATAATAGTACACTTGACATTAAGTTATATAGACCAAGATGGCCACAAAAAAAGAAAACAAAATAAAACGTAATATAATAATATAATTTAGGACCTGCTCCGAGGTCATCAATTGGCACACATGCGATGCATGCATGCAATTCGTATCTGCGATTAACCCATCCCGTCGTCCTTCCCCCCCAAGGGCAGCCGGGAGCAGACAGGCACAACGTGAGCCGCGCCAGGGGACCAATCCAAGTGCTCCTGTCCGTCTTCGTCAAGGACGCCACAGCGTTAGCGATCTTGCTGTTGTGCATGTTTTTCCATTGGGTTTATCTTATCGGGGGGGAAACCCTTGCGAGCACGGGGAGAACATGCAAACTCCACACAGAAAGGCCTGGGAGATACACCACCTGGGTAACTGGCACCATGGAAGCCTGGTCCCCAAGCGGCAATCGAACCCTGGACCTTCTTGCTGTGAGGCGACAGTGTTAACCACTACACCACCGTGCCACAATATAACACAAGCTGTAGACAATGTATGTAAACAAAGAAACAAGAGGAATTCATATACAATTATATAGGGTAGTAGTGTGTTTTGTCTCAAGTGCCACGCTTTCTCCAGAAATCCTGCAAAACTGAAAATCTCCTCCTCCACAAAAAACCAACTCAACATACAACTCTCAGACGGCCGAAACAAATCCGGATTTACAAATTGAATTTTCTCAAATAATGAGAAACTAGTGATCTACTAGTGATGGCGAGAGTCTGGTGATGATGATGACGCTCTCAACCACCAGGTTTTGAAGCACGTTCTCAGTGAACGCACACAGGCGTGAGAACAACACAGGCCTTTTCCCCAACATGTTAGTAGTAGTACCTCCTCCTAATTCACTTTCTAAATGTCTGTTGGGCAGCGGTCAGGTGTGACTGTGTGAAGTGTGTGAAGTAGGGGGTTGTGGTCAGGGAAGCTACTCTGGGTCAACAGAGGTTGAATAGACCTTCTCTCCCTGAACAGAGACCCTGTGTTCACCTGTAAAGTGCAAATCAACATGTGTGTGTCGCTACTTTGTAACACAGACCCATCGTCTACACAGTTCAGTTCAGGATAGTTACAGTCAGTTTATTTCGGTTGCTGCTATGGTTGTTTAATTATAACACATGACAGTATAGTAGGGCTGACCCCTATTAGTCGATTAGTCGGTCGAAAGGAGCCGTAGTCGACTGGCCAACCTCTTAGTCGAATATAAAAAATTATAAAAAAATTATAATATTTAAAAAAAAATATATATATATATATATTTTATCATTCTTTCCAAAAGAAAAGAGGCCTAGAAGCGTGGCTAACGCTAATGGCACGCATACCAGAGGCTAACTGCCTACGAAAACAGGCACAGCGGCACTGAAAGAGGATTTCACCCGTCTAATGAACACACTAGACTAGACAAATATCAAGATGTATCCATCAGTGGACCAATTGCATGCTTTTGCAGAGGACAAGAAGCCTTCAGTCGACTCCTTCAGACATTAAGCACCCCCCCCCCACAGCCCAAATGGAATGATAAAAGAATTTTTTATTTTAATTTTTTAAATATTATACTATATATATTTTTTTTTGGTCGACCAATAGTCGACTAACGGCAAATTTTGGCCAATCATAGTCGACCATCCAAATCCTTAGAATCCATCCAATGCCCCAGGAGGTCTCTGAGGAAGAAGTGCTTTACTCCTGAAGACCGCATCAACGTTATTCACAGGTCGACTCAATTTACATGTTGATTTTGATATTGAACCGTTTCCTGTGGGTAGTAGGCATTATTTGGGCGTGGTGCCCGTCTGCCCTCTGCCTGTAATTTGCATTGATAAGTTATCATTGACCACTTCCTCCTGTTGTGTTTGTCTGACCTTTTGATTCTCATTTTAAAGTGTCACAGAGAGGCTCCTCATTCTAACCAATCAGAGAAGCTCCCCATTCTAACCAATCAATCAGAGAAACTCCCCATTCTAACCAATCAGAGAAGCTCCCCATTCTAACCAATCAGAGAAACTCCCCATTCTAACCTATCAGAGAAACTCCCCATTCTAACCAATCAGAGAAACTCCCCATTCTAACCAATCAGAGAAGCTCCCCATTCTAACCAATCAGAGAAACTCCCCATTCTAACCAATCAGAGAAACTCCCCATTCAATGAAACTCACTGGTCAATGAAACTCACTGGTCAATGAAACTCACTGGTCAATGACTCACTGATCAATGAAACTCACTGGTCAATGAAACTCACTGATCAATGAAACTCACTGATCAATGAAACTCACTGGTCAATGAAACTCACTGGTCAATGAAACTCACTGATCAATGAAACTCACTGGTCAATGAAACTCACTGATCAATGAATCTCACTGGTCAATGAAACTCACTGATCAATGAATCTCACTGGTCAATGAAACTCACTGATCAATGAAACTCACTGGTCAATGAAACTCACTGATCAATGAAACTCACTGATCAATGAAACTCACTGATCAATGAAACTCATTGATCAATGAATCTCACTGGTCAATGAAACTGACTGATCAATGAATCTCACTGGTCAATGAAACTCACTGGTCAATGAAACTCACTGGTCAATGAAACTCACTGGTCAATGAAACTCACTGGTCAATGAAACTCACTGGTCAATGAAACTCACTCACAGTAGACGTGAGAGTCAGTGTGTCCATGTAAACTGATACTGTATGTTCTGGAGCAAAATTCTAAACTAAATACTTGTTGCTTATAAATCCCTCACATTGTAGTAAGTATAGCATGGAAGTCATCCGGTGGGCTTGAAAAAAAGAACAACATATATTTATATATCAATAATACACAGATTTACTCTGCCTCGTACAACAAAGATGAAGAAAGATAAGATGCCTCGAGGATAATGAGCTGAAGAGACAACTGTTGGAAGAAGACGCTGCGAGCGTTTGTCCGTTATCTCCGTGATGCCATTTAGACCAGCAGGTCAGTCAGGATGGCTTCCCTCTCTCACACCGAGAGACGTTAAGATTCAGCAAGGCCCCTCGAAAACTATGCTGACTCACCACACTAACACACTTTACTCATCCGGAGTGGAGAAGAGAGGAGGAGAGAATTAAGAGAGGAGACGAGGAGAGAGAGAAGTAAAGGAGAAGAGAGGAGAGGAAGCAGAGATAGAAGAGATTTGCGGTGTATTTTTTTGGCTGCAGTAACTTGAACTACACAGCTTATTCCGCTGACCTGACATGATTCCACCCAGCGGCTGAATATACCTGCAAACCAACAACCAGAGGAATAGACTAACAGCCGAGATAGCGTGTCTTCAGGAGAGCAGTATGACGGGACTACAGCCGAGATAGCGTGTCTTCAGGAGAGCAGTATGACGGGACTACAGCCGAGATAGCGTGTCTTCAGGAGAGCAGTATGACGGGACTACAGCCGAGATAGCGTGTCTTCAGGAGAGCAGTATGACGGGACTACAGCCGAGATAGCGTGTCTTCAGGAGAGCAGTATGACAGGACTACAGCCGAGATAGCTTGTCTTCAGGAGAGCAGTATGACGGGACTACAGCCGAGATAGCGTGTCTTCAGGAGAGCAGTATGACAGGACTACAGCCGAGATAGCGTGTCTTCAGGAGAGCAGTATGACGGGACTACAGCCGAGATAGCTTGTCTTCAGGAGAGCAGTATGACGGGACTACAGCCGAGATAGCGTGTCTTCAGGAGAGCAGTATGACGGGACTACAGCCGAGATAGCGTGTCTTCAGGAGAGCAGTATGACGGGACTAACAGCCGAGATAGCGTGTCTTCAGGAGAGCAGTATGACGGGACTACAGCCGAGATAGTGTGTCTTCAGGAGAGCAGTATGACGGGACTACAGCCGAGATAGCGTGTCTTCAGGAGAGCAGTATGACGGGACTACAGCCGAGATAGCGTGTCTTCAGGAGAGCAGTATGACGGGACTAACAGCCGAGATAGCGTGTCTTCAGGAGAGCAGTATGACGGGACTAACAGCCGAGATAGCGTGTCTTCAGGAGAGCAGTATGACGGGACTAACAGCCGAGATAGCGTCTCTTCAGGAGAGCAGTATGACGGGACTAACAGCCGAGATAGTGTCTCTTCAGGAGAGCAGTATGACAGGACTACAGCCGAGATAGCGTGTCTTCAGGAGAGCAGTATGACAGGACTACAGCCGAGATAGCGTGTCTTCAGGAGAGCAGTATGACAGGACTACAGCCGAGATAGCGTGTCTTCAGGAGAGCAGTATGACGGGACTAACAGCCGAGATAGCTTGTCTTCAGGAGAGCAGTATGACTGGACTACAGCCGAGATAGCGTGTCTTCAGGAGAGCAGTATGACAGGACTACAGCCGAGATAGTGTCTCTTCAGGAGAGCAGTATGACAGGACTACAGCCGAGATAGCGTCTCTTCAGGAGAGCAGTATGACGGGACTAACAGCCGAGATAGCGTCTCTTCAGGAGAGCAGTATGACAGGACTACAGCCGAGATAGCGTCTCTTCAGGAGAGCAGTATGACAGGACTACCTTTGAGGAGGGCTTTATTTGAAAAAATTCAAATTGTAAACCCAGATTTGTTTTGGCAGTCTGAGAGCTGTATGTTGAGTTGTTTTTTTGTGGAGGACATCTTCGGTTTTGCAGGATTTTTGGAGAAGGCATGGCATCTGAGACAAAACACACTGTATCCTATATAATTGTATTTGAATTCACCTTGTTTTTCTGTTTATTTACATTGAGTACAGCTTGTGTTATATTACGTTTTATTGTATTTTCTTGTATTTTTCTTTTTTTTATGGCCATCTTGGTCTATGTCAGGGATCGGCAATAGGCGGCCCGCGGGCCAACATTGGCCCGCCAACAATAATTTCTGGCCCGTCAGATTATTTTGAGAATATGATATTTATTTGACGCACGGGAAATATTCACCTGGGACGCCAGGGTGTCTTTTATTGTGAAGCTGTATCTATCTACCGGCAGTCATCAAAAGCATGTCTGTCACTATAGCCAATTGAAATGCTAGAAATGGTCAGGTGGACTGGGAGAACCAATGGAATAGTCCCACCGGGCCCTGTGTCTCTTTCCCTAACGCACTTTCACTTCCGCGTTCGAGATGCGACTCGCGAGCGAGTTGAAGAAAACAAAACAAACATCTTTGGATAGCAACGGGGAAATATAACGCTTCTTTTAATAAACAGGAGCCATACTTAAAATACGGGTTTATCGCAACAGGTCGGTGATTCTTGCGTGCCGAGCCGACGTCCTCTCTGCATAATATGTGGCGACAACAACAACAACAACAACATTAACAACGAGGCAAGTTGGCAGATAAAGTAGCTGCATTCAACGCCAATCTGGAATTGGAGGGCGGCGAGTGGATATGACATGTTTCAAACATTAGCAGGGATTTTGGAGGACTTAACAACAAACAAGGAGGTACAATATGGTGAGTCGTGTTTTCATGCATTCTGATCTGTTCATCACCCGCCGGCGCCGCGGTGATCTGCAACAGCTGAGAGCTGTTCATGAATGAATGGATGAGTGAGAACTTTGTTTGGCGGATTGCAGAGTGGGTGCAGTGCAGTGCGGCGCAGTGCACACGGTTGTTGGGGGGATGCAGACCAGAGAAAAACGTTTGTCTTTTTTCAATATCAGTATATTAAATTAGCCATTGTTTTTGATCCTGGCCCGCGAAGCAACGGCTTGGGGAAAATCTGGCCCGCCGCAAAACCTAATTGGCGATCCCTGGTCTATGTCATTTGTTAAGTAATTGGTAAAGTATATTATTATATACTTATTGTTATGTGTCTTGTAAGCCCATATGGGCTGGGCATACATCTGTATGTAAGACACGAAAATAAAAAATATCAAATCAAATCAAATAAAAAAAAAATGACAGGACTAACAGCCGAGAGAGCGTCTCTTCAGGAGAGCAGTATGACAGGACTAACAGCCGAGATAGCGTGTCTTCAGGAGAGCAGTATGACGGGACTAACAGCCGAGATAGCGTGTCTTCAGGAGAGCAGTATGACAGGACTAACAGCCGAGATAGCGTGTCTTCAGGAGAGCAGTATGACGGGACTACAGCCGAGATAGCGTCTCTTCAGGAGAGCAGTATGACGGGACTAACAGCCGAGATAGCGTGTCTTCAGGAGAGCAGTATGACGGGACTACAGCCGAGATAGTGTCTCTTCAGGAGAGCAGTATGACGGGACTACAGCCGAGATAGCTTGTCTTCAGGAGAGCAGTATGACAGGACTACAGCCGAGATAGCGTGTCTTCAGGAGAGCAGTATGACAGGACTACAGCCGAGATAGCGTGTCTTCAGGAGAGCAGTATGACAGGACTACAGCCGAGATAGTGTGTCTTCAGGAGAGCAGTATGACGGGACTAACAGCCGAGATAGCTTGTCTTCAGGAGAGCAGTATGACAGGACTACAGCCGAGATAGCGTGTCTTCAGGAGAGCAGTATGACGGGACTACAGCCGAGATAGTGTGTCTTCAGGAGAGCAGTATGACGGGACTAACAGCCGAGATAGTGTGTCTTCAGGAGAGCAGTATGACAGGACTACAGCCGAGATAGTGTGTCTTCAGGAGAGCAGTATGACAGGACTACAGCCGAGATAGCTTGTCTTCAGGAGAGCAGTATGACAGGACTACAGCCGAGATAGCTGGTCTTCAGGAGAGCAGTATGACAGGACTAAAGCCGAGATAGTGTGTCTTCAGGAGAGCAGTATGACGGGACTAACAGCCGAGATAGTGTGTCTTCAGGAGAGCAGTATGACAGGACTACAGCCGAGATAGTGTGTCTTCAGGAGAGCAGTATGACGGGACTACAGCCGAGATAGCGTGTCTTCAGGAGAGCAGTATGACGGGACTACAGCCGAGATAGCGTGTCTTCAGGAGAGCAGTATAACAGGACTACAGCCGAGATAGCGTGTCTTCAGGAGAGCAGTATGA
>NC_140176.1:7275132-7278840 GCF_963971535.1 Notolepis coatsorum
CACAATATCAGAGACCACCACAATATCAGAGACCCACCACAATATCAGAGACCACCACAATATCAGAGACCCACCACAATATCAGAGACCCACCACAATATCAGAGACCCACCACAATATCAGAGACCCACCACAATATCAGAGACCACCACAATATCAGACAGACCACAATATCAGAGACCCACCACAATATCAGAGACCCACCACAATATCAGACAGACCACAATATCAGAGACCACCACAATATCAGACAGACCCACCACAATATCAGAGACCCACCACAATATCAGAGACCCACCACAATATCAGAGACCCACCACAATATCAGAGACCCACCACAATATCAGAGACCCACCACAATATCAGACAGACCACAATATCAGAGACCCACCACAATATCAGACAGACCACAATATCAGAGACCACCACAATATCAGAGACCCACCACAATATCAGAGACCCACCACAATATCAGAGACCCACCACAATATCAGACAGACCACAATATCAGAGACCCACCACAATATCAGACAGACCACAATATCAGAGACCACCACAATATCAGACAGACCACAATATCAGACAGACCACCACAATATCAGACAGACCACAATATCAGACAGACCACCACAATATCAGACAGACCACCACAATATCAGACAGACCACCACAATATCAGACAGACCACCACAATATCAGACAGACCACCACAATATCAGACAGACCACAATATCAGACAGACCACCACAATATCAGACAGACCACAATATCAGACAGACCACCACAATATCAGAGACCCACCACAATATATTCCCCAAGGTTATACAATAAGACGTTAGCAGCGCCCTGCATGGTATTTATGTAATTAATATATTGATACGACTTGCCCAGACTCTCATCAGATACTGTATAATAACACACTGTGGGACACACAGACAGTGATACCCAGGGTGAGTTACAGCCACAGCAGCCAGGGCCTTTCTCTCCCCCGTCTGTCAGCAGGTCTCCACGGCCTTATATGGGTCTCTCTCTCTCCCTGTTCCCGCCTCACCATCAGTCTGCCTACCTGAGCCGGCCGGCACCCCTGTGAACCATCACCTCATCATCACGGAGCCAGGATAAGAGCAGGCCTGTACGCTGCGACGAGATCGTCGCAAATTGCCCCCTAATTTGGCCGGTGCGAATGAAAAATTATATCTACTCGCAAGCTTGCGAATAGTGATTTCACCCCTTCATTCGCATTTCACTACACTAACATTAGCCTTACCAGGGCTGTACAGGCGACATAATGTTGCGGTTGTAATTTCATTAGACAGACCAGCGCGGACATTTAATAACATGCAATTTAATTGACACGAGCAATGGGCTAACGTTAGCTGGTGGTCCCGAGTGAAGCAGGGACGGCGGAAAAGTGAGGAAAGGGGGTGGGTTATATTGACAAGTGACAACGCTTGACAACAGAAGTTTAAACATAACTTCATATTTATTAGTTATTCGTTTCTGTATATCATCCACTTTCCATCTCCGTGTTAGACTCTTCCTGTTTACATTCGAGTGTGACGTCATCACCTACGGCAGCTTAGACGATCAAAACGCGAACCTAGAACAAAACCCGGGGGGGGGGGGGGGGCTGGCTCTCTTGTGCGTTCTCGCCCCCTCTCTCTCTCTCGCTCTCTCTCTACATTCAATGATTTAAAGTAGCCAAACGTTACAGACAGTATAAATACTAACTGGATAGTTGATGATAAACATTTAATTTCATTATCTGAAATATTCTAAAATCATTAAGTCTGCTATAAGCCATTATCCCTTTGTGTGTAATTATTATTTTCTCACAGTAGTATATATATATATATATATATATATATGTGTGTGTGTGTGTGTGTTTGGCTAAAGTGGATAGAAAACACAGTACTGTGCAAAAAAAGGGCACCCAAGAGTTTTTATATAAATAGTCTTAGATGTAAATAATTTTTTTTATTAGTGTGTCAGTAGACTACTCTTAGTACATTTTCATTAAATTATTTTTTAAAGCATCTTCATGGTTTAATAATGCAAACATATGTTGCAGGGACTTATTATAATCATCATATTGGCGTGACTGTATGCATCAAAGGGTTAAATCAAGCATTTTAAGTGCTTTAGGAAATGTCAAAATATTGCGATATATATTGTGTATCGTGATATGGCCAAAAAAGATCGCAATATCATTAGAGCCATATCGCCCAGCCCTACTATAATGGTAAAATAGTTATTTAAAAATTTGCCCCTAAAAAATATTCTTTGCCCCTAAATTCTCATTTAGGGGCAAGTGTGCCCCTAGTGAAAAGCTTAGCGTACAGCCCTGAAGAGGCCTGCACCCCTGCTGCCACTCTGGTCCGAGTGGTGTTTACACCTTCGTGGCAGTAGGACTCTTCTCTGGACCCCTAGAACCTTATACACAATATTTGTGAGATTCCTAGTGTAACCCGAGTACTCCGTACCCTGCGTGGTATTGACCTCTGGCCTCCTGTGTGTACTGTAGGACGTCCTCACCCCTCGGCCTGCACCCCCACTACGGACCTCACCAACCTGCACCTCCCGGGACCCCGTTTGTCTCCTCTCCACTACCAGCTCTTCACTACTTGCCCCTTGTCCTTCCATGGGTTTCATTCAAATATCCTAAACCGCCTCAATCTCCTGTGCGTTGTGTTCTGCTCCTGGGTTCTCCCGACCGACACCCCCATAACAGGGTTCCCCCAGTATACTGTATTACAAGCCCAGTGCACTGAGGCTGACCAGCCCCTCTGCTGCACATTGTGGGGGGGGGGGGGGGGGGGGCAAGAAGATAAGATACCAGATAGCTTTCTACTGAACGCACAGAGAGGCGCTAGAGAGAAAGAATGGGAGGAAGAACTGGCGAGAAACGAGAGAGAGATAGAGAGATGCAGAGATAGAGAGTAGGGCTGGGCGAGAGAGAGATAGAGAGATGCAGAGATAGAGAGTAGGGCTGGGCGATATGGCCAAAAATGTTATCACGATTTTTCATATCACTCAATCAATATCGATAATTATCTCGATATACATGAAATAATTATTTCTGTCAAGTTTAGAGGCTATTTTTGCTGCTGAATGAAAGCTGAAGAAACCAGAAGGTTAATTGTGGCTCAGAATATCCTTTATTGTCAGAACATGACAAACCAGGCCGACTTGTGCCAAACCACAAATCTGAGGTAGAACATGAACTGTATAACAATAACACTTTTATAACTGGCATAAATAAATAAAATCTCAAGTCTGATTAGCACACATAGCCTACTGTGTACAGACGGTTTCAAACTGTATTTTAAATTAGAAATCAAACAAAATAAATTAATGGACAAGAGAAAAATAAATCTCAATTTGGTCAGTATTGTCATTTGGACAAGCAAAGCCATTACTTTTAAGTTGTGGCAAGAAAGACAAGTCTGTCCACAAATCTGAGGTAGAACATGAACATGAACTGTATAACAATAAAATAATAAATAAATAATTATTGACCACGTTTCATATTTATATCGAGGAAAAATATATTGCGATAATTATCGTTATTGTTTTATCGCCCAGCCTAATAGAGAGAGAAAGAGAGAGAGAGCCAGAGATAGAGACACAGATGGAGAGAGAGAGAGACAGATGGAGAGAGAGAGAGACAGACGGAGAACATGACACAGCAGGGCTTGAGCTGGAGCC
>NC_140176.1:7279040-7344040 GCF_963971535.1 Notolepis coatsorum
GATGAATACAGATGGGAGGGAGAGAGAGAGTGACTAGAGATGGGGAGGGAGAGAGAGGATGAATACAGATGGGGAGGAGAGAGAGAGAGATACAGATGGGGAGGGAGAGAGAGGATGAATACAGATGGGGAGGGAGAGAGAGGATGAATACAGATGGGAGGGAGAGAGAGAGGAGATGAATACAGATGGGGAGGGAGAGAGAGGATGAATACAGATGGGAGGGAGAGAGGATGAATACAGATGGGGAGGGAGAGAGAGGATGACTAAAGAGGGGAGGGAGAGAGAGAGGATGAATACAGATGGGAGGGAGAGAGAGGATGAATACAGATGGGGAGGGAGAGAGAGGATGAATACAGATGGGGAGGGAGAGAGGATGAATACAGAGGGGAGGGAGAGAGAGGATGAATACAGATGGGGAGGGAGAGAGAGATGAATACAGATGGGGAGGGAGAGAGAGGATGAATACAGATGGGGAGGGAGAGAGAGAGGATGAATACAGATGGGGAGGGAGAGAGAGGATGACTAAAGATGGGAGGGAGAGAGGATGAATACAGATGGGGAGGGAGAGAGAGGATGACTACAGATGGGGAGGGAGAGAGAGGATGAATACAGATGGGGAGGGAGAGAGAGATGACTACAGATGGGGAGGGAGAGAGAGGATGACTACAGATGGGGAGGGAGAGAGAGGATGAATACAGATGGGGAGGAGAGAGAGGATGACTACAGATGGGGAGGGAGAGAGAGAGGATGACTACAGATGGGGAGGAGAGAGAGGATGACTAAAGATGGGGAGGGAGAGAGAGTGACTACAGATGGGGAGGGAGAGAGAGAGTGACTACAGATGGGGAGGGAGAGAGAGAGTGACTACAGATGGGGAGGAGAGAGAGAGTGACTACAGATGGGGAGGGAGAGAGAGGATGACTACAGATGGGGAGGGAGAGAGAGGATGAATACAGATGGGGAGGGAGAGAGAGAGGATGAATACAGATGGGGAGGCAGAGAGAGGATGAATACAGATGGGGAGGGAGAGAGAGAGTGACTACAGATGGGGAGGGAGAAAGAGAGGATGACTAGAGTACTCTGAGCCACCCAGACCTCCGCCCGCGGGACTCGCTGAGTAAGATTAAGCCGAATAGCTTTGCATCCAGTAGTATTTCATACAACTTAATGTCCAAAAAGCCAAACTATCCCTTTAATGGCAATACAGTGATGATAATAGGGATGCACGATATTGATTTTTGACACCGATACCGATACCGATAACTTTATGCTCCTCAAGCCGATACCGATAACCGATATTATTGTATTATAATATTTTTTTTAACTGTATATATATATATATATTTTTTTTTTATCAATTTTTGTTTTTTTTTAGTATTTATAAGCTCCGACGTCATCGGTACTGCTATCGGTACTCGAGAAATTATGGAGTTTTTTTTTTGAGGAATTTAAACGTCGCAAACTAATCTTGTTGGCCGTTGTCTATTATCTCTCCTGCCTCTGTCTCTGCCTGCGAGCGGGCTCCCTCCCACACACACACACACACACACACACACACACACACACACACACACACACTCACTCACACGGGTGCTGCGCTGCCGACTCAGTACAGACAGCTCTGCTCTCATAATGGCGGAGAGAACGAATGTTCAAAAGTCTGGGTCTATTTTACTAAAGTCGATGCTGACGACGCTCGTTGCCACACGTGCAACAAGACATTTGCCAGTAATGTATAAGCGCTGGTACTTGTCAATGTGGCTGGCGGGGAGATAACGTTAGCTCCGAGTAGAGTAATGGCTGACAATCCGGAGGTAAATAAACGAACGAGAGCTTCTGATTGGTGGTAAGAAGAAGAGGTGGGTGCAAGCCGTGGGACGTAATTGGCAGATCGACTGTCTGTCTCCGAATGTAACGTGACTACGTCACAGCCAAGAAAGGAGCGCTCGATTTGTGAAAAACTCCCTGTTCCTAAACCACACGCTATCAGTTTTACCACAGTACTGGCAAAACGGAAGGAGGCTATAATAAAAACAAGCGCCCTTCATCCAAATCCACCCACACGGATTTCTTTTAACCAAAAAATGTATTATATGTTATCGGAGCTATCAATAACGTTATCGAGTTTATCGGGATGACGTCATAATTGCTGATTATCGGCCCGATAATTATCGTGCATCCCTAGATGATAATACTCAAAATCATTTTGTTCAAGATAATCATGATGTGAAATGTTCATACTGTGCACTAAAGAGACACAAACAGAATCTCACAAGAGAGATGTAGATATCAGGGATGGACATTTTAAAGAAGGATCCAGATCGATTGATCGCATGCTAACTCTACTAGTGATCGTGTATTACTCGAAAAGAAAAAAGAATATATATATATATATATATATATATATAAGTTTTACTTAATTTTGTTCATTCACGTATGTTTAAGGAAACCAACAAACAGTTATAATCTTACACATACATATGAACCAAATATGTTAAAAATATAATAATAATTAAGATTATATATTTTTTTCATAAGAATTATTAATAATTTAAGATAGATTTTTCTCATAGCTACGAGTAATCGATTACTCACGCCCATCCCTAGTAGATACACACACACACACACACACACACCTAGGGGCTAGGGGGGGGCGGAGTGGAGCCATTGGCCCTCCTAGGTGTGAGGTCTAAGCTATTGTCTTGGAACAGACAATGAGATTCTTCCACACCCTCTACCCGTCCTTCGGATGAGACGCTAAACCGAGGTCCTGACTGAATTTGGTCGTTAAAAGAACCCAGGACGCCTATCGCAAAGAGTAGGGGTTCCCCGACGTTCAAGGCCACCTAATCATCCCTTCCCTTTAATTGGCTGATATCAATCCCTGTCTCCTGAGCCGTTCAGCCATTGTGTGGTTAGTGTGATGTGTGCCGGGTGCCAGTGTATGGTAGTCATGGTGTAGTGTGATGTGTGTCGGGTGCCAGTGTATGGTAGTCAGAGTGTAGTGTGATGTGTGCCTGGTGCCAGTGTATGGTAGTCAGTGTGTAGTGTGATGTGTGCCTGGTGCCAGTGTATGGTAGTCATGGTGTAGTGTGATGTGTGCCGGGTGCCAGTGTATGGTAGTCATGGTGTAGTGTGATGTGTGCCGGGTGCCAGTGTGTATGGCAGCCATTGAGCCTGCGTAGCCCAAGGTTGGGTGCTACCAGTGGTGGTGAAGGAGGCAATTTCCACCCTCCATTGTGGGGAGCGCTTTGAGTGTCTAGAAAAGCGCTATATAAATGTAATGAATTATTATTATTATTATTATTATCTGGAATCTACTTGGTTTGCTCGATCGGAGTCTGTGGCCTTGAGAGAAGGTCGTCAGGCTCATAGGTCTAGCTGGCCAAAGCGTCAGGTCACAGGTCAATCTGAATCTAGTGCTGCCCGGACGTCTGATCTAGCACTACTAAACGCAGCTGTTTTCAGAGAGAGGCTACCACACGGCCAAGATTACTCCTGAAAACTCTCCAAAAAAGCGATCAAGAAAGTATGTTTTTTTGCAATAATGTATACTAGTGAAACTAAGGAGCGGCTGGGTAGCGCAGTGGAGAATGCACTCGCCTACCACTGCAGAGACTCTGGGATCGAATCCAGCTGTCAGCGGTACTATCACCGTGCAGATTGATTGATTGAATGAACGTTTTATTAACAGATTGCAGTAAGGTCGCGGACCGTCTCAAAAAGGCCTTCGTCGATGAATGAATGAAAACTTTATTAACAGATTGCAGAATGGGTACAATACAGTACGGCTCAATACACAAATTGTTAAGGGGATGCAGACCAGAGAAAGACTTTCGTCTTGTTTACATCAGGGTCCCCATTTTCAATTCATAATAAATTGTAAGTAGGGTGCAACTTGCTCCGTGCAATCCATTCTTTGTGGATCTAGCCCCAGGTCTTTCAGGCTGCCTGCTACCAGGACTAGAATACACTCCAGGTCTTCCAGGCTGCCTGACGTCCTGAGACTGATAACTACAATCCTTTTCCCTGAGCTGCAGAAGGTTGGCAGACACTGAGAGGAGAGGAGAGGAGAGGAGAGGAGAGAGGAGAGGGAGAGGAGAGGAGAGGAGAGGAGAGGAGAGGAGAGGAGAGGAGAGAGAGAGAGGAGAGGAGAGGAGAGGAGAGAGGAGAGGAGAGGAGAGGAGAGGAGAGGAGAGGAGAGGAGAGAGAGAGGAGAGGAGAGGGAGAGGAGAGGAGAGGAGAGGAGAGAGGGGAGGAGGAGAGGAGAGAGAGAGAGGAGAGGAGAGGAGAGGAGAGGAGAGGAGAGGAGAGGAGAGGAGAGGAGAGGAGAGAGGAGAGGGGAGGAGAGGAGAGAGAGGAGAGGAGAGAGAGCGGGAGGAGAGGGAGAAGAGAAGAGGGAGGAGAGGAGAGGAGAGGAGAGGAGAGAGAGAGAGGAGAGGAGAGGAGAGGAGAGGGAGGGGAGGAGAGGAGAGGGAGGGGAGGAGAGGGAGGGGAGAGAACAGTAGAGGACAGTAGAGTAGATAAGAAAGAATAGGAGTGAGGAGATGTGTGTGTGTGTATGCATGTGTGTGTGACAAAAGAGAATGAGAGAGGGAGTGAGCGATAGAGAGAATGAGTGCAAGACATATATATAGAGAGAGAAAGGACTAGGGACTGGACTACATATGGGGAGGGAGAGAGAGAGGATGACTACAGAGGGGGAGAGAGAGAGAGAGAGAGAGAGAGAGAGAGAGAGAGAGAGAGAGAGAGAGAGAGAGAGAGAGAGAGAGAGAGAGAGAGGGACTACAGAGGGGGAGGGGAGAGATGACTACAGAGGGGAGGGAGGGGAAGAGGGAGAGAGAGAAAAGGACTAGAGGGGGAGGGAGATAGAGAGGACTACAGCGGATGATAGAGAGAAGGACTATAGAGGGGGAGGGAGAGAGAGAGAGAGAGAGAGAGAGAGAGAGAGAGAGAGAGAGAGAGAGAGAGAGAGAGAGAGACTTTTGATGTTCTTTATTAAAACATGTCAACTAAAAACAGTCAGTAGAGACACAAAAAATCTCACTGCATCTTCATAAAAACAACACACCCACACGCACACACCCACAGCACACACCCCCCAACAAACCACAAAAACTTCCTTCAGCACATAAAACCACTTGACCTTCAAATGCATATGTTCAGCCCCTCCTCCCCACAGTACACATTGCATTCCCCAGTCCCCAAGCATTCACGAACGCATCAACATCATGTCTCAGTGAGAAATACATGAACTCTAATCTAAGGCGTGCAGAAATCATACCCCTCAACATAGGCACCGATTCCGTAGGACCAACGCCCTTGATCATATTCCTACGGGTCAGCCAAATGGCTAACTTAGCCTGCCCGTAAACAAAGTTCAGTAAAACGCTCACAACCTTGTTACTTAATGAATATGTTTGGCCAAGGATGAAACTCTCCACACAGACATCTCTCATCAGAGAGAGAGAGAGAGAGAGAGAGAGAGAGAGAGAGAGAGAGAGAGAGAGAGAGAGAGAGAGAGAGAGAGAGAGAGAGAGAGAGAGAGAGAGAGAGAGAGAGAGAGAGAGAGAGAGAGAGAGAGAGAGAGAGAGAGAGAGGGAAGAGAGAGAGAGAGAGAGAGAGAGAGAGAGAGAGAGAGAGAGAGAGGGAATACAGATGGGAAGGGGGGACAGAGAGGATGACTACAGATGGGGAGGGAGAGAGAGGGGGAGAGGAATGCAGATAAGGAAAATAAAGGGAGATAAACAGTTTGACAGATAAGAGACAGACAGACAGTTGGGAGAGAGACAGACAGACAGATGGGAGAGAGAGACAGATGGGAGAGAGAGAGACAGATGGGAGAGAGAGAGACAGACAGATGGGAGAGAGAGAGACAGATGGGAGAGAGAGACAGATGGGAGAGAGAGAGACAGACAGATAGAAGGGAGAGAGACAGACAGACAGATGGGAGAGAGACAGACAGACAGATGGGAGAGAGAGACAGACAGATGGGAGAGAGAGACAGACAGATGGGAGAGAGAGAGAGGACAGATGGGAGAGAGAGAGACAGACAGAAGGGAGAGAGAGAGACAGACAGATGGGAGAGAGAGAGACAGACAGATGGGAGAGACAGAGAGACAGACAGATGGGAGAGAGAGACAGACAGATGGGAGAGAGACAGACAGACAGATGGGAGAGAGAGAGAGACAGACAGATGGGAGAGAGACAGACAGACAGATGGGAGAGAGAGAGAGAGAGAGAGAGACAGACAGATGGGAGAGAGAGAGACAGACAGATGGGAGAGAGACAGACAGACAGATGGGAGAGAGAGAGAGAGAGACAGACAGATGGGAGAGAGAGAGACAGACAGATGGGAGACAGAGAGACAGACAGATGGGAGAGAGAGAGAGACAGACAGATGGAGAGAGAGAGACAGACAGAGGGGAGAGAGAGCGACAGACAGAAAGGAGAGACAGTCAGACAGATGGGAGAGACAGACAGACAGATGGAGAGAGAGAGAGAGAGACAGACAGATGGGAGAGAGAGAGACAGACAGATGGGAGACAGAGAGACAGACAGATGGGAGAGAGAGAGAGACAGACAGATTGGAGAGAGAGAGACAGACAGATGGGAGAGAGAGCGACAGACAGAAAGGAGAGACAGTCAGACAGATGGGAGAGAGAGAGACAGACAGATGGGAGAGAGAGAGACAGACAGATGGGAGAGAGAGAGACAGACAGATGGGAGAGAGAGACAGACAGATGGGAGAGAGAGAGACAGACAGAAAGGAGAGAGACAGACAGACAAATGGGAGAGAGAGAGACAGACAGATGGGAGAGAGAGAGAGACAGACAGAACGGAGAGAGACAGACAGACAAATGGGAGAGAGAGAGAGACAGACAGATGGGAGAGAGAGAGAGACAGACAGGTGGGGGAGAGAGAGAGACAGACAGAAAGGAGAGACAGACAGACAGATGGGAGAGAGAGAGAGACAGACAGATGGGAGAGAGAGACAGAAAGATGGAAGAGAGAGACAGACAGATGGGAGAGAGAGACAGACAGAACGGAGAGACAGACAGACAGATGGGAGAGAGAGAGACAGACAGAACGGAGAGACAGACAGACAGATGGGAGAGAGAGAGACAGACAGATGGGAGAGAGAGAGACAGACAGATGGAGAGAGAGAGAGAGACAGACAGATGGGAGACAGAGAGACAGACAGATGGGAGAGAGAGAGAGACAGACAGATGGAGAGAGAGAGACAGACAGTTGGGAGAGAGACAGACAGACAGTTGGGAGAGAGAGAGACAGACAGATGGGAGAGAGAGAGACAGACAGATGGGAGAGAGAGAGGAGACAGACAGTTGGGAGAGAGAGAGAGACAGACAGTTGGGAGAGAGAGAGACAGACAGATGGGAGAGAGAGAGAGACAGACAGAAGGGAGAGAGAGAGACAGACAGATGGGAGACAGAGAGACAGACAGATGGGAGAGACAGAGACAGACAGATGGGAGAGAGAGAGACAGACAGATGGAGGAGAGACAGACAGACAGATGGGAGAGAGAGAGAGACAGACAGATGGGAGCGAGAGAGACAGACAGATGGGAGAGAGAGAGAGAGAGACAGACAGACAGAGAGAGAGAGACAGACAGACAGATGGGAGGAGAGAGACAGACAGATGGGAGAGAGAGAGAGACAGACAGAAGGGAGAGAGACAGAGAAGAGAGAGAGAGACAGATGGAGAGAGAGAGACAGACAGAAGGGAGAGAGAGAGACAGACAGTCAAGTCAAGAGTCACTTTATTGTCCAGTCAGCTGGGAATTTTGTCTTGGGCTCACAGCCACACTGCAGCCTCAAACACATACAATACAGACATGACGCAACGGACTCCAAACAAAGAAGATAAACAATATAAAGGATACAAAAAAGTACCTACACAGCAGGATGTCTGGCAACACCACGTATATATAGTATGACCAAATATCGAATATCGTGGAACTCTAAACCTCCTCCCAGAGGGGTCCGAGACTATTCTATTGGCTGGCCTTAGAGTAGCCTGTTCAAAAATAGACTGCAGGGATGCGTGACCTTTCACCCCTATGATCTTCCATGCAGTCTGCATCAGACGGACCAGTTTGGACTTTAGTTGTACAGACTAGGGATGCACCGATCCGATATTGGTATCGGCCGTCGATATCAGTAAAATAGCTGGGTATCGGTAAAAATATCTTTTTTTTTTTTTTTTTTTTTTTTTTTTTATATATAATAAATAAAATAAGAAATAACCATTCAGTACATTTATATCCATGTGTTAATTTGTTACATTTAGTTTCACTAAGTTAGGAAAGTAATGTTTTAAGTCGAGCCTGATGTTGCCTTGCTGCACAAAAGAATGATCCCAGTCTCTTCCACACAGTGACAGTGAGGCATACAGTTTATTAATTGAATGAATGACGTTTTTTATTTTGGAAAAAATATTTGGACAATGGGTATCGGATCGGTATCGGTATTGGCCGATACCCAAACCCAGGTATCGGTATCGGGACTGAAAAAGTCGGATCGGTGCCTCCCTAGTTCAGACAGGTTACCAAACCAAGCTGTAATACCGTATCTGATGAGACTCTGATCAGACAGACGAGAGAGAGAGACAGAGAGAGAGAGACAGTCAGACAGACAGACAGACAGACAGACGAGAGAGCGAGCAAGAGAGAGACAGAAAGAAAGAGGCAGAGGGGAAAAGAAACAGAGAGAGAGACAGGAAGGAAGAGAGGGAGGGATACCACAAATGAGTGAGATGGTAGAGGGACAGACAGACAGACAGACAGCAGACAGACAGACAGACAGACAGACGACAGACAGACAGACAGACAGACAGACGGACAGACAGACAGAGACGGACGGACGGACGGACGGACGGACGGACGGACGGACGGACGGACGGACGGACGGACGGAGGACGGACGGACGGACGGACGGACGGACGGACGGACGGACGGACGGACAGACAGACAGACAGACGGTGGGAGACATACCGTTAGATAAGGCCTGTTGAAGCTCCGTGTCTGAGATCACCCCGCTCCGGTCCTTATCCACCCTGTGGGGAAGAAACACACACATCAGACACTGGATGGACTAACGACAAACAGACAGACACAGGATTGCAACAAATACACTTGCTCACTTGGGCTGTGCATGTGGACACAACACACACACACACACACACACACACACACACACACACACAGTCAGTCTGAAATGCATGTGATTGAACTACAGCACAATCCGTCACTGACAAACACTGGCTTTCTTGGACAGATCTACAAATCTCTCTCAAACAGGCAGACACTGCCTGCCTGGCTGACACACACAAACGCATCGTCTGACACACACACACACACACACACACACACACACACCCAGTGGCACGCGCCAGTGAAACCCGATCCTCCTGAGTCCATGTCAGGATTTCAACAGCCCACTGAGAATGAATGGAGTCATGTGACCAAGACACACACAGACACACAAAAGGCAGCTTGTAGCGCCTCTAGCACTCTCCTGGGACCAGGCAGACACGTGTGTGTGTGTGTGTGTGTGTGTGTGTGTGTGTGTGTGTGTGTGTTAATTCCACCAGAGAAAGTTGAACTCAGACCAGATCAGTTTCACTTCACCGGGGCGGCTAAGTGGCGCAGTGGGCAAGGCGCTCGCCACTAGTGCAGGAGACGCTGGGTTCGAGCCCAGCTCTCGGCATTGCTACCAGCTTGGCTGGTCGTTCATACTAACACAATTGGCAGTATTAGAGGGTGGGAGAAGCTGGCGGGGTGGGTCCTGGTCGTTGTAAACAGCGACTCCTACAGTTCGGTCGGGGCGCCTGCTCAGCGCGGATAGGATCTAAGGGGGGTAGTGTGATCCTTCCACACGTTACACCCTCTCAGTGAGAGTCTGCGCTGCCAGGTGAAAAGAAGCGGTTGATTGGCTACACGTGTGTCGGAGGAAGCATGTGATAGCCTCTACTCTCCCAGACCGACTGTGGGGGGTAAGTGCGCAGCGACCAGGAAGGGGATTGGGAATTGGCATAACGACTAACATTGGGATGGGAGAAAAATGGAGGAAAAAGGAGGGGGGGGGGGGAATAAATAAAAATGGAGATTTCTTTTGCACATAATCTCACACACATCCAAAAACACTAAACAGTTTTGCACACATACATTTTGTTTGACTGTAAATGAGTTTGGGTATGGCCACCAGTGATGTCATCGGGGACATAGAATCATTGTGTTGTGTTAAATACGGATCAATGAAATGATAAGGTAGCAGTCCCTATAGACCCAAACATACCGTGTTCGAGCCAATCAGAAATACCAGCTGAGTCACGTGACTAAGTTGCCTCGGACCTGCGCGAGCTGCTGCGCCAAAATAAGTACAATGGAGCTCTATGGAGAAACCATGACACTGCCCTGACTAACAGTATAATGGAGCTCTATGGAGAAACCATGACACTCCCCTGACTAACAGTATAATGGAGCTCTATGGAGAAACCATGACACTCCCCTGACTAACAGTATAATGGAGCTCTATGGAGAAACCATGACACTCCCCTGACTAAAAGTATAATGGAGCTCTATGGAGAAACCATGACACTCCCCTGACTAAAAGTATAATGGAGCTCTATGGAGAAACCATGACACTCCCCTGACTAACAGTATAATGGAGCTCTATGGAGAAACCATGACACTCCCCTGACTAACAGTATAATGGAGCTCTATGGAGAAACCATGACACTCCCCTGACTAAAAGTATAATGGAGCTCTATGGAGAAACCATGACACTCCCCTGACTAACAGTATAATGGAGCTCTATGGAGAAACCATGACACTCCCCTGACTAAAAGTATAATGGAGCTCTATGGAGAAACCATGACACTGCCCTGACTAACAGTATAATGGAGCTCTATGGAGAAACCATGACACTGCCCTGACTAAAAGTATAATGGAGCTCTATGGAGAAACCATGACACTCCCCTGACTAACAGTATAATGGAGCTCTATGGAGAAACCATGACACTCCCCTGACTAAAAGTATAATGGAGCTCTATGGAGAAACCATGACACTGCCCTGACTAACAGTATAATGGAGCTCTATGGAGAAACCATGACACTGCCCTGACTAAAAGTATAATGGAGCTCTATGGAGAAACCATGACACTCCCCTGACTAACAGTATAATGGAGCTCTATGGAGAAACCATGACACTCCCCTGACTAACAGTATAATGGAGCTCTATGGAGAAACCATGACACTCCCCTGACTAACAGTATAATGGAGCTCTATGGAGAAACCATGACACTCCCCTGACTAACAGTATAATGGAGCTCTATGGAGAAACCATGACACTCCCCTGACTAACAGTATAATGGAGCTCTATGGAGAAACCATGACACTCCCCTGACTAACAGTATAATGGAGCTCTATGGAGAAACCATGACACTCCCCTGACTAAACGTACTAACATACGTTTTCGACCCTTCCGGTCTTTTTCAAGTATGCGTTCGCTGTACTGTGGACAAACACATTCCTAAAACATACAACAATTGTAAAAATGTATATTCGAATTGTGTTTTATTAAAAAAAGAAAAAAAAAGATTTGACTGTCTCCCTCTCGACTTCTCACGTGTGTCTGAGCGCGCTGCAGGACGGACAGGAGACACGTGACATCACTTAGCCGCGGAGAGCGTGATCTGCACTCATGATTATGATTTGCAAACTTGTGGAACCTCCAGACAAAGTTGTATGCAAGCTATGTAAACTACAGATGGCATACAGTTAGGGCTGGGCGATATGGCCTAAATATGATATCACGATATTTTCTGACCTTTCGGCGATACACGATACACATCACAATGTTTTTCCTTTTTTACCCAAACAATTCATTATGAGGCTTACCAAGACAGTATTTGAGTTTGCAAGCGAACATTAAAGACAAAAGACTCATGCATTTAGCATTTTTATATTATATATTAGATTTAGATTATTGGATTCTTAGATTATATATTTAGCATTTTAGCCTTTCGTTTTTTTATATTATATATTAGATTAGATTTAGATGATTAGATTACATATTGTAACTATTTATTTATTTACATGTATGTATACATTTATTATTTGAACGGCTTAAGGCTATATCTGTACTTGATGTTTGTTTGTTGTGTTGCATACTTGAAATAAACTTCAATCAAATCAAACCCCCCCTCTTAAAAACAAAAACCTGTGTTTAACCTAGCCATCTATAAAACATCATGCTAAAACTGTGAAACAAATGTCCTACTCCCCTAAAGAAAGAAATACATAGCAAACATGACTCAGTTATCCAATAGTGCTGCTGCTTTTTATTTTGTTAAAATCTTTTAGTTAATAAGACTAAAAGACTACAATATATATGACTACAAGGGCCAGAAGCCCACTTCATGACGGCTTCCTGTCCTCTCATTCCATTTCCGGTTTTCCGGTTAACGTTACATTTTCAACAACAGATTGCTGCTAATTAAACACTTCATGGAAACGGAGTAACGTTAACGTTATGTCGAGTTCATACGTGTAGTGTAGTATGAACTCCACATAACGTTAACATTACTCCGTGTCCACTGTTGCTGCCACTGTTGCGTCGCAGATGCATGGTACACTCTGTTAGCTCCGTAGCTAATCCGCTCATAAACTAACTTACAGATCAGGGTTTCCGTTAGAAAAAATTGTTGTCGGTCTCCGTGACCTGCAAGATTTCAATCTACCGGACAAATGAGATTAATTCCGGTCATAGTTTAGAATAAAGAATGTCATCCTCAAGGCATGTAGATTTATAATAGTATTACTTAAAACTAGGCTACTTTTGCGTATACAGTCATTAATTAATATATTCCAAATAAAATAAGTCCCTCGATACTCCGTGCTGCTGCTGACTTGAACTAAAATAGACCGCGTATGTGGGCAGTCGGTCCGACACTAAACAGCAGTCTGTTATAATCACATTTTTATGAGCTAACGAATTCCGTTATATTGGACATTTGTATTAATTATATCAAGCGAAGAACTGAGAAAGCAGAGAGACGGCAACATTATCGTGGTTTGCGTGACGACTCTCTCCACCTCGCAACGACTTATTTGCAAAGAGTATGGCGCTGCAGAGAAGCTGATTTAGCTGTTATTGGCTCTTTTCTGGGAACCGCACAACAGCGCCCCCCACCCAACATTGGCTGAAAATGGCCGAATTGGAGTACTGATGGAATACTGCATTGTGCCGTTGCCTCTCTGGCTCTGCAGCTTCACATGCACTCGCACACCCAGCACTAAGCTCTCGCCGACAACGTCGTTGTCATTATTAGAAGCAACGAGGAAACAAATGTAATGATCGTTTCGTTCATCGCATAGGCTATTTAATTTTAGCCTATTTTAATACAATTCAAATAATCAAATTGTGCTTAGACTCAGGGAATTATTTTCACCGGACATTAAGACCGGAGATATTAAATAAGTCGGACTTCAACAGATTTTGCCGGTCAAAAACCGGTAATTACCGGCTAACGGAAACGCTGTTACAGATAGCAGTACCGTTAACGCCGGAGTTTACTCCTGGGTTTCAGGGGGCATCCCTAGCACCGAGCCACCACCGCCTCTCTGGCTAGGTGTGTGCGCTTGCGTGCGTGTATGTGCGTGTAGATGACGTAATTTTGGCAAGTGTGTGTGTGACTGACTTTTTTTTTCTGCAAGAGGGAGAGGCGAGAGAGAGAGGAAAGCATTTAGCACTGCGCTTGTAAGTCTCATCTCAGCCGCGGCGGCCTCTAACGCGAGGGCAACACATCACGATATCCGCGATACGTTTAAAAAGTGTATTGTTAATGAACTGTACCCGATATTTATATAATATCGTCATATCGCCCAGCCCTACATACAGTACCATTCCACCACTAGCAACCTGAGCACACATCTCGAAAATATATAAATAAAAATATACACCCAAATGAGCATGGCCTGATGATGTACAGAACTCTCAAAACAGTCACATATTGACAGCTATTTTACAACTCCCGCCACAATCTACGTAACTGCAGCACGACAAGAAGCTTACTTTGTTCATTTGCAAGGACATGAGGCCGGTCAGTATAGTTGAATTTTTTTTCAGGGGAAACACTGTATGGCATAAAAATGGAATCTGTACATTTAGTCATTTAGCTGAACGCTTTATTTTTTTTTTTAACTTCATTTTTTAGCGTTTATCGCTTTTTCTGGTCAAGCATGACCGACAGAAACAGGTTGAATGGGATATAGATCAGGGGAAGACATTCTGAGAAAATACGGCGAGTCCGGGAGTCGAACTCGTGTACCCCAGATCCGTGACGAGCACGGTTGTCCCCGACGCCGAAATAGCGCCGAGATACGCGGTGAGCTACGGGAGCTCCCTAGCTGAACGCTTTTATCCAAAGCGACTTACAAGTTTTGTACAACAAGACAGCAGGAAGAGCCCAACTTTATCAGCTGAGTAACAATGTTCATCAAAGTGTTGAGTGCTACAGTGTAGGTTAGTTTATTATTAGGACAAGTGCATGACAGTAAGGTTAGTTAGGGTTAGATTTTTTATTTTTTAAGATAATGGTATCGCATCGGTACTCGGTATCGGCCGAAAGCCAGGTATCAGTATCGGGACTGAAAAGTCGGATCGGTGCATCCCTCCCTAGTTTAAATGCTGCTGAACAAAGCTAGTGACTTGGATCCACCACCGCGCTTCCATCGACTCGTTGAAGATGAAGCAAGTGAACGGGGCAGCGCTGGCAGTGAGACTTGAGACCGGTACCGAGCCCGGTGCCAGACCACCCCATGACCAGCGTGGCCACTGGCCAGGTCAGATGAGGAGGAGGAGCAACACTCTGCTGCTTAACCCTTTCACTGCCGCACTACCAAACGGTATTACCCTTTCACTGCGACAACAAGACAGAATGTTAACCCTTTCACTGCCGCACTACCAAACGGTATTACCCTTTCACTGCGACAACAAGACAGAATGTTAACCCTTTCACTGCCGCACTACCAAACGGTATTACCCTTTCACTGCGACAACAAGACAGAATGTTAACCCTTTCACTGCCGCACTACCAAACGGTATTACCCTTTCACTGCGACAACAAGACAGAATGTTAACCCTTTCACTGCCGCACTACCAAACGGTATTACCCTTTCACTGCGACAACAAGACAGAATGTTAACCCTTTCACTGCCGCACTACCAAACGGTTTAACCCTTTCACTGCGACAACAAGACAGAATGTTAACCCTTTCACTGCCGCACTACCAAACGGTATTACCCTTTCACTGCAACAACAAGACAGAATGTTAACCCTTTCACGGCCGCACTACCAAACGGTATTACCCTTTCACTGCGACAACAAGACAGAATGTTAACCCTTTCACGGCCACACGGCAAAGGGTTAACCCTTTCACTAACCACACTACAGAAGGTTAACCCTTTACTATCACACGACAGACGGTGAACCGGTCTGGGGCCCCAAGCGGTTTCCTTAGCAACGCAAATTCTACTGAAAAGGTCTATAGGAGAAATCCACCGTAAAAACAGAATACACACACACTGTGCTATATTCCAATGAATCTGTGACCGTCGTCAAGTCAATATTTAACACAGACAACCGTCTCCCCCAGGCTGGAGATCAAGACGTGCCGAGTTGAGATATCAGCCGACATGTTATAGCAGCAGCAAGGTAGTAATGGCTATAATAGTTCATCATCATACCCAAGGCCTAACAAAATTAATAGTTGGTTTCAGGTTGCCGACCGACCCTGCCGATTTAGGTGCGACCCAATATATTTTATGAGTTTTTAGAAAAAATTATAACAAAAAAAAAATCTGTTTTTTTTTTTAATTTTTTTTTAATAAAGTTTCATAGAAATCTTAGTCAAACATTTAGTATTATGGATATTAAACATGCTGGCAGAGTACATGCATCCATGTTGTTGTGAACATTTTAATTAAATAAAGAAATTCCCTATCCATAGTCGCCGTGGGAAAGAATAAAATAAAAAAATTAAATAAAATAAATTCCCTACCTACCCATGGCCAAACTGACAACCAACCTAAAACCAACTATTAATTTTGTTAGGCCCAACAGTTTTTTTTCAGATTCTGGGTCAGAACCTACTGTAGGCTCTAAATGTGGGTCACGGGGAGATTGGGACGGGTCCCTAGTCAGAACATTAGACGCCACGTTCAGCCTGCAGGAGGGAGTGGCCCACATCTGTGCTCAGTGTGAAGTTGAACACATCACAGGGAATCTGGTCCATTCGGATGTGGGACACTTTCACATGTGGTCCTAAATAAGATACAGGTCGGATGTTTTGCAATGGCATCCCAGTCTGAACAGTAGTGCAACTTTAGTGCGACTTTTTCCATCACTCTAGAAGATCAGGGGTTCTCAAACTTTTTTTACACAACGACCCCATTTTATTTAGGATGTTTTTTGACCACCCCCCACACTTAATGTGTCGCGTAATTTCGACGTGGAATTAAGGAATATCAAAATAAAAGCACACGTTGTTGAACTTGATCGTGCATATTTATTAGAACATCCGCAGAGCTAATGATGCTAATGATGGAGCATCGCCGTCGGTTGTGTGATAGTAAAGGGCTAACCTTCTGTATTGTCACAGTGAAAGGGTTGTCGTGTGGCAGTGAAAGGGTAAAGATATGTTGCTTTTCCAAGTCTGAGAATGTTGCTCATCAAGAATGGTGACCAGAATGGTGCTGGTTTCTACATGCAAACCTACTGGGGTGTGTCCACACCACGGTCACACCCACAATGCACTTTGCACACACTACACACCCATACTGTGATAATACTGTACCAGCTATATTTAGAGCTCTACTATACTGTACTCTATTTAGAGCTCTATTATACTGTACTATATTTAGATGTACGTTAGGGCTGGGGGCGATTCTTGCTCAAATGTGAATCGCGATGTTTCTCTCTAAGAATTGAGATCCCGATTCTGTCTCACACGATTCTTATTTTTTCCATTAACACTTTGGCTGCCATGGGTTAAATTAATGATATACCATAGATTGCCAGCGCTATTTGTCTATGGAGAACGTCCCCTTCTTTGCAGGGCTATAACTTTTTAAATTCTATTGCTACATTGCCATTATTAGGGCCCATTCAAAGTCCTATATGTATTGTTCATTGTGTAGCAACGTTAAACTTTTTCATTCACATATTCATAGTAAAGTATGGTCTAATGTATAAGTATGTTTTCATCTCTTTCTGCAACTTTCTCCAGAACGTGATCTATAGCCCCAAATGCATTATATTGATGATGAAATACAGTTTGATGGCAATCAGCGCGATATAAAAAATTCCAACTAGACGTACTTCTAGAAGTTACTACACGTCATCTGATGTTGACCGGATGGGCGAGGGGGCGTTTATAATTCCGTGGGCAGCGTTATACCAATCATCTAATGTGGGTCAAATGTTGATAAAAGCAGTTAGTATCGAAGATGGTAACGTTACACGCTGAAACTCACCCCAGTCTCCGCGCGCCGTTGGGCGATCATCGTCGAGTAGAAATTTTATCATTATGGGATATATTATTACCCGGTCCATCTCCAGCTTGTATAATGGTATATACGTCCAAATCATGTTGTTTATCGAGTTATTGGCAATCGATCGCTATGTAGAGTGACGAGCTAGAGTGCCGGAACCTATCCCGAGTGGCCGGAAGCAATAGGGCCGACCAGCAAAACCTCTACTGCGCTTCCTGTTAAGCAGTTGCGCCGATCGGCCACCAGATGGCGCTCCTGAACCGCCAGAGAGCTCAGTGGGTCCTGCTGGTGAATCTCAGGCCAGCGGAGGGGGAATATGAATCCGATTCCAGATTTTTGAAATATTGATATAAGGACGCTGTACAGCGTCCCCCGGCAACTTTAGCATCGCCAGCAAAGACGTTGTAAATCGTTTTTAGGCAGTCAAAGTGTTAAATCATTTATTGCACTCTTTCTTAAACAGACAACATAACATATCAAAGTGCTTGACTTAAAAGTCTCTTGTAACATACAAAATAACTCAAGTCAGAATCGTCATAATTTAAAAAAGTTAAGTAAAAAAGAAAATATATATATATATTTCTTTTTTTTTTATAAAATAAATCATCATAATTTAGAAATGAGATTGCATAGGAGTATGAATCGAGATCGCAATTTTATTTCGATAAATCGCCCAGCCCTAATGTGCCTTATACTGTACTACATTTAGAGCTATATTGTACTGTACTAGTATAATACTTCTGCCATTTCATCATTTCACCACCTAACGGTCCAATAGTGTCCTTCTCTCAGCCCTAACGGTCCAATAGTGTCCTTCTCTCAGCCCTAACGGTCCAATAGTGTCCTTCTCTCAGCCTAACGGTCCAATAGTGTCCTTCTCTCAGCCTAACGGTCCAATAGTGTCCTTCTCTCAGCCCTAACGGTCCAATAGTGTCCTTCTCTCAGCCCTAACGGTCCAATAGTGTCCTTCTCTCAGCCCTAACGGTCCAATAGTGTCCTTCTCTCAGCCCTAACGGTCCAATAGTGTCCTTCTCTCAGCCCTAACGGTCCAATAGTGTCCTTCTCTCATAAGTGTCCAATAGTGTCTCTGAGGTGAGGTGTGTGGAAAACATAAACAGGCCTGAGGCCTCACACAGTTGTGAAATGTAGCTCAGTCAACCCTCCAATGACTCAACTGTTCCTTAGCAACCCCTCCCTGTCCAACACAGAAGACACAACAAACGATGTTTCGAGAGAGAGAGAGAGAGAGAGAGAGAGAGAGAGAGAGAGAGAGAGAGAGAGAGAGAGAGAGAGAGAGAGAGAGAGAGAGCGAGAGCGAGAGCGAGAGAGAGAGAGAGGGGGGGGGGGGGACTCTTAAACTTAACCACATGCACGCAGCCTGGCTAAAATAGAGACACACAAGGAGACAGACTGGAGAGAAAGAGAGAGAGGAGAGAGGGAGAGAGAGAGAGAGCGAGGGAACTCCCAAAGTAAACCACAGAGCGGTTTCCCCTGAGTTCTGTTAAAGGGGAATGCCACCCATTTTAAAGAACCAGTACAATGAAAATCATGTTTTTAAATATTGTCAATGTAAAGTTATCCAAAATGTTATTATAGTCGTGAGTTTTGTGGAAATGAGAAACTATCCTCCTGGATATCAACAGAATCAAACCGTTTCAGATCTACTTCCTGGAGAAGATTGCATCATCTACTCAGCGTCCCTGATTCACTCATCAGTCAGTCAGTCAGTCAGTCAGTTGTCAGTAGTTGTAAAGGATATCCGCTGTAGCTTGTACACAAACAAGTAAGGAAACTATCCAAAAGAGGATATGGAGACGGCTACAGCGTTCTTAGTTTTGTGTTTCAGTAGGTGCTCTTTGGATAAAATCCGGGGTGGGATCCGTTATAGTTATAAAAAGTTGAAGTCCAAGGCAGCGCTACAAATTTTTAAAAGCCTTTATTAAATGGCTCACATTATTTAGATCATTTAAAAGAAACCAACATGTTTCGGCTTACGTATACCCTGATGAAGGCCCTATGTAGTGGTTTCATTTAAATTATCTAAATAATGTGAGCCATTTAATAAAGGCTTTTTAAAATTTGTAGAGCTGCCTTGGACTCCAACTTTTTATAACTCAGAGAGGGTGCACTAAGCCACGCCCCCTCAACATACTGAGAGCTGGCTGTGCTCAGAGAGGGTGCACTAAGCCACGCCCCCTCAACATACTGAGAGCTGGCTGTGCTCAGAGAGGGTGCACTAAGAAATCAAATGATGAAACTGACAAAATTATACTGCTAACATTAACATTCCGACTGAATTAACATAATTGTACTGGCTCTTTAAGAATAGACTTCTCACAGATATTTTCGGGCTTCTCCCGAGTCTCTGATGCAGCTATAGGAAGATGAGCGGACGGACTGACGACGTTATTAATAGATCCCTCCTCGCCTTCCTCTGTGGTCCATGCAGCTGTGGTCGTGTGAACAGCGCCTACTTCTGGTATAATACATTCTGATGCCATAATGACGCAAGGTCTATTCAAATCATTCCCGTTTCCCAGGACAGTTAGCCATGAGCCTGAGTCAATAATATGTGTGAACATCCACCACTCTCTCCTAGAGCTAGAAATCACAGAGTTGAACATGAACTCTGAATGGAAGGCCGACTTATTCATAATCATGAAAGTTCATTTGGAAGTATTTTTTTATTCTGTACTTAAGTTTGAAAGTGGTCAGACAGTTCCCTCTGTGTGTAATACAGACAGTCTTCACACATTCATAAATAACAGAAAAGCTGTTTCGGTGTGTGTGTGTTGCGCGCGGAGAGAGACTTGCTACGCGGGCCGGCCCTTCAAGGCAATGGGAAACACTGATAAATAAATCACAGTGTGATGGAAATGCCAGTATTCCGATTGCCGTCTGTGGTTCTATATGGGTTGTGGTGGCAATAAATGACAAATCATAGCTCGCAGCAACATATTGAAAAAATACATATAAACTAGTTAATTTTTTAAACCACGAACTATGAACTATGAACTGAACTAGTTCATTTTAAAATGTGTAAACTGTGAACTGAACTAGTTCATGTAGAGAAAGTGAACTTTCCCCAACACTGGATAACGGGGGGGGGGGTCACGCTTTAGTCTGTACAAGCCCTGACAAAAACACACTCAAGGAGTAGGTTTCAACATTTATTCCAAGGCCTGTACAGACTTGAGCATATGGCCCCTTTTTAGTTGTGTGTCCAGTATGAAGAACAGCATGGATTGTCCTGAGAAAGGAGGCCTCTACCTATCAACCACATCAGTGGTGAGTGGCAGATAGGGCTGCGGGGGGGGGGGGGGGGGGTGCTGAACTTGCACTTTAATGATGTGATTTAATCAGATCTGTTGATGGGATCATTCCTCTCCAACTGATGTCCGCACACAGTAATCCTCCCGTTTGTTTGCCCTCCTCCTCCCGTTCAGCTCTAGATAAATAAAGAGGGTGAATAACTGCCTGCTGGCCTCCTTAGGAAAACTGACCTCCATGAAGGGCAGCCTTGTGTGACGTGCTGCGGACTGAGGAGAACACAAGAGTGGTTATTTATTACTGGAACCCACCCTCCTCCACCACCACCAGGCTGGAGTCAGAGAGCTGTGTGTGTTACTGGAACCCACCCTCCTCCTCCACCACCACCAGGCTGGAGTCAGAGGGCTGTGTGTGTTACTGGAACCCACCCTCCTCCTCCACCACCACCAGGCTGGAGTCAGAGAGCTGTGTGTGTTACTGGAACCCACCCTCCTCCTCCACCACCACCACCAGGCTGGAGTCAGAGAGCTGTGTGTGTTACTGGAACCCACCCTCCTCCACCACCACCACGCTGGAGTCAGAGCAAAAAAAAGAACGAACTAAAACGAAAACAAACGAAAACGAACGCAAAAAAAGAATGCAAAAAAACGAAGCAAAAAAAAACGAACGAATTAAAACGAAAATGAACTAAAACGAAAACAAACGCAAAAAAATGTATGCTAAAAAACGAACAAACTAAAACAAAAAGGGAAACCAACGCAAAAAATAAGGACGCAAAAAAAGAATGAACTAAAACGAAAACGAACGAAAATGAAAACGAACGCAAAAAAAACGAACTAACTGAAGCGAAAACGAACGCAAAAAAACGAACGCAAGAGTTTTAACCTCCACTCCTCCTCTCAGCTGTCACATGGTTAGTTAACTAAAACGAACAAACTAAAACTAAAACGAACTAAAACTAAAACGAACTAAAACGAACGAAAAAAACGAACGAAAAAAAAAGAACAAACGAAAACGAAGGCAAAAAAAACAAAAAAAAAAAAAGCAAAAAAAAGAAAAGCAAAAAAAAGAACGAACTAAAACGAATGAAAACGAATGCAAAAAAACGAACGCAAGAAAACATGTTACTGGAACCCACCCTCCTCCACCACCACCACCAGGCTGGAGTCAGAGAGCTGTGTGTGTTACTGGAACCCACCCTCCTCCACCACCACCACCAGGCTGGAGTCAGAGAGCTGTGTGTGTTACTGGAACCCACCCTCCTCCTCCACCACCACCAGGCTGGAGTCAGAGAGCTGTGTGTGTTACTGGAACCCACCCTCCTCCTCCACCACCACCAGGCTGGAGTCAGAGAGCTGTGTGTGTTACTGGAACCCACCCTCCTCCTCCACCACCACCAGGCTGGAGTCAGAGAGCTGTGTGTGTTACTGGAACCCACCCTCCTCCACCACCACCACCACCAGGCTGGAGTCAGAGAGCTGTGTGTGTTACTGGAACCCACCCTCCTCCACCACCACCACCAGGCTGGAGTCAGAGAGCTGTGTGTGTTACTGGAACCCACCCTCCTCCACCACCACCACCAGGCTGGAGTCAGAGAGCTGTGTGTGTTACTGGAACCCACCCTCCTCCACCACCACCACCAGGCTGGAGTCAGAGAGCTGTGTGTGTTACTGGAACCCACCCTCCTCCACCACCTCCACCAGGCTGGAGTCAGAGAGCTGTGTGTGTTACTGGAACCCACCCTCCTCCTCCACCACCACCAGGCTGGAGTCTAAAAGGCTGTTTCCCCGAAGCCTGTTTTTGGGACTCGAACTTCGTCCGTTTTTTTTTTTTTATAAATATCCTCAAACTAAATCCTCAATTTGAATAAAGTGATTAATCTGAGGCTTTTTTTTTTTTTATTAATTAAATCAACTTTCCAGCCCCAGACCCAGCCCAGGGAGAAGCCCCAGCAGCCCGTCAACTTTCTTTAATGAATATAACTCATCAGTTTTTAATACTATAATATTAGCGTAGCCTAATCTTTATCTGCAACTGTGAAGAAAACCGGCCATTGGTTTAAACAGAATTAATAGAAAAAAATATTTTACAAATAATATATATATATTTTTTTATTATTAAAAATCTAAAATTAAAATGTTGATTTAGAATTCGAATGCCAACGTAAAGCACGAAGGTTTGAACGTTCGGGCTCATCAGCCCTACTGGAGTCAGAGCTGTGTGTGTTAGTGTATGTGTGTTACTAAACCTCTCTCTCTCTCTCTCCCTCCCTCTCCCTCCCTAGGCAGTGAACAATCTGGCCAGTTTTGAACGCCATTAATAAGAAACGACAGAGTCAGATTTTCCCTAATGATTCACTCTTTCCTACGAGGCGACCTCAGGAGACGTGTCTGTCTGTGTGGGGGGGGGGGAAACCCCGCCCGGCCTCCCCCTCCACCAGACGCAACGGTCTTAAAGTGAGGCCGGCTCTCATGACGGAAAATATAAAAACCAAACACTATTATTTTTAAGTCACACAGATCTGAGCGGGTATTCATGAGAGCCGTCGGCGCCCCACGCCTGCACCGCCGCTCAGGTACACAGGAGGAGTCAGTGACCTGGACGACCACTTCTCCTCCATAAACGTCTTTTTTCAAGCCGTTTTAAAACATTTTTTACTAGTGTATGTTTTATTGCCTGGGTCAAGGGGCAATACTGATTGAATTCATTCAATGGTTCAAGGCTGTAGGAATGGTGTGTGCGGTGTCATTCTAGCGACCACTACTAGTGAATGAACACTAAGGGGGCGGGGCGATTCATGAATGAATGAATGAATGAATGAATGAATGAATGAAAACTTTATTTAACAGATTGCAGAATGGGTACAATACAGTACGGCTCAATACATACAATTGTTAAGGGGATGCAGACCTGAGAAAGACGTTTGTCTTGTTTCCATCAGGGTCCCCCATTTTCAATTCATATAGACATTTATGACATACACAACAAACATGACATTTATGGCATAGGGACATATAGGTATTTAGTACTGATACATTTGTGACATAGGCGGTATTCAAATATACAGTACTGTTACCCCTAGATCCTGACAGAGTATATACATATGATGGGGAGGGGACTGTACATTAGGAGGGGGTGGGAGGGAAATATACATACGGCGGGGAGGGAATATATACATGCGGTGGGGAGGAGACTGTCTATTCACATTTCAAATCAAACAATTATTTTGCAGCACGCCGTGTTGCTCTCATTTTGTCTTGTGTTGTAAATGCAGCGCACCCCTCCCCCCTCAAGCCCAAACAGTAGTTTCAGCTGGTGTTGATGAGAGGGCGGGGAGGGGGGGGGGGGGACACACACGTTTCTCCAGTTATTCTGAAACTGATCAGAATAGTTAGTAGTTGACCAACCTGATACTAAACTAAAACTAGAACATTTTGATCACATCACGCCAGTTTTGTCCGCCCTACACTCACTGGCTTCCTATTTAAGCCAGGGCTGACTTTAAAGTGCTACACTCCTCACTTACATCATTTTAAATGGGCTCGCACCGCTCTATCTATCCGATCTCATCTCCCGATACTCGCCCGCTCGTGCTCTGCGCTCACAAAATGCGGGGCTTCTATCGATTCCTAGGGTTAAAAAGAAAAGCCTTTGTCTACCTCGCTCCCTACCTCATGGAATAGATTACCTGCCGTTAGTTTTTTTCTAAGTGATGAATGTGGGAACCGATAAGTTGAAAATGAACTAAATGGGTCTTATTTCTATTAAAAAAACAGATACACCGGCGGTGGCAGTGGGCAAGTAATGTACTCAGCGGAGCCTGAACAAACACCGAACCAGCCCGAACCATTCCTAACGTTACTAGTTCCACGTGTTTCCCAACCTTAAGGCTATAATGTGTCACCATCCACCACCAGTCACAAGGTCACAAGGCCATAGAACACACCACTGTGTTTCCGTAGCGACGTATCAGTGTTGTTGTTGTTGACTGTGTGTCTCCTCTCTCGGCTCTCAGACTGAAGCAGCTTTTGTTATCGACACATTGTTGTCATACCGGAGGCATTGCCGCTCCTCTGCCCGCTGCGCTCACACCGAGACGGGCCTCTGGGATGAGGTGGTCACGGTGTGAGAGAGGAGGAGGAGAGACCAAACATTTGGAACCCGATTAAATCCTTAGATACTGGGGGCGTAACGTAACGATGCACATATTCTCAGATTCAATAGCAATTTCATTTTCAAGGTCACGGTTTAGATTTGATTTTCTCCTCCGATACGCACAGAGTCGCCAGTCTGATACAGTATATTCAGTTCATTTAATGTCTAATATTCTACATCCAGCTCCTCTGGTCACCATGAGTACATTGGAATGTGCCAGGAAGCAGCCAGACGGGACCCAGAATACTTTGACCTGATGACCTGTGTGACCTAATGCTTGGCTATATCGGCCTCCGGCCACAGGCCACTGAGGAGGAGCAAAGATGGACATATTATCAGATTCAGCAACAGCTCACATATACCCCCACATATATGACCATATACCACCAAGCCTGATCATCCATTTATTAACCAGTGGCTCGCTAAATTTGGAACCCACATAGTATAAAAGCATGGTTGTGTCATCATTCTAGAGCCACACAGCCCCCATGGAGGGCTGTGGTCTCCAGGACTGTTCCTCGTTCTCCGTGTTCCTGTCAATAAAGACCATGGATTGACTTCACCTTCGTTCTCTCTGTCCAGCTGGCTCATCATATCAATCCAAAGAACTCAGTTTTATACTATCAAGCCGCTTCTTTTCAGCCGACAGTGAGGAGTAGGGCTGGGCAATTAATCGAAAATAAATCGCGATCTCGATTAATAGACCTATGCAATCTCATTTCTAAATTAGGACGATTTTCTTTTTATAAAAAAAAATTATATTATATTATAATTTTTTTTTTTTTTTTTTTTACTTTTTACTTTACTTTACTTGACTTAAGTTTAAGTCAAGCACTTTGATATATGTTTAAGTTTAAGTCAAGCACTTTGATATATGTTATGTTGTCTGTTTAAGGAAGAGTGCAATAAATGATTTTATTGAAAAAATAAGAATCGTGTGAGAGAATCGTGATTCACATTTTAGCAAGAATCGCCCCCCAGCCCTAGTGAGGAGTTTCACTGGGAGAGCACAACGTCAAAGAACAGTGCAATGTCAAGAACAAGAAGCACTTCTATGTGAGTAGTAGTAGTAGTAGTAGTAGTAGTAGTAGTAGTAGTAGTAGTAGTAGTAGTAGTAGTAGTAATGGGCATCTGATTAACAAGAGCAAATATTGTACTGCATTTGTATTTATTTCTTATCTGGCTTAAGAAGTTAGCATGTTCATATCACGAGAGAGAGAGAGAGAGAGAGGGGTAGCTGCTAAGTGAACAGTCCCTTGGAAGGTCTGTCATCATTTCACTGAGCTGTTCGAATCACACGGCCACCAGTGCTTGCATCATCAGTCTGTGCCACAGACAGAGCTCTGCCGTTACAAAATTAGACTCCGACTGGGAAACAACCATGCAGCCCTAATCTTTCATGGCTTTAGATAGGATTTAACTTTCAGTTTACTGAAAACACTAGCTGATAGCCACTAACTGAAAAGACACAAGACAGTTCATAGTTTTGGGATATATGCATCAATTATGTGCATATTAAATTGGCTTTATTTTTTAGATGGGGTGTTACTTTAAAAGACAATATCATACTGTAATAAAGACCGTCGTCGAGCCTCCTTTAAGTCCAACTTTGCCGCCTACACATTCCTGTTATCCCCATAACTGTTGACGGAGCAAACGAACATGAATACAATGAATGAATCCAATCCAACTGTTTAGTCATTGAATGAAGAATAACAATGAGTGGCTACCGTTTACCACGTGACGACATAGAAGTTACACACAGTGTCACGATAATAACAGTCAGGCTGAGAGTATGAAAGAGGGGGATTACAGCGTATGACTCAGACCAAACACACTGCCACTAAAAACACCACAGCAGGAAGAGATGAGTCATCATCAAGGTGTAGGTGTGTGCGTGTGTGTGTGTGTGTGTGTGTGTGTGTGTGTGTGTGTGTGTGTGAATGAATGAAAACTTTATTTAACAGATTGCAGAATGGGTACAATACAGTACGGCTCAATACACACAATTGTTAAGGGGATGCAGACCTGAGAAAGACGTTAGTCTTGTTTCCATCAGGGTGTGTGTGTGTGTGTGTGTGTGTGTGTGTGTAGCTTGTTAACTGTGTGCGTTCATGTGTTTCTGTGTGTAAGATAATAGAGAAAAAAGAGGGGGGAAAGAGAGAGGGAGAGAGAGATAGAGAGAGAGAGAGAGAGAGAGAGAGAGAGAGAGAGAGAGAGAGAGAGAGAGAGAGAGATAGAAGCCTACTGCTCATTGAGTTACTTGTATCCAGGCTGGTATGTGTGGAGGTGTGTGTGTGTTCATTTTGTTTGTGTGTCAGTGTGTGAAGGAGGCCTACAGTTCACTTGTGTGTGTACGTGTCTGTGTGTGTGTGTGTGTGTGTGTGTGTGTGTGTGTGTGTATGTGTCTGTGTTCGTGTCTGTGTGTGCCGCTTATAACCGTTTGCTCTGGTGAGCTTGGTCACATGACTGAGGGAATTCCAGTGCTCTGCTGTCAGACTCACTGAGACTGTAAATGAGGGCTGCAATACTCTAGAGAGGTGTGTGTGTGTGTGTGTGTGTGTGTGTGTGTGTGTGTGTGTGTGTGTGTGTGTGTGTGTGTGTGTGTGTGTGTGTGTGTGTGTGTGTGTGTGTGAGTAAGTGTGTATGTGTGTGTGTGTGTACATGCGTATGTTTGAGTATTTATCCCACACCATAAAAGACATAATAATACATTTCATTTACATAGCACACTTTAAACTCAGTGAGCTCTCAATGTGCTTCACAGCAGAAGGAACATTTAATTAAAAATAGAATAAAAGGTTTAAAACAAGAAAACATTCAAATGAATAAAATAAAAAGATAAGAATAAAAAAAGGTTTAAAACATAAAAACATTTCAAATGAATAAAATAAAATATAAAAAAAAATAAAAAATAAAATTTAGGAGCAGATAAAAAACAGGCCCTAGTGGAAGGCAGAGTAAAATAGATGGGTTTTAAGGCTGGCCTCGAAGGCAGCAATGGATACTAGTAGTAGGTACATAATCCTGCCATTAACCTTGACCAAGGGACCGGTGTTAGAACTAGAGCTGGTCCCCAGGCGCTGCACTGTGGCTGCTGGCTCCACTGCTGCTAAATAGTTAGGAGGATGGGTTAAAAAAAAGCAGAGGACACATTCCTAAAAATGTGGCGATAAAGAGACTTTAATCCAAATACTTTTGTGAGAGGGGGAGAGAGAAAGTGTCGAGTGCGTTTGTAAGAGGCTGAGTGAGGGAGTGCACGAGTCTGTGTGCATGTGTGAGTGAATGAAAGAGAGTGAACGCGAATAGGTATAACCTTGCACGGCGGGCCGGCTTCGCAAGATCACGTGAGAGAAGAATCCATCTGGTCAGGCTTCAAGTTATGCACTTGCGCCCCCGAACGACCGGCAACTACAGGCAAAGACACCGCCGAGTACTTTTTTCAAGACGTATTATTTCCAAACAGTTTCAAAGGAAGACTTCCCAGATGGTTTTGCATAACAAGACCATCTGGTGGATCAGGTTAGTTAGGGAATAAGACCAAGAGGAAAGGTAACCTGCTCGTGTGTGTGTGTGTGTGTGTGTGTGTGTGTGTGTGTGTGTGTGTGTGTGTGTGCGTGTGTGTGTGTGTGTGTGTAAACAGAGTTAGTTCATGAAAGAGAGAGTGTGAATGGGTGATTCTCCCTCCCTCTCTCTTCTGTGTGTGTGCGTGTGTGTGTGTGTGTATCTAGTCTGGGTGGAATAGAGAGGAATACTGATTGGCCAGAGAATGCATTTGTAAGGTTTTTTTTTTTTTTTTTTGCACCATCCATAAATAATTAGTTATGGTGTTTCCACAGTCTTGCCTGCAGCATGTCAATGTTATGAAGAAAGCCAATGAGAATGAAGTGAAGCAAACCCCTCTGCAGTATTATATAACGCTTACTACCACCAGGGGCAAGACCCCCCCCCCTCCCCTGCTGCATACTATCAGCCTCACTGACACACTTATTGATGATGATGATCAATAATACTTGAGAGAGCTGAAAGGGACCCAGTGTCTCACAGGACAGATACACTAGATGAGACAGAGTGGATTTAGATTAGTCTTGTTGTTAGTCTAATTCACTGATTGAATGAAACTGTTTAATCATGCCTACTATTTAGTACTGACTGGCTGCTACTGGTAACTGCATCCATGGAAGAAGAATGAATGCAAATTATACAGTATCCTCCTCACTGTCACACCAACAAGGCTCTGTGTGTGTGAGTGAGTGGGCCTTGAAGTTCATTGTAAGTGTAACTCTATACAAAATTATTAAAACAGGCCCAGACAAGACGAGAGAGAGAAAGAGAGCAGATATAATAAATTCCCACCAGGGAAGCTTCGAAACTGAAAGTCAAAAATCAAAAACATATCCGCCCCAAGAAGATCCACGGTCTACTGTGGGACATCCGAGGTTATTATTATTACCTACGTTACCCTAACGTTTCTTCATTCCTACAACTTAAAAAGACCGTTAGAGGCCAGAGTGGGGGGGGGGGGCTCACACACAGGAATGTGTCAATGAAATATGAATATTTATATATATAAATATTAATACACGGAGAGGGTCTGGGTTGGACTCACCACAACCCCGCTCTCCATTCTACAGCGTTACTACCACCAGCAGCACCCAGCAGCTCCAGTCTCACTGCGGGGGAATATTAATAATAATAACGTGTACAGTACTACAGGAAGGAAGACTCACCTCTGGAAGATATTCCACAGAAAAGCTTGGTCCGGGGGCGCGTTGGCGGCTTGTTGTTGTTGTTGGGTAGGGGGTGCTCGATACGGACTGTGATATGCCATTTTAATTAAATATGTATAAAATAAAACAGGACGACGTGTTGTGTTGTTGCTCGGCTCGCGACCAGCTTCACTCTGTCAGACTGGCTCACTGTTCACACGCAGCTCGCGCAGAGGGGCGGGGCCTGGCACTCCACGCGCGAGTAGGGTATATCTGCAGTGCCGCCCGCAACCCCCCCGAGTAGGGTATATCTGCAGAGCCGCAAGCCCAACGTCTGGGCGGGGCTTCGGGGCTTGTACTCTTGTTTGAGGCGGCGCTTCTTCAGGGCTTGTACTTGGTTTTACTGTGCGTGGGCGGGGCGTCGGGGCCTGTACCTTGTTTTGTTGGGCGGGGCTTCATAGTGTGAGCATGCATGTTGTGGTGGACTGGACTCTGGAGCACGTGAGAGTTTAAGAGTCCGTTTTTTTCTTACCTCTTTCTCACAATGTGGTGGCCGGCAGGAGAAGAAGTTCTTTCTCAACCAAAGATGTCTTTCAGTAAAAATGTAAGTACCTATTTAGCTATTTTGGACATTATAGGTCCTATTTTCCGTATGTTACTTTATGTTTCTAGTGTCCTATATTATATGTGTAAGAGCCAAAGCTATATATATATTTCGGTTATTGTATTATATGAATGTTTAATATTGATTGGATTTAGATAAAGTCATTGAACCGGCGTATTTGTCATAATAGTGCATTCTAGAACATAGAACCTTCTAGAACGTTTGTGGTGATGTCATAATAGACCTTTCTGGAACATAGAACATTCTAGAACGTTTGTGGTGATGTCGTAATAGAATGTTGTGGATTTTAGACGGAAGACGGACTGTATTTTGTATTTCCTCAGAAGTTGTGATGGCAGTACGAGGTGGAACTAATCTTTCCACTCTGAGGAAACTCGACGTGGCTGCCAAGGATCAAGCCGAAAACTCTTCTTTTGACATGGAATGTGGTTTTCTAACTCATTTTTACTAACTACATTATAATTATAAGTTTATAAGCCACCATAACAAGAGTCATTGTCCTTTGTTTCAGTCATGGTGCTTTTATAAAACATAGTTCTAATGCAGTCTTGCAATAGGTGTAGGTTACACTACTAGGCGGGGTACAACTGGAATGTGAACTGTTCGCCCTCAACCTCAACCTCAACCTGATAATGCCTCCATGGAGAGCACGTGGGAGTCGGCATTTACAATGGTCCAGTCCTTTCACCCAAGGGTTGGCTCTTTGTGTTGTCACCTTTTGCATTCTGCTCCCTTTGTCTTGTCATCGGCTTCTCTACTCCTACTTTTTCATACAGTCAATGTATTTGGACTCCATGAGCGAGGAGGTCCTACAGGACAGCTACGAGAGGGGGCAGGAGGCTTTGCGCTTTTGGCAGAGGAGGACCTCCGCCTTGCCCTCCTCCGGCTTGGCAGATGCCGTCACGGGGCCGGAGCTGTTGGTCACCGTGGTGACGGCAAGGCGAACCGAGGGCCGGCACTTTCACTACCTGCTCCGGGTGACGCGGCGGCTGGCGGGTCTCCTGAGAGGCTGCGGGGAGCGGCGGTGCGCCGAGGTGCTGGTGTGCGACGTGGAAAGCGGTCCCGCGACGAACGAGGACGCCTCCCTGCTGGAGAGCCACTTCCGAGTGGTGCGCCGCTCGCCCGAGGAGCGGCTGAGGGACGGGGCGAGCGGCAACGTGTTCGAGAGGGAGAAGAGGGACTACGTCTACTGCCTGCGGAAAGGATGGGAGCTGGCGAGGCCCAAACACGTCGTCGTGCTGGAGGACGACGCGTTGCCGGCCCACGACTTCTTCGCCGTCGTAAAGGACGTTCTCTCGCGTCGGTTTGCGCTCCACACCCTCTACGTCAAACTCTACCACCCCGAGAGGCTGCAGCGCTACTGGAACCCAGAGCCGTACCGCATCCTGGAGTGGGCGGGGCTCGGACTGGTGGCAGCCACTGCGCTCCTCTTGACCTTGCCGCACTGTAACCCTTTCTCCCTGTCGTTCACCCTCTCCGTCCCACACCTGCTCTTCTTTACCGCGTACGTCATGGCCGCCGCGGAGCTGGTGGGGAGGCACTACCTCCTGGAGGTGCGGAGACTGTCCCCCCAGCTGTATGCCGTAGGGCCGGCCACCGAGTGCTGCACGCCCGCCATGCTCTACCCGGGGAACGCCTCACTCAGGGTGGCGGAGTATCTGGACGAGGAGCTCTGCGCCAAAGGGAACGCTAAGGACACGGTTCTGTACCGGAGGGCCAGGACCGCACCGGGAGAGAGGGCACACAGCCTGGAGCCCAACCTGATCAGCCACATCGGGGCTTACTCCTCTGTCAGGGCCAATCCGCCCAGGCCCAAGCTTCTCTGACATGCTTTACGGAAGAACTAGGAGGGGTTAGGAGTTGATCAATATTCTATGACCTCAGGCTAAACTCTAACGAGAATAAGATCTCCATCCTTGTCCTGCTAGATCTCAGTGCAGCATTTGATACAATCGATCACGATATTCTAATCGATCGTCTTGAAAACCTTGTCGGTTTCTCAGAACATGTGCTAAGCTGGTTCAAAACATACATCAGAGGGAGGAAATTCTATGTTAGACTAGGAGAGCACATGTCTGATATATACGACAACAACTATGGAGTTGCACAAGGGAGTTGCTTAGGTCCTTTACTCTTCTCCCTTTACATGTTACCGCTGGGTGATATCATCAGAGAACATAATGTAGATTTCCATAGCTATGCGGATGATACACAACTGTACATATCTGCTGAACCAAATTATACAGCGATTAGCTCCATTACAGACTGCTTACTGGCAATAAATACATGGATGAGTAAGAACTTCCTGAAACTAAATGAGAACAAAACTGAAATTCTAATTATCGGCCCCAAAACTAAAAAAGAAACGTTAATAAAGAACCTAGGAGGACTAACCCCTTGGATCAAATCTGAGGTCACTAGTCTCGGGGTTATCATAGATTCAGAACTGAACTTCAATTCTCATATTAGCAAAGTAACGAAAACATCGTTCTTCCATCTCAGAAATATAGCAAAAGTACGACCATTTATTAATCTGAACGATGCTGAGAAGCTATTTCATGCATTCATATCTAGCCGGTAGACTACTGTAATGCACTTTTCACAGGTCTCCCTAAGAAAACCACAAAGAGGCTTCAGCTAATCCAAAACTCTGCAGCCCGACTGCTAACTAGAACCAAAAGGAGAGAGCACATTAGTCCAGTCTTAGCTGCTTTACACTGGCTTCCTGTAACATTTAGAATTGACTTTAAGGTCCTTCTCCCTACATACAAAGCTCTAAATGGACAGGGACCTAGCTACATCACCAACACTCTAATAAATTACATGCCAGCAAGAACACTGCGATCATCAGCTGCTGGACTACTAGAGGCTCCCAGAAACAGTCAAAAGAGGATCAGTAATGCAGCCTTTATCAACTATGCCCCAAAACTGTGGAACAAACTACCCCAAAACATCAGGGAAGCCAACTCGCTACATCTTCAAAAGACAGCTTAAAACCTATCTCTTTGCTCAGGCATTTCAATGACTTACCTGCACTATTCTTACCCTGCCTACTTTTCTATGCTAATTTTATCTTATTTTACACTGCCTATCAAATTCATGTGTCGGTTATCACACTTTTTACTTCTTACTGATGACTATTTTTAAACTGAATCATTTTAAACTATTTTTCACACTTTTTACTGTAACCTTGCTATTTACATTTTTTACTGTTGTTGTATGTCCGTTCTATTTTATAATTTTTAGACTATTTTTAAACTTAATCATTTTAAACTACTTTATTATTTGTATTACTGAATAGAGAGCCTATTAGGATGCTAGATCCTAATGTGAAACACTGTGATTTTCCATACCCTGCTATGCTCACCCATGCCTGTATTTTTACTGTTGTGAAGCACTTTGAACTGCAACCTCTGTATGAAAAGTGCTATACAAATAAAGTTATTATTATTATTATTATTATTATTATTATTATTATTATTGACAGGTTTGAATTTCGGCAGGCTTGTTTACGTGACTCCGCTGTTGGAGAAAGTGGGTGGGGTTGGGGTTGGAGAGGCTGGGGATGGGGACGGGCTTGCTGAGGTGGAAAGATACTCAATTGTATAATTCAAGAAGAACTACCGTTACCTCTGTCAAGTTTAGCTGAAGTTGTCGTTAACAGTAACTTGTCCACAAAATGACTCAAGTTAAAGATTGCACACAAAAACAAGTACTTAAAGTATTTAGTTACATTCAAAATCGTTTCCTTCCTAATGTTAGTGATTACCAAATTTGTCGTGATCTTTGCAAAGTAAAATAATTTTATGGATTCTATGGATCAATATTTGGGTATAAATAGTCCATTTTTAGTCATATCGACAAGGATGTTATCAGAATGACTGTTCTTCTGAATGTCAGATCTGATCGTACTCGCTACTCTTAGGGGTCAAAATAAAACATCACCAAGTAAAAGAGTTATGACTCCAGTGGAATTTTTAATTATTTTAGTAAAAATTACAGTAACTAGAGTAGTTAATTTGATCAGTAATCAAATTGTTTCAATGTTGGCGTTAACAAATCACATTTAAAAAATGTCATTGGAAAAAAATGATATCTGGTTTACTGCCTATACCGCCTGCTACCGTAGTCTGAATGCCACATGAGTGTCTGTGGATCAGGGAGGACTGTTGAAACACTAAGAAGAAGGTATCTTCAGAACCCCGACATTCTTACTACCTCATGTTTATCAGGTAAAGATAAACCATTCATAGTCTCTTTTGTATTGGGGGGGGGCACTCAACCCTCCACAAACATGAAGTCATGTTACAGCATCACATTGCCAATACCTCGGTCCCTCTAATCAACAGAGGATCTTAAGGTCATGTTTTCACACAGCCTTCATTTTTTAAATAATTATTCAGGAATATGGAGCATTTCATGTAGAGCCCGGACATTACACCGGTTCCTGACAGGGAGCGACGCGAGCGAGCGTGATTGCGAAAATGATAAAAATGTATTCGTTTCAATCAGACTATCCTGACCTACCGCGAGCGACAGCGAACTGAGCGGCGATGTCGCTCCCCCCTCAAATATTCGCTCGCTGTGTCTCTAGTTGAGTGATTACGCGGCCGAGTCCCGCCCCTAAACACTTTTTATTGGTCGAGAATCACAGGCTGCTTTGCCCCTGTGCTTCCAGGTAAATACACACACACAGACACACTCGGACAAGCGCCGCATCATATCAGGACAGTGTCGCGCGCGATTTCGTCTCCAGTTCGCTCGCTCGCTGCCTGTCAGGAACCGGTGTTAGGCTGTAGCGTCCCATTGACAAGCATGACACCATCTGTGCCTTTAATGTTCTGTCTGTGACAGAGAGCACAGCTAGTTGGTTCATCAAAGCTAATGCATCCCCTTGTGACATCATTGAGGGGGAAGCAATTCTGAACCTCTTGTTAATCTGAAGATCTCAACCTTCAACAAGGAGTACGTATGTGATATTTATCCATCACCTAAATAACACACTGCCAGTCCATACAGAGACAAGAGATTGGCCTTATGAGCGTGCAAACCACGACAGGTTCTCCACGGGCAGTCTAAAACAGCGCAACACTGCGAATCAGGTATTCTGAAATAAAGAAACAGGAGCAGAAAGACAGCCGGAATACTCACGTTAAATGAACACAGGTTTATTAGAGAAGAAAATATATATATACAGTACGCCCGTACGGACGGACTTCTAGTCTGTCAGAGTGCATATCACAGGTCTGTCAGAGTTAAGGCGCTCCCATAGTCCAGCAGACTGTACACAGAGCAGACTCCGCGGAGGTCCGCGCGGCTCTTTGAGCTTTGATCTCAGTGGACAGCAGACCCACAGGTGCGAAGCTCATATTTTCTGACGCGCGGACATCCGCGCCGCTGACTTGGTGTCACACAAAACGCTGCTCGGCGTTTTGGTTGACATCGAACTGCATTTAATGTGACGCCGATCTGCATTTTACTCTGACCACTCGCTCCGTGCCAAGAGAGATGTTTGAATGGCTTTTCTAAATGAAGTGTGTAAAATTGCCAGTTTTATTTCGAAATATTGGAAACGGAGATAACATAGAATGTTATCTATATTTTGAAATAAAACTGGTGCTTTTATTTCATGCAATGCATGTTTGTCATTTCAGCACCAGCGCTGTCCACCTCAAGCCTATACGGTACATTGCATCTCGCTGCCTATATACCTGTTATTCAAGTGCGTAAAACTGCCCGTTTTATTATCGAAATATTGGAAACGGAGATAACATACTCTTTATTTTGACATCGGATGATGACGACATGACAGAAGTTGAACAGCGTGGGGACAATTGTGTAAACTGGCGCGTGACATGTAGGAAATTGGTCCGCGGAGGTCCGCTCGACTATGAAGGCTCAAAGAGTCCAGTGGACCTCCGCGGAGTCTGCTCTGTGTACAGTCTGCTCGACTATGGGAGTGCCTTAAAAGTGACAAAAAGCAAAAGTGTCATGTGTTTTAACACAGTGGAATAGAGACGCCTCGATCGTCTCTGATTGGGTTGGCTTTATATGGTCATTTAGGGAGTCGAATGGAATGGGCTTTTGAGGGGGAAGAGGCGCTGCGGCCTTGGACACAAACGCTATCGGCCTGCTCTGAATTTAATGAATGGATATACTGTTTTAACAGTTTTTGAGAGAAGGATGAACATGACTTAACGATCAACCCTGTTGTCGGGCCCCAGAGGATTAAGAATGTGAAATTACACTTCACAAGAACTTTCTAGAACATAGAACATTCTAGAACGTTTGTGGTGATGTCATAATAGATCTTTCTGGAACATAAAACAGTCCGGAACGTGTGGGGTGAGGTCATAGTAGGACATGCTAGAACGTAAAACATTCTGGAACCACCGTATGACGTCATGATAGAAGTTATGGAACCTTCGTGATGTCACCGTATGAGGTCATAACCGAACATTCTAGAACCTTTGGGTCTCTATATAAGCGGGTGTTTCCAAGAGAGGAGATGATGTTTGTATTGTGATTGTATGACAAGAGGAGCAGAGAAGAAGGAGACAGAGACGATAGAAATGTGTTTTGAAGATGAGAAGAAGAAGAAGAGGAGTGTAAACTTTCTCAAGTGTGGACGAAGCAAGAATTGTGGAGGGCAGTAATACGCCACGATGCGTCTACACTGCCGGAAATTCAAATAAGAAGAAGAAGAAGAGATGGAGGGTTCCCCCTCTTGGGGGGGCCCTCCAAGAGAGGAGATGATGTTTGTATTGTGATTGTATGACAAGAGGAGCAGAGAAGAAGGAGACAGAGACGATAGAAATGTGTTTTGAAGATGAGAAGAAGAAGAGGAGTGTAAACTTTCTCAAGTGTGGGCGAAGCAAGAATTGTGGAGGGCAGTAATACGCCACGATGCGTCTACACTGCCGGAAATTCAAATAAGAAGAAGAAGAAGAACGGGAGTTTTGCATCTTCGACCAGACTGAACGGGACCGAAAGGATGGACTCAACAATGGACGGAAGCCAGAAGCCAGCAAGTGGATTTACGGCTGGCACACTACGAAGGAATTTTCATGTGTGGAGTCGGCGGTGATTTTGGAGACTGGGAAAATACAGTTTTCTTACCTTGTAGTAGTATGTGTAGTATTGACAGGAATATTTAGGAAAGTAGATTTAGGACCACTTCTGTAAAGAGAGACTTTGCAAATAAACCATTTGGATATCTTTACTTTACACTGGAGTCGGCCCTCCAACATATTTTCAGTTGCTCATTCGGCCCCCCGGGAAAAATAATTGCCCACCCCTGGTCTAAGGGGTACCCCGTACAATTTAAGCCGGCTTAGGTTAGGTTTTCTTTTGGTAACGTGGGCCCACATTTACTTGGTTTTATTTTGTTATTTGGTTATTTGATTATTTGATTATTTGGTTCTTTGAACTCCCAATGTGTCTCTATTTTATGCCTGGGTTCCCCTAGTACAAGCGGGGTGTTTTAATGTATTGAGCACTCGGTCCCTATGGTGGGAAGAGCTTCCCCTACATTATAATAGCAAGAGCACCCGGTGCCATGTATTAATAAATGACAGTGTAATGGATAACATGCCCAGGCTTCTATATAAAGTAGACATTATTGGGATCATTGTGTGTGTCTGTTTCTTCCAAGTTCCATTTGCTCTTCTAACCCTGGGTAAATATTGTGACTGCATAATTATTTAACCCTTACACCCCATTCACAGAATAGCATTTGAAGGGTCTATACAGGTGGTCAAGGAAGGGTACTGCTTAAAGGGAAGCCCAATAATACTATTGAACTGACAGTCACTGGGTGTGGGAGGGCTGTCGGAGGTACTGGGGGAAGTGAGGGTGTGTGGGGAGCTACTGCTGACCGCCTTGGAAGGCGAGGGAGACCAGAGTACCAGTCCCCAGGTTAGTAAATCCTGGGCCCCATCCACTCCAGCTGCAAGCCCTCCAGAACGACGTTCCGGGCCAAAGACGGGGGTACATATAGGTCCAATACTATAGTATCCAACTACCCAGTGTCTGTGTACTACTACTCCCACAAGCAGGGATAATCCACCCTTCTATAGTGGTACAGTGTAGAATTACCAGAATATTGCATTGTCAAACTTTTTTTTACATTTTCTATATATTATGCTTTTTCATATTAGTGAGTGGGAGGCATTCGATGACAACATCAACCGTGAAAGGAGGAAGCAGCGCTGAACACGTCAAACTCGGCTGCAAGGGTCCTCACGCACACCAAACCCTGGCAGCACATCACCCCCACCCTGCAAAAACTCCACTGGCTCCCCATCAACTACCGAATCCTAACCCTAACCCTAACCCTAATCCCTAACCCTAACCCGCAACACGGAACAAAGAAATGCAAACGCTGCCGAGTCCTCGCTGCTTGTAAAAATAAACAGCACAAACTGACTACTTCCAAGTTTTACAGGAAACAACACACAGTACAAGCCCTGACGCACAGTCACACACAGTACAAGCCCTCACACACAGTACAAGCCGGGGGGTTGCGGCACTGCAGATATACGCTATTGCCACACTCCAATAGCCTCCAGCTGAAGCTCCCTGGAGCGATCCCCTCACTAGACGCTGTGGCAGCCACACAGAGCGCGCGCTGATTGGCGGAAAGTACAGAAGTTTCTCTTAAGGGTTAGGTTTAGGCCCTCATCTAAGAGAGGTTAAGGTTAGAGTGACAGTCAGGGCCGGTAATCCTTCCTGTAACAAAGCAACATAGGCCCTCAACCATAGAGGTTAGGGTTAGGGACGGGTTGGGAGAAGTATTTTACTGTATTATTGTACCCATTCTGCAATCTGTTAATAAAGTTTTCAATCAATCAATTCCTGGCCGCGACCCTCTCTCCAACCGCACGTCTCAACCGAGCTTGGTCAAGGGGGAGGGGCTAGGCCCAATGTGGAGTGACGTCCCCTCTCCGCCAATCAGCGCACGCTCTCTCTGTGGTAGAGAAACTTCCGTACTCTCCGCCAATCAGCACTAACTTCCGTACTCTCCGCCAATCAGCACTAACTTCCGTACTCTCCGCCAATCAGCGCGCGCCCTCTGTGGCTGCCACAGCGTCTAGTGAGGGGATCGCTCCGGAGCTGCAGCTGGACGCTACTCCCACGCTCAGCTCGCGCAGAGAGGCGTGGCCTATCAGTCCACGCTCCCCCTTCTTTCTTTCTTTCTTTCTTTCTTTCTTTCTTTCTTTCTTTCTTTCTTTCTTTCTTTCTTTCTTTCTTTCTTTCTTTCTTTCTTTCTTTCTTTCTCTTTCTTTCTTTCTTTCTTTCTTATTATTTCAATTATTTTAATGATGCGATACAGAAATCGAATATTAATTAAATGTAAACAATAATTATATGGATACATATTATACGCATAATATGCAGGAAATTATTATAATAATAATTTTAAAAAAGGAAACAAAAAACATGCCACACTGCCATGCGCAGAGCTGTCTCTCATACGCATTGAGGTCACAGCCCGCTAAACACATGTTTGACAGTTGGGACGTAAAGAGTGAAACGTCGTCCAACTCTCTTCGTAGGGAAATGGTATCATTCACTGCGTCATGTTAGTGACGTCACAGCAGGGGGAGGGGGGGCGCACCCGTTTCTAAAGTCAACTAAACAATAACCTCTTTGTTCATCTAGCTTTTTTTTTTGTTTTACTATGACGGATTTGTTCCATTGGAACAAAATATATAATGGGAAAGGGTGTGTGTGTGTGTTTGTGTGTGTGTGTGTGTGTGTGTGTGTGTGTTTGTGTGTGTGTGTGTGTGTGTGTGTGTGTGTGTGTGTGTGTGTGTGTGTGTGTGTGTGTGTGTGTGTGTGTGTGTGTGTGTGTGTGTGTGTGTGTGTGCGTGTGTGTGTACATGCGTATGTGTTTCAGTATTTATCCCACACCATAAAAGACATGCATACTAGGTACATAATCCTGCTATTAACCTTGACCAAGGGACTGGTGTTAGAACTAGGATGGGTTAAAAGCAGTGTGTGATTGGCTCGAACACGGCATGTTTGTATACAGCGAACAGGTGAATGAATGAATGAAAACTTTATTTAACAGATTGCAGAACGGGTACAATACAGTACGGCTCAATACACACAAAACCCTTTCACTGCCACACTACAGAAGGTTAACCCTTTACTATATAACCTTCTGTAGTGTGGCAGTGAAAGGGTTAACCTGCTGTCGTGTGGCAGTGAAAGGGTTAACCTGTGTATTGTCGCAGTGAAAGGGTTAACCGCTGGGTAGTGCGGCAGTGAAAGGGTTAAGGGGATGCAGACCAGAGAAAGACTTTCGTCTTGTTTACATCATGCGTCCCCCATTTTCAATTCATAGTGACATTTATGACATACTGTACACAACATACATGACATCATGACAATTATGGCATAGGGACATACATGACATATACAGGTATTTAGTACTGTTACATTTGTGACATATATACGATATGCAAATATACAGTACTGTTACCCAGAGATCCTAACAGAGAATATATACATATGATGGGGAGGAGACTGTACATTAGGAGGGGGGGGGGGGAGAGAAAAAATATACATACGGTGGGGAGAAAATATATACATATGGTGTCTATTAGGAGGGGGTGGGGGGGCTTCTGGGTGTGTGTATGTACATGCGTATGTGTTTTGAGTATTTATCCCACATCATAAAAGACATCCTACCATTAATTAACCTTGACCAAGGGACCGGTGTTATCTTCATTCATATCAAACACAAAGATTCTGTACCTCCTTTTTTGATTTCAATAAAATATATATCATATGCTTGTTTTGACTCTTTCATTATGAGTGTTATAATTTAAAATGCTGTGTAGCCATTAGGACATTATTTGTAAATCTGGTGGTATGTCATAAATGTATAGATGTAGCAGTATTGTCTACCTGTATGTCATGTATGTCATAAATGTCATTATAAATTGAAAATGGGGGACCCTGATGTAAACAAGACTAAAGTCTTTCTCTGGTCTGCATCCCCTTAACAATTGTGTGTATTGAGCCGTACTGTACTGTACCCATTCTGCAATCTGTTAATAAAGTTTTCAATCAATCAATTCAATCAAAACATGATATTTTACTTAAGTTAAAAGTAGAATACTCTACAGAAAATAGTTGCTAAATGAAATAAAAAGCTCTATTGAGTTTTTCAAATGTATTATTTTGGCACAAACCAAAATTTGACTTTCAAAGACTTTCGTCTTGTTTACATCAGGGTCCCCCATTTTCAATTCATAGTGAGACGAGCTGTCTCCCCAGCAACGCGAATTCTTTTTAAAATTGGACCTAACGATTGGAACCGCCCTCTCCGCCAATCACATCGCTCAGGTACCTGCTGTCACGTGGTGTTCGCGCGCATCTGTCTGGTGACGTCACAGTCTTCTGAGAGCTGCAGTTCGCTGGATCTCTTGATAAAAAAATACATCTTTTAGAACAAAATAGCTAGTTTTTCCTCTGAAACACTAGTTTGCTGTACTTACATCGAACTATATTCTCGAGAGCAAAGATGTTCTTTTACCCGGACGTCCTTCAGCGCCACACTGGATGTTTCTCCACCATTTGGTGAGTTTTGTTGAAAAGTTTCAAACTGCAGGTGCAGGCTAATAATAATGCTAACTATCCATATAGTATTATATAAACCACCTTGTCTTCACAATCATACCCCTTACACATATAGGCAAGGGGACACATATGAATCATAATCATAAATCTCCACTAGGCAACCACTTTTTATATGAAATTTCCCGGGAAATATTCAAACGGGAAGACGGCGGGAAAGAAGGTACAGTCTGGGAGAACAGCGGGATGGTTGATCGGTAAATTATGTAACTATCTCAAACAGCAGCAACCTATAGTGTTTTCATAACATAATAGAACAGGAGTTCTCAACCTTTTCACGTCGAGGAGTTGTGTTAGTTAGTGGCCGTGTTGTGTGTGTTTCCACCGAAGCGTTTATTTTTCAAGGCGAAGCGCTTTGGATTATAAAAAGTATGCGCATGCGCAGAGCAGGGAGCGCTTCGTGTTGCTAGGTAGGTTACGACCGTCGTGTCATCTTCTGGTTGAAAACTTTATTAACTGATTGCAGAATGGGTACAATAAATACAGTACAGCTCAATACACACAATTGTTAAGGGGATGCAGACCAGAGAAAGACGTTCGTCTTTGTTTACATCAGGGTCCCCCATTTTCAATTCATAGTGATTGCATGTGTTTTGTCACAACATTAAATCCTGCATGTGTTTTGTTTGTATCCAGGTTGGCTGCCACCAAAGGAATCAAGATCTCTCGCAGGGATCTTCTGAAGGTCAATGTGAGGAGAACGTGGTGAGCAAAACAGATCTCTCCAGTGTGACAATGTTAGTTATTCACCCGATTAGCTATATTTGATTTACAATGATCATAGCCTAGTAAACCTGACTAAATGCAATAGACTCACTAAATACACAATGTGCTTTTTAACTCCTACTGGGTGTAGCTTTGTTCTAGGATTGGTTTCACAGTACACTGTATATATATATGATGATATTTGATCTGTACATTAACACACTTGTGTTGTGGAAAATGTGGAACAGTTGGCTGTTGTTGTGTCTACACAATTGACACCATCGCACATTTGTGTTGTATTTAGTGAATAAAGTGTCTGATTCTGATGTGTGTCAAGTGTATAGTCGTGGTGCAGATCTGAGACCAGATTGCCTCTTTACTACTACCTCATATCCTCATTCATTCTGTCATATATGTCCTATTCTTTGAAACCTGGGCCTGTATTTATCAAGCATCTTAAAGTAGGACTGCTGATTTTTAGACCTGCAGGGAAAGTTTGCAGAATGTGGCTTTCCATGTTCCACTCGGGGGTGATGTAGTTTGCAGTCACTGTTAAGTAGGGCTGTCAATGAATATTCTATATTCAAATTAATAATCGACTTGTAAAAGAAGAAAAAAAGAAAAGAAAAAATACATTAGATTGTGAAAATGAATATTAGACTGTGGAAGTGGGTAGATTCCAAGGTTCACCCGAGGAGGAGCGGTTGTGTGTTCTCTGTGATCTGGGAGTGGTGGAAGATGAATTTAATTTGGTTTTTCACTGCCCCTTGTACACCGACTTGAGGAGGGTTTTATTTAAGAAAGTTCAATTTGTAAATCCGGATTTGTTTTGGCAGTCTGAGAGTTGTATATGTTTTTGTTTTTTTATCCACTTTTTCTCCCCATTTTCTATTTTTTCTCCCATCCCAATTTCGTATTTTTCCAATTCTTCCCTCCCCTGTCTTGAACGTTGCTCGACTATGCCCCCCACTGGTCGGTTGTAGGGAGGATAGACGCCTTGCATCACGTGTCCCCTCCGGTACACGAGGAGGCAGCCTGTCGCATCTTTTCACCTGCCAGCGCGGACTCTCAGTGGCGAGGAGTAACGTGTGGGAGGAGGCTCACGCTGCCCCCGACACTTCCTGTCTCTGCTGTGCAGGCGCCCCCCAACCGACCTGTAGGGGTCGCTGTCCACAACGTCCAAACGTCCAATCCCCACCCATCGACTTCCACCCGCTGACTCTGCCAAATGAGCCAGTACGACGGCCGGCCCAAGCCGAAGGCAACGCTGAGACTGGGATTCGATACCGGAGTCTCTTGCATTGGTGACGAGCGCAATCTCCGCTACGCCACCCAAAATAAAACCTTATTGAATAGGGGCGCGAGGGCGACGTCACGCACCACGTAACGCACTGCGGTGCAACGCGGCGGCCGTCCCGGGTTCGACTCCCGGACCCGGTGACCTTTGAACCGAATGTCTTCCCCCGTATCTCTCTCCCATCCTTCCTCTCTGCCGGACTTGTATCAGAAATAATAAGCAATAAAATGACAACAACAAAATAAACGTATTGAATAATGAATAGAGACAGAAGCGTCATGCAGCCAGGTCCCTAATGGTATGATTACTATTTCCCGTTGCATGCCAAGGAAAATATATCGTTTCATGTTTATCACACCTGGTTCTGAGGCACGTTTCTGTGTATGAATGTCCGTTCTATATGGCTAGGGTTGGGCACCGAAAACCGGTTCTAATAGGAACCGGTTCCTAACTTCCGGTTCTGGAACCGGAAGTAACATATTTGCATTTAGATTCTTAATTTCGATTCTTAGTTACAGTACAGCAACCAAATTAAACTGTATCAAGTCAACTGAAAATGTGAATAGTATGAAAAAAAGTCAAAAAAAAAATAAAATAAAAAAAAAAATTCTCCTGCGAAATAAGCTGTGACCTGTTTTGACCTGCACCTCAAATAATTGGAATCGAGAATCGTTTAGAACAGGAATCGATAATATGGAGAATCGGAATCGGAACCGGAATCGTTCAAATCCAAACGATGCCCAACCCTAATGGCCACTAGGGGTGGGACGATACATCGATCCAGATCGATATATCGATCTATTATCAATAATCAAATAGGATCAATGCCATGTAAAAAGATCGATTCATATTGCAATACTCTTATTTTGAAAATCCGGCGACGTCATCGCCCCGCGCCCAGTGTTGTGAAACTCAAACTCCGTTTAACATCAACACAGCAGTAGCGTCTAGAGCAAGACTAGTGTGCCTATTCTGTGACCCAAAACATGTCCCTGCTGTTTTATTCCACAACGGGTCCAATGCATCTAACCTGCTTTGCAATCCTCGTCACTCCATTATGCCCACGTCGCGTTAAAGATCGAAGATAACGTTACTTTAGCGTGAGCTAACAAGCTAACCCAGAGCCATAGGCAGAGAGAAGTGGGGACTGGGAGGGTGCATTCTCGGGGATAGCCCCACTAACAGGATCTGGCCGGTACTGCACCTTGGGACTCCCAATATGCTTTTCCAGCCAAAATACAGCACTGTGACAGTGAATATGATATTAATATCGAGAAAAAAAATAAAAATGAACCAAAAACAGTGAACAGGAGGTCTATTTGTAAATGTCTGGAAGAGCTCAAAAATACCGTTACACACCCCTATCATGTGAGCTGATCCTAGATCAGGAGTCCTTAGGAGGTGTGCTACATATGGGCCCAGGTCTGTATGATTCCAGGCCCCTGACAATATTGTGTTTTCCAGTGAAAAATATATATAACAATAGGAAGCTCCTGGAATGCAGCAAAATGTTTAATAAAGCTATTGTTGTTGACATAATGAAACAGGCACTGAAGCCAGAACACAGCTGGCTGTAGATATAGACACGCCCTGTGCTTCCTCAGTAGGGCAATTAATACAATTATAATTTTGGCTTCCAACGATTATGAAAACAAGATAATCAACCTTTAGCCAGGTCATGTTCTTGTTTTTCAGTTCAATTATATTGAACGTTCAATAAATGTAATAAATGTTTCCAAAGTCAATGAGAATTTTCTACTCACCTCTGGAAGATATTATTACACACAAAACCTTGATCCTGGGGCGCGTTGGCTTGTTGGGTAGGGGCCGGGGGTGCTGCTGGATATGGACTGTGATATGCAACGATTATGAAAACAAGATAATCAACCTTTAGCTAGAGCCATGATATGAAATCCGCGTTCACGGAATCGCGGACGGAATTGCGGAATTGAGCAATAAAAATGGAATAAATTTTTTTCTGTTGTGGGACTTGTGCAGCACTTTGTTCAACTTTGTCAGTGCTGTAAAGTTTAAACCTTTTTAAATCTTAGACAAACAAAACACTTTGCTTTCATGAAATATTGTAAGCCGTCATTTGAGGCTTAATAAAAGCAGCACAATGAACACAAATCTGTCAGTGCCGAGTCCGACCTCATCTTAAATAACAAACAGCATTGCTTGTTGTAGTTAACAAAGAGAGGCAGAGTTGATTTAGCAAACAAAATAAATATATATATATATATAATTTATTCATTTATTTAATCAAATTTTATTTTCATATTCGAATCCCATGCCCATCGAATGAAGCTTTGAAGTATTTAAGACAGCCCTATTAAATGGACTGTTATATCTTATTAAATTGTGGACATTTATTCATTCCCACTTATTAGACACTATTTCTGATGGTAAAATGAGCGTACAAAGCAAAATACAGAATTCTGAAATGTTAAAACTGAAAAAACGGAATTTGGAAAGAAAATTAATGGAATTTGGGAACAAATAAAACTGATTTCATATCGGCTCAGCCAGGTCATGTTCTTGTTTTTCAGTTCAATTATATTGAAAGTTCAATTTAAAAAGAGGGGTTTTAAAACATTTTATTTTAAAAAGTTTCAATAAATGCAATAAATTTTTCCAAAGTCAATGAGAATTTTCTACTCACCTCTGGTTGATATTACTCACAAAACCTTGAACCGGGGGCGCGTTGGCTTGTTGGGTAGGGGCCGGGGGTGCTGGATATGGATTGTGATATGCCATTTTAAAAGGGGTTTCTATGTATGTATAAAACAGGAGACGTGTTGTTGTGTTGCTCGGGTCGCTACCCGCTTCACTCTGTCAGACTGGCTCACTGGCAGAGAGGCGGGGCCTATCAGACTGGCTCACTGGCAGAGAGGCGGGGCCTATCAGACTGGCTCACTGGCAGAGAGGCGGGGCCTATCAGACTGGCTCACTGGCAGAGAGGCGGGGCCTATCAGTCCACACTCCCTTTTTTTTTTTTTTTTTTTTATTATTTCAATTATTTTAACGATGCGATACAGAAATCAAATATTAATTAAATCATGTAAACAATTATATGGATACTACTAGTACATATACGCATATGCAGAAAATTATTATAATTATAATTTAAAAAAGGAAACAACAACAAACATGCCACACTGCTACGCAGAGCCACGCGCAGAGCTGTCTCAGTTCAATTTAAAAAAAGAGGGTTTTAAATCATTTTATTTAAAAAAAGTTCAATAAATGCACGATGTTTCAACATGATCATGATCTTTGCCCCGAGGAGCTTCGAGCTGCTTCAAGGAGCCTGTTATTGTATCTTTCATATTTCTGAGCCTGATTGGAAGCCCTTTCCCTGTTTGTTTGTGTGTGTGTGTGTGTGTGTGTGTGTGTGTGTGTGTGTGTGTGTCTGTGTGTGTGTGTGTGTGTGTGTGTGTGTGTTTTCCAGCGAGGACATTATGGACTACGTGATGGTGAAAGTTCTTCCTCCACAACCCAACCTGCCCCGGCCCCGGTTCTCCCTCTACCTGTCCTCGCAGCTGCAGTTTGGAGTGGTGCTGGTCTACCACCGACAGTGTGGCTTCCTGCTAGGTGAGATAACCTGCCCCCCCCCCCCCCCCAGTGAAGGTGAGATAACCTGTCCCCCCCAGTGAAGGGGTCGTCATCATCTAGATTCTAGAACAATGTTGGTATTATAGAATAATAAAGGGTTAAACCATCTCTATGTGCAAAACAACAGCTGTTGTGTGTTGATGTTCACTCATTCAAGCCCTCATTTTCAATGATGTTGAACATGAATACATCAGGGTTTCCCATCAATGACCTAGACCTAGTCTAATTAGTCCCGCCACAGTTGTATAAATGTATTTAATTAATAAAAAAAAAAATTAACAATCTTTTTAGGTTTGCCAATAGGGATGTATCAGTAGTATTGGCAGTGGTAGTAGTCGTAATAGTAATCCACTATATATTTTTATTTTCTAAAAAAAAATAAACCAGTTCAACACAGGTGACCACTTTGGCTTCATTTCTTTGATGGCTCAAATGTCTGCTCTAGTCCAGTGGTTCCCAATCCTCTCCTCGAGACGCCCCAGCCGTTCCATGTATTTGAATTTAACAAATACATTGAACGGCTGGGGTGCTTCGAGGAGAGGATTGGGAAGCTCTAGTCTAGTCGACTTTGTGTTTTGAGCACAACGTTCATCATAGATCTAGCCTCTTTATTTTGCTCTCAAAGTGCACCAGATTGATGCATTTAACTTTAAAATGTACAACAACAAGGCGGCTACGTGGCGTAGTGGGGATCATCCCTATGTTCCCCGGGTTCTATGTTCCCCGCTTTGATTGATTAATAGATTGAAGATTTAATACATTTTTATTATTTAATTAATTATTAATGTCCGCCTTGTTTCGAACGGTTAAGCTTAGGCCCTCGTTCGAACTGGTTAAGGTTAGAGTTTGGAATCAGGGCTGGTGGTCTAAAATGTTCAATCTATCAATCATCAAAGCGGGGAACATAGAACCCGGGGAACATAGACATGCTCCCGCGTAGTGGGCAAGGCGCTCGCCACGAATACTGGAGACGCTGGGTTCGCCTGTTCGAGCCCAGCGCTCCACATTTGCTTTCAGTTTAGCTGGTCGTTCATACTAATACACATTGGCCGTATTAGGGGGTGGGAAACTGATGGGTGGGGATCGGGCGTTGTGGACAGCGACTCCTACAGGTTGGTTGGTGCGCCTGCGCAGTAGAATCAGGAAGTGTCGGGGGCAGCGTGAGCCTCCCACGCGTTACTCCTCGCCACTGAGAGATCGAGCTGCGCAGGTGAAAAGATGCGACTGCTGTTACCTCAAGTACCGGAGGGGACTTGTGCTATGTATGACTTAGTCCACATTGCAGCCGGCTTGTGGGAGGCAAGAAACAGCGTCCGTGACAGGGGAGGGTTGAATTGGATGATACGAAATTGGGATGGGAGAAAATATAGAAAAATGGGAGAAAAAGTGGATACAAAAAAAAAAAAAAAGTACAACAACAACAAAAATCCCGGGGGGCCATGCCCCCGGACCCCCCTAGAGGGTCGGAGGTTCACCCCCCATAGTCTCTGAAAATCCTGTGGGAAACACTGATACATGCTACATACATGATACTGTAAGTGCTATCATAATGGAGTATGTAATAGAGTACAGTCAGTTAAAACAACTGCAGATTATGTTAGAATGGATTTTTAAACTCGCCAAAGGATTGTTGTATGATATTCCACGTGTGTCAGGAGCACAGAAGCTAAACGCAGATCTGCCAAGTTCAGTACAGACTCTAGCGGTGTTTTTATGTGTCAGAGCCAACCATTGGAACGTCGTGTACTGTACCATAAGGTTCAGATGTCCACTCCACTAGAGAAGTGAGGTAAATTAGAAAGTCTGAAAATTATGGCTTTGGGAAGATATGAGAAATATTATAGAATCAAATTTGGTGTATTTGGTTTATTGCTGCAAGTCAAAGTGGAACAATACAATAATATAATGCTTTTCCAGTGTTTTACCTGCACAGAAATTAGGCATGTTCTTCCTTCTAAATTGGTTACCAATAGTTACAGGCAGCCATGTTGGGAGCAAGAGAACTACACAAACATGCTGTGCATGGTCTCTATAGGGAGGTGTAGTGGTTACTTCCTGGTCTATAGGGAGGTGTAGTGGTTACTTCCTGGTCTATAGGGAGGTGTAGTGGTTACTTCCTGGTCTATAGGGAGGTGTAGTGGTTACTTCCTGGTCTATAGGGAGGTGTAGTGGTTACTTCCTGGTCTATAGGGAGGTGTAGTGGTTACTTCCTGGTCTATAGGGAGGTGTAGTGGTTACTTCCTGGTCTATAGGGAGGTGTAGTGGTTACTTCCTGGTCTATAGGGAGGTGTAGTGGTTACTTCCTGGTCTATAGGGAGGTGTAGTGGTTACTTCCTGGTCTATAGGGAGGTGCAGTGGTTACTTCCTGGTCTATAGGGAGGTGTAGTGGTTACTTCCTGGTCTATAGGGAGGTGTAGTGGTTACGTTATTGCTGTTTCCGGCCGGTCCACCATCTTGAAAACACAATGTAATTCCCCCATTGACCATTTCTAAATCGTCTCGTTTAAAACAAATAAAGCATTAACATTTGCATGGTGTACCTTTCTGTTCGTATTCATCCACAATCTATAGCTCAACATGAAAATATTCGCAATTAATCGCCGGATTTTTATTTCAACAAAAAATGCTTAACCCTTCTAACCCCTTAGCGACTATTTTGTGTTTTTTGCCTATATGTATTTGTGTTTCTGTGTACAACAATGGCTGTGTTGATTATTATGTCATGAAATTGGGTCAGATTGGTGATCTTTGATATATATTCAATATATAAAAGGATCATCATTAGAATACCTCTAAAAAAAGAAGTGATTCACTTTAGCTTGGGACAAACCTTGGCAATTTTTTCGTGTTCCCATTAGGGTTAGGGTTAGGGTTAGGGTTACCCAGACAGAAAGATTAGGAGAAGGTCAAATCTCATCCCTGTGCCCGTGCCCACCCCAACACTTGCTCAACAGTCCCCTAACCTAACCCTAACCCCAACCCTAACCCCAACCCTAACCCCAACCCTAACCATAACCCTACAAACAGAAATATTTTGAATCTTTGATAGATATGTTGAGTTAGGTTCATAGTGGTATTCATAAAAAAAGAATTGGAACGAAATATTACAAATTAAGTTTTTTATGACCTTGAACCTTTTCATGCACTAAGGTGACAACTCTGCTAAATCGTTAGGGGGGCATAAGGGTTAAACAATAATGTTAGTGATAGAAGGGAACTCGTTTTGTGTACAAATGGAAAGCTTTTCAATGTTCATCATGAGGCAGAATTGTGACAATAGCCGATAATCCATTTCCCCAACGATGAATCCCTATACGGGCGGACTTCATGGGCGGTCCTGGTCACTGTGGTCAGGGTGACGGGTCAGACTACACCTCCCTGTAGCCTCCCTGGTGGTCACTGTGGTCAGGGTGACGGGTCAGACTACACCTCCCTGTAGCCTCCCTGGTGGTCACTGTGGTCAGGGTGACGGGTCAGACTACACCTCCCTGTAGCCTCCCTGGTGGTCACTGTGGTCAGGGTGACGGGTCAGACTACACCTCCCTGTAGCCTCCCTGGTGGTCACTGTGGTCAGGGTGACGGGTCAGACTACACCTCCCTGTAGCCTCCCTGGTGGTCACTGTGGTCAGGGTGACGGGTCAGACTACACCTCCCTGTAGCCTCCCTGGTGGTCACTGTGGTCAGGGTGACGGGTCAGACTACACCTCCCTGTAGCCTCCCTGGTGGTCACTGTGGTCAGGGTGACGGGTCAGACTACACCTCCCTGTAGCCTCCCTGGTGGTCACTGTGGTCAGGGTGACCCACTGAAAGACCAGACAGAATCACAGCTATGGTGCGAGACAGACTTTCATCCACTGGTCAGTTAAAAAAAAACGAGTTTACCTTTAAAAAAAAAAAAAAAAAAAAAATGTTTTTTAAAATGACATAGAATCCCGGCGAGGGCCCGACAACAGGCCACCGCAACAATTCTACCCATTCTACAATCTGTTAATAAAAGTTTCAATCAATCAAATTTGATCTGTCTCTCTCTCTCTCTCTCTCTCTCTCTCTCTCTCTCTCTCTCTCTCTCTCTCTCTCTCTCTCTCTCTCTCCCCCCAGAGGAGGTCCACCAGGCCATAGAGAGGCTCCTACGCTCCAAGAGGCACCAGGAGGACATAGACCTGGAGACTGACAGGTCAGATCGAGCGTCAAGCATCTGTTCTGACCTCTGCAGCAACAATAACCCAGAATAACACACACAGACCTGACACAATCAGGGGGACATTTTTATTTCTTTCTTTTTTTACCGTACTTTGGGAGGCCCTTTTGTCCTCGCGCCAGGCCATCGTTGTGAATACGAATTTGTTCTTAATTGACCTGCCTGGTTAATAAAAAGAGATTAAAAGTCAAATCGGCTATTCAGAGCCGAAGAAATACATTTGTGAAAGTAGATGCCGACCAACGTTGGTTATGGAGATTGTGCTGCACTACACGTGTCACGGAATAACCTAGTGAATCTGAAACGGTCAACTTTCAAGGAATTAAGAAAACAAACAAACAAAAAAAGAAAGAACATTTCAAATGCATGTACAGTACACACACGAGATGAAGAACCATGTAAACTTTCAAGTTAAAGTAAAAATAGGAAACATGACACCAAAGCTCAAATGTACTGGTAGTTAAATAGGTTTTAGCTGATTTCAACCATAGTCCTTATGGTTATGTTGTGAGGAGGCCACGTGATGATCAGACAAAACTCCCTCCCTCTCCCATCCTCCCTCCTTGCCTCCCTCCCTCCTTGCTTCCTTCCCTCTCTCCTAGGCTGGCTCTGGATATGCCTGACGCTCTGTGTCAGATGGAGGAGGCAGAGGGCGCGCACGACCCCTTCTTTGGTCTGATGGATGTCAGCGAGCTGCCCAGTCCGTATAAGGTGCCCCATCTAAACTACACGTTATACCAAATATACCTGTAAACTACACGTTATACCAAATATACCTGTAAACTACACGTTATACCAAATATACCTGTAAACTACACTTTATACCAAATATACATCTAAACTACACGTTATACCAAATATACCTGTAAACTACACTTTATACCAAATATACATCTAAACTACACGTTATACCAAATATACCTGTAAACTACACGTTATACCAAATATACCTCTAAACTACACGTTATACCAAATATACATGTAAACTACACATTATATACCTGTAAACTACACGTTATACCAAATATACCTGTAAACTACACTTTATACCAAATATACCTGTAAACTACACTTTATACCAAATATACCTGTAAACTACACGTTATACCAAATATACCTGTAAACTACACGTTATATACCAAATATACCTGTAAACTACACGTTATACCAAATATACCTGTAAACTACACGTTATATACCAAATATACCTGTAAACTACACGTTATACCAAATATACCTGTAAACTACACGTTATATACCAAATATACCTGTAAACTACACGTTATAACAAATATACCTGTAAACTACACTTTATACCAAATATACATGTAAACTACACCCCCTCTACGACGAGCTAGTCAAGATGAGAAGCTCGTTCAGCCACAGACTCATTCCCCCCCGACACTCAACTAACCGCCTCGGACAGTCCTTCATACCAGCGGCCATCAGGCTCCACAACAGGGGGCAGCGACTAGCGGCCTCCAGGCTCCACAACAGGGGGCAGCGACTAGCAGCCTCCAGGCTCCACAACAGGGGGCAGCGACTAGCGGCCTCCAGGCTCCACAACAGTGGGCAGCGACTAGCGGCCTCCAGGCTCCACAACAGGGGGCAGTGACTAGCGGCCTCCAGGCTCCACAACAGGGGGCAGCGACTAGCGGCCTCCAGGCTCCACAACAGGGGGCAGCGACTAGCGGCCTCCAGGCTCCACAACAGGGGGCAGTGACTAGCGGCCTCCAGGCTCCACAACAGTGGGCAGGGACTAGCAGCCTCCAGGCTCCACAACAGGGGGCAGCGACTAGCGGCCTCCAGGCTCCACAACAGGGGGCAGCGACTAGCAGCCTCCAGGCTCCACAACAGGGGGCAGCGACTAGCGGCCTCCAGGCTCCACAACAGGGGGCAGCGACTAGCGGCCTCCAGGCTCCACAACAGGGGGCAGCGACTAGCGGCCTCCAGGCTCCACAACAGGGGGCAGTGACTAGCAGCCTCCAGGCTCCACAACAGGGGGCAGCGACTAGCGGCCTCCAGGCTCCACAACAGGGGGCAGCGACTAGCGGCCTCCAGGCTCCACAACAGGGGGCAGGGACTAGCGGCCTCCAGGCTCCACAACAGGGGGCAGGGACTAGCGGCCATCAGGCTCCACAACAGGGGGCAGCGACTAGCGGCCTCCAGGCTCCACAACAGGGGGCAGCGACTAGCGGCCTCCAGGCTCCACAACAGGGGGCAGCGACTAGCGGCCTCCAGGCTCCACAACAGGGGGCAGCGACTAGCGGCCTCCAGGCTCCACAACAGGGGGCAGCGACTAGCGGCCTCCAGGCTCCACAACAGGGGGCAGCGACTAGCGGCCTCCAGGCTCCACAACAGGGGGCAGCGACTAGCGGCCTCCAGGCTCCACAACAGGGGGCAGCGACTAGCGGCCTCCAGGCTCCACAACAGGGGGCAGCGACTAGCGGCCTCCAGGCTCCACAACAGGGGGCAGCGACTAGCGGCCTCCAGGCTCCACAACAGGGGGCAGGGACTAGCAGCCTCCAGGCTCCACAACAGGGGGCAGCGACTAGCGGCCTCCAGGCTCCACAACAGTGGGCAGCGACTAGCGGCCTCCAGGCTCCACAACAGGGGGCAGCGACTAGCGGCCTCCAGGCTCCACAACAGGGGGCAGCGACTAGCGGCCTCCAGGCTCCACAACAGGGGGCAGCGACTAGCGGCCTCCAGGCTCCACAACAGTGGGCAGCGACTAGCAGCCTCCAGGCTCCACAACAGGGGGCAGCGACTAGCGACTGCTACCAGACATTGACCTGGGACTTATAGGAACCCAAGGAGGACAATAACACTACCTTAGGCTTACTGCACCCTATGTGGATACTGTGATACTGTGAATAATGTATATTTCAGTGGATACCGTGATACTGTGAATAATGTATACTCAGTAGATAGTAAATTATAACACTACCTCATGCATACTGCACCTTATGTGACACTGTGATAATGTGAATATTCCTCAGCTAGTCAGATAGTAAATTATATTGACCATATTGATCAAATTGTTTACACTGCCTGTGTTGTTTTTTACTACCTGTATACTGTGTTGTTTTACTACCTGTACCCCCTCCCCCCCCCCCCATGCTGCTATGATGCCTGAATTTCCCCAAGGGGATCAATAAAGGAATATCTTATCTTATCTTATACCAAATATACCTGTAAACTACACTTTATACCAAATATACCTGTAAACTACACTTTATACCAAATATACCTGTAAACTACACGTTATACCAAATATACCTGTAAACTACACTTTATACCAAATATACCTGTAAACTACACGTTATACCAAATATACCTGTAAACTACACGTTATACCAAATATACATGTAAACTACACTTTATATCAAATATACATGTAAACTACACTTTATAGTAGTTATGGTACTGTCACGGCTCCTGTAGACTGCCAGTAGTTATGGTACTGTCACGGCTTCTGTAGACTGCCAGTAGTTATCCTTTTAAATGCCCTTTTAAAATGAAAAATAGTGCTTGGAAAAGTACTTCAAAGTCCTTGAATTTCATTTTGCAATGTCTGTGGGAACCCTGCCCTGAGACACATTTTGCAATGCACTTGCAAAACTCAATTCATTAGTATCCATTGGTCAGTTTAAATCTTTAATAGCCAACCATTTCACCACAGTCTTAATTATTTTAAATGTTTAATTGATTGACTTTCTTTTTCTACTCTCTTTTTGTATTTATTATGTGCTGTATTTCTCAACGTCATCGTAAATGAGAGTTTACTCTCAATGAACCTGTTAGCGTTGTGTGTGTGTGTGTGTGTGTGTGTGTGTGTGTGTGTGTGTGTGTGTGTGTGTGTGTGTGTGTGTGTGTGTGTGTGTGTTGGACCCAAGCGCAGAGTGGAAGAGAGGAGACGGAATGCGAAGGTTGATGCTTCCAAAATAATAATGTCTTTATTTTGTAAACAGTGGATAACTCAATGGCACGTAGCAAACAATAAGGGTGAGACACGGAGTCTCCACGACCCGGTATAACGAGGAAATAAAAGACGAGACAAAAGATAATACAAAACAAAAACACTTAACGGGGAAAAACAACGAGAGAAGCCAGTCTCCAAAAATGGGGTAAGTTATTGTAATAACACGGCACTTGATGGTGCTGCGGTCGCACACACCAAAGTACATACACTCCGTAATAACTCCGTACACAATAAGTAAGACACGATAAACACGATAAACAATGAACTCCAAGACGGGAGCGATAAGGGTTAGCAAGGGTACTCACGTTAATAACTGTCAGTGAACGACTGACAATGTGAATCAGTAAACATACTGATGGAGCAGGGCAAACAATACACAGCAGATACCAACCGGGACAATCAGGGCAGAAGGACAGGTAATTACCACTGGGCAACGCTAACCCTTCTGCTCCCAGGTGAGAGAGCAAAAGCCCCAAACGTCACAGATCCTTCGAGATTAAACGAAGACTGGATGAATGAGTCAATTAGTAAAAAAAAAAGTTCATATTGTTGATGAAAATGTCAAGGAATTGTGCAGCCCTGCCCTACTGTATACGCAAGCATAGGCTAGTCCCACTCACTCTACACTGAGGCGTGCAGCCCTGCCCTATGGATACTAGGGGTGGGAATCACCAGTTTCATCACGATACGATACGATATCGATTCTTTGGACAACGATACGATATTTGCAGATATCACAAAGTCTGCCACGATACGATACGATTCAGGTGCCTGCGATGGATATGAGACGATATTATATGCCCATTGTAGCATTTAGATCAATTAAAAAAAGGCAACGGAAATATCATTTGACATTTTTTTTGAGCTCTTCCAAACATTTAAATGAAAAACAATCTATTGTTTTTAATACAAATAGACCTCCTGTTCACTGTAAAGTGCCACGTTTTGATATATTGAGCTTTAAACTTTTAAGTAAATCTTTTTGGAACTCGCAACACGCAACCTAAAACCCCTTCCTCTCCCAAACCGTTCCTGCAATTGTTTTATGTTGCATGATGATCATGAATACATTTATTATGTATTGTATTTTTTATGTTTAAATATCAACATTATCTGTCCATCCTCAGTACATTTACTATAAATATACTATACTTCATCTGGTCTTTCCAAACGCACACACACACACACAGAAAGGGAGAATGCCTGCCCCCTGCCCCCCCCCCCCCCCCCCCCCTTTCCCAGTCCCCACTCTGCTGTTCTCTCCGTCTATGGCTCTGATCAGGGTTAGCTTGTTGTTAGCTTACGCTAACGTAACGTTCATTTTGGCCTTTAACGTGACGTGGGCATAAAGGAATGGCGAGGATTGCAAAGCATGTTAGATGCATTTGACGCGTTGCGGAATAAAATAGCAGGGACTTGTTTTGGGTCATAAAATAGGCACACTAGCCTTGCTCTGTTGCAATGTCCGCGCTTCAGACGCTACTGCTGTGTGCTGTTGATCCGAACGGATACGACTCTCCACGGGATTTTCAAAATAAGAGTATTGCAATATGAATCGATCTTTTTACGTTGCATCGGTCCTATTGGATCATTGATAATAGATCGATATATCGATCCGGATCGATGTATCGTCCCACCCCTAATGGATACGTAACGCAAGCATAGGCTAGTCCCACTCACTCCACACTGTGAGGCGTGGTGTTATCTGGCATGGATGACAAGGCCATTCCCATTGACACGGGGTGCAGTAAATCTGGACTTTACCCTCCTTGTAATCTTCTCAAGTGGCAACGCTAGATGCTGCGGGCGGTGAGGGTTAATATGTTGATGTCACTGCTGCTAGCGCTGTTGACTCTTTAACTCATTGACTGCCGGGGCCCAGCTCTAGCACTGCCACGCTTTAAAAGATAGGACGGCATCACCTTGTGTTTGTAGAGCTATAACTATATTCTATATTATAGCTATGGATACAATACTATGGCCCATTTGACATCACCCATCTCTCGTTCAATATGTGAAAAAGAATGCATTTTTCCATCCATACGTTCCCGTGTTATACCGTGGTGAATGTAAGTATGGTTTTAGAGCGGTCTAGGGTAATTCCCGATATGCTGAGTTATAGCCGTATATGTCAATTACACTATAGACGTCATTTCTTGCCTGTACACGCTATTATTCTGAAATCAAATCTATATCATAGGTATTATGTTCCATCATGAATGCATGAAAGGGGGGGGGGGGTCGTTTCTGATTATTTGATTGTCAGTAACGGCATTCGTATTGAACACTAAAAACGCTTATCAGCCCGATCGGTATAAAAGCATTGCAGGATCAAGCTAAAATTTTACGTCAAATCGTCCTTACCTGTGATCGGGAGTATTGCAAAAATAATATTCCAATAGACATTTGGCCATCCCACAGGCAAGGTTACAAAGGGTGCTCGATACCGCCGTCTAGCGTGATGCGGCCGGTTTGCACTTTGGCATTCTCAGGATGATTTCCCATGTTAACCCCGAGTCTGTGTGCCTGTAATGAATAGAAATATCGAATAAAAGAAATAACGATCAAATAACGAGTATACTCGTTGTTGGCGTTCAACGATTGGCGCCCAATAACAAGTATACTCGTCGTTGGCGGGGAATGAGTTAAGAGCTGGTGGAGGAATGGCGGCTGGGTGGCGCAGCGGAGATTGCGCTCGTCACCAACGTGAGAGACACCGGTATCGAATCCGGCTGTCAGCGTTGCCTCGGCTTGGGCCGGCCGTCATACTGACTGACATACTGACATACATACGGAGTCGATGGGTGGTAATCTGGTCGTTGTAAACAGCGACTCCTACAGGTCGGTCAGGGCGCCTGCACAGCAGAGACAGGAAAATGGCGGGGGCAGTGTGAGCCTCCCACACGTTACTCCTCGCCAATGAGAGTCCGCGCTGGCAGGTGAAAAGATGTGACAGGCTGCCTCCTCGTGTACCGGAGGGGACATGTGATGCAAGGCTTCTATCCTCCCTACGACGGCCAGTGGGGGGCACATGCGAGCAACGATCAAGACAGGGGAGGGGAGAATTGGCACGGCAAAATTGGGATGGGAGAAAAATAGAAAAAGGAGGAGAAATAAGTGGATAAAAAATAAAGAGCTGGTGGAGTTATGATGCTGCTAGTGCTGTTGACACGTTAAGATCAAGGACCACGATGGAAAGAAGTATTTTTTGTGTGATCCTCCTTGATAATAACATGTATGTATTTATTCAAACCTTTAGTTAAGTCTTGAGACCTCATTGAGGTTAAACTTGTTTACAATGACGTGGAGATACAGTACTCACACATGTCTGCACAAGACAAGACACAATAGGAAAACATGTAAAGGTGGAATTATTCAAGTTAAAACTAGTTAAATGTTTATACATTAATATTTGCCAAATAAAACAAAATGATCTAATGAAGCAGAAATTCCATTGAAATAATCCTTAAAAACACATTTTGATCTATGTTTATTTCCAGCAACTGCAGATGGTGGAAGAGGTGACTCAACAGCGCTCCCTAGTGACCAGTCCCCAACGCACATCACCTGGTGACAAGGGTAAAGCAGACTGGAAACGTGTTGGAAAAGTATAGTTTCTGCCTTCAGACAGTTCTATGAGGAACATAGTTTCTGCCTTTAGATATCATTACCTCGCATCTAATCTATGACAACAAGATGCCACGTCTCTGAGCGGATCTCCGCCTGTCTGTCCGACATCTCCGCCTGGATGACGACCAACCACCTCAAACTGAACCTAAGCAAAACAGAATGGCTTCTAACCATAGGTTACTGTCATGTCCTAATAAACTAACCTACACTGTAGCACTCAACACTTTGATGAACATTGTTACTCAGCTGATAGAGTTCTACCCTTCCTGCTGTCTTGTTGTACAAAACGTGTAAGTCGCTTTGGATAAAAGTGTCAGCTAAATGACTAAATGTAAATGTGTGTCATGATGAGTCATGGTGGTGTGTTTAACCGAGTCATGGCGGTGTGTTTCACCAGGTATCACGTCTACTCTGGAGGCCATCACCATGAAAGAGAAGGAACAGCTGGTCATCAACAACGCTGAGGTAACGTCACTGTCAGGATGAAGGACAAACACCTGCAGAGCGAAAGAGTGATGCTCAATTACAGTCACAGCTGGGAAGCTGACTTTGTCGTCATACACTTCTTCTTCTTCTTCTTCTTCTTCTTCTTCTTCTTCTTCTTCTTCTTCTTCTTCTTCTTTTCTTCTTCTTCTTCTTCTTGTTTCCTAGCTTGTTCTGTTGTCCTCATCACACATCTGTTCATATTGTAAAGGTCAAGTTAGATTTATCTTGTTGTGGACTTGGACGGTTATATTGTTAGTTGTGAATGAGATATTATAAAACACCTTTATTACTGTCTCTCATGGCTGTTCCTCGATGTTAAGTAAGGGATAATGTATAGCTACGAGGTCATTGTCGCAAAATAATTGACCGACACGGAGTTTAAAATACCGAGGCGCGCGGCTGAGCGGGGTTGGGGTGCGTGTTCGGGTGAGTCCGGCGGTCTCTTGGGAGGGGGAGGAGGAAATGTTTTTGTCTGTCTTGTCCTTTGTCTTGTCATCTTGAGTTTAGCTGGGGATATTATGGGGGGGCAGCTATTTAACTATTTCTTCACTGTTTGGCCACTTTTACACGGTCTCTGTGAGTCTATGGAACACCTCTACAGGTTTTTGTTTTTTCATGAAGGTTCATTGCTCTGTTTTCAGGTCGTGTTCCCAAAAATGGTCCTTGTGGTGGATTGGAGATGTACGTTTTATTAATATAGGGTCACACGGCCGGGAATCGGGGCTGAACACTGGGAAAGACCATTTATTAGATAGTACCCCTTGGAATTAATTTAGAAGGTTGAACTCTGTTTTCTTTTCTCTTGTCTGTATAATTGTTAGTCTGTATTATTATTATTATTGTTTTTGTTATTTTCTTGTGAAGTTCTATGTATTGTGATTGTGGTTAATGTGTTGTCTTGTTTCGTGTGAATAACAATAAAAAAAATTGATCAAAAAAAAAAAAAAAACGAGGCGCCTCGGCGAGGTGTTCTAAACGTCAGTGAAGGTCAATTATTTTGCGACAATGACCGAGTATAGGCTATACATTATCCCGCTTATTACATGGCTAACTTACTAACAATATACCTAATTAATTTTACACCATCGACAAGACGAGATCAAATGCAGACGCAGTTGTTCTGTGGCTCTGTCAGCCCAAATAAAGTGATTATTATTATCGCCGGCAGCCGGCAGGTGTGTCTGATTGCACTGAAACAGTGTGTGTCAGTGGTAGGGATGGGTACCTTTCACATTTGAACCGATACCGGTACCGGTACCTGTGAATCGATACCGGTACCCAACGGTACCTTTTTTCGGTACTTTAGTCTCAAGAAATTTAATTTACCTACCTCAGTCAAAAAAAAATATCCAAACTTCAAATAACTACAATTTCGACAGTTTTCGGCTTGTCATTGCTCCGACTGCTTTGTTGTTGAATCAAGTCAAATCCTAGGTAAGCATATATTGTGCGTGTAAACGTTGACATGAAAGAAAAAAATATAATTTTTTTTTTTTATTTATTTTTTTGGTTTCTCACTTGATTCGATACTCGGTAGTACCGACGTGTTTCGGTTCGGTACCTCAAAAGTACCGAATTCGGTACCCATCCCTAGTCAGTGGGCTTGATTGCTCCAGCTGCGAAAAGCAATAATCACCGGTGATTATTGCGCGTTGCCCATGTCAGCAGTCAGTTATCGAAAAAGAATTCACCGCTGTCGGGGGCTATTGACCAATCACAGTCAAGCATTTTGGCGAATGTGAAAACGCCATGTAATAAACACCTTTATTACCGTCTCCCCTGTTCCTCCAACCTGGCCTCAAGCCTGCTGTCACTCAGACCTTGATAACGGCTCTTTAAACGCTAGCTGATCAGCTGATGGACTCCATTCAGCCTCGATAAGAGCTGAACTAACTGTATTAACCTGACGTGGTTCTCACTTAACAAGGTTTCTTCTCTCCGGCTCCCTGATCTCTCTCTCTCTCTCTCTCTCTCTCGCTCTCTCTCTCTCTCTCGCTCTCTCTCGCTCTCTCTCTCGCTCTCTCTCTCTCTCGCTCTCTCTCGCTCTCTCTCTCTCCCTCTCTCTCAGTTTGGAGGGGCGGAGCTTCCCGAGGCCACAGACAAGGAGATTGACATGCTGTTGGCCCAACAGGATCTGTTCCTCTATAAGTCAACAGGTCATTGTACTTCCAAAGCAGTCGATTCGTTAAAAAAAATAAAAACAGCAGTAAATCAATAATGGAAATAAGAATTTGTTGATCGATTGTGCCTTCCTCGTGAGACAACAATCTTTTGTCAAGACATCAGATAATTTAGGGAATACAAAAAAACCACTTAAACTGTGTGTGTGTTGTGTGTGTGTGTTGTGCATGTGTGCGCGTGTGTGTGTGTGTGTGCGCTCCCCAGACGTGGAGGAGAGGGAGGCTGAGAGAGCAGCAGAGAGGAGCAGGAGCAGGGAGGCAGAGGGAGCCATGGTCTCTATTGATCAGTAAGTGATCAATCAACACTACAACACACACACAGTGTTTCTCAAGCTCTGGTCCAGGACCCAGCTTTGTTCTAGCAGCACTTGTGTGTGTGTGTGTGTGTGTGTGTGTGTGCGCATAAGTACATGCTTGTGTGTGTGTGTGTGTGTGCGTGCGTGTGTGTGTGTGTGTGTGTGTGTCTCCAGGCTGAGGGAGACGTTGTTGGCTCCAGACGTGGACGCCGCTCTGTGGCCGCTGGACGAGGAGACCGGTCGCCCCGTGGGAGAGCCCCCCCAAGCAACCGTCGCTATGGAGACGACCCCCGTCCCGACGGTCGCCATGCCCCCCTCGGCCCCGGCCTCCTCCGGGAAGCAGAGAGAGCTGGACGGAGAGACGGAGGTGTGTGTTTGTGTTTGTATCGATCATATTTCCCTTTATTTTCTGTTGTAACTTCTCACATAGAATTATAATAAAACACGAGATCTCTAGTCTCTGCCATGCTGTTGTAAACTCTGTACAGTACTAAAGCACATTATAATATCTTGGAAGTATGCTTTCATCTAGGGATGTCCGATATTATCGGCCGATATCGGCATTAAAATGTGATAGCGGAAAATGTCGGTATCGGTTTAAAAAAAAGAAATAATAATAATATTTTTTTTTTTTTTTTTTTTTTTTTTTTACATTTCTATAACCTTTATTTACCCAGGCAAGCAAGTAAGAACAAATTCAGATTTTATTTATTGTCAAAAGTATGCATAATGTTGTGTTAATTCCACAACAAGAGATATGTAATGTTAATTACCTGAAATTATTCAGTTTTTTGGGGGGAAAACCCTGCATATATTGATATCGGTTGATATCGGTATCGGAAATTAAGAGTTGGACAATATCGGTATATCGGTATCGGTAAAAAAGCCAATATCGAGCATCCCTACTTTCATCAAGTGTACTATCACCCCTGGTACTCTAAAGAAATCAAATGTGGTACCGAACCAAATGCATTAGCCAGGTCTAAAGAATACTATAAAATAATGTAAATCTCTTTTCTCCATCTTGGCTGATTGAATCTGGTGCCATATCATGCTTGTTCTATGCAGCCAGCAAACCCTGGGATCCCTGCTTTCTGCACTGTGGTGTCTATTAAACTATTCCTTCCTAGGTGGTTTGCTCGCCTCTGTGTCACTACGCTAAAGAAGATCTTACCTTCTACATTCAGGAGGGATATAGTCTAGGGATGGGCATTTTAAAGAAAAATCCAGATCGATTGATCGCATGCTATACTCTACAGTGATCGTGTATTACTCGAAAAGGGAAAGAAAAAAAATATATTAGAATTATTATTATTATTATTTATTTTTTTGTACTTATTTTTGTTCATTCACGTATATATGTTTAAGGAAACCAACAAACAAATACATTTACATTTACATTTAGTCATTTAGCTGACGCTTTGATCCAAAGCGACTTACACGTTTTGTACAACAAGTCAGCAGGAAGGGTAGAATTCTATCAGCTGAGTAACAATGTTCATCAAAGTGTTGAGTGCTACAGTGTACTGTAGGTTAGATAAAAAATAAATAAATAAAAAAAAATTGATAATGATTAAAGAAGTGCGTCTTTAGTCGACGGCGAAATATTGGACGGGTTTCGGCTGTCCTAACTGGGGTGGGCAGTTCGTTCCACCATTGTGGGGCAAGGACTGAGAATACTCGACTTCTCTTTGATGACCCTCCCGGAGCTCGGATAGGAGTAGGTCTGAGGCGGCCAGAAGATGCAGAGCGTAGGGGTCTTGAGGGTGTGTAGTTAGAGACCATTGACCGGAGGTAGGCAGGAGCGGTTCCCTTTGCCGCACGATATGCCAGGTCGAGGGCCTTGAAGCGGATTCGTGCGGCAATGGGGAGCCAGTGCAGCTCCCTGAGAAGTGGGGTGACATGGGCCGACTTCGGTAGGTTTGAGATCAGGCGGGCCGCTGCGTTCTGAATGAGTTGAAGAGGCTTGGTGGCAGTGGTCGGAAGGCCAGCAAGCAGTGCGTTGCAGTAGTCGAGGCGGGAGATGACTGTTGATTGGACGAGGAGTTGGGTGGCTTCTTTTGTCAGGAAGGGGCGGATCCTTCTGACGTTGCTCAGGAGGAATCTGCAGGTTCTGGTTGTCGCTGCGATGTGAGCGGAGAAGTTCAACTGGTCGTCGAGGACAAACTAATAAAGAAACTTGAACTTGTTAACAAAGGTGGATCTCTCTCTCTCCCTCCCCCTCTCTCTCAGATTCAGATTCCTTTATTAAGCCATTTGTGTAAAAAGTAAAAACACATTGGTAATTGTTGCAGCATTACAGTGTATGCATTTTTTTCATTTCTTTTTTCACAGTAACACAACACCAACACAGGACAAAAAACAGTGCAGTGGAGGATTAATCATTTAAATATATATATATAAAGTGTAAAGTATCTCTCTCTCTCTCTCTCAGGGTGATGTCCCAGCCAGTAGGAGGCGTCGCAGGCGTCAGCTGGTGTTTGCAGACCACCAGGTCCAGATCGCAGCAGAGTCCCTGAGAGAGCAGATAGAAAACCCAACCATGGAGACACTGAGCCTGGTATACATACATACATATATACATACATATATACATACATACATACATACATACATACATACATA
>NC_140176.1:7346540-7498686 GCF_963971535.1 Notolepis coatsorum
TAACTGAACAGTAGAGACTTAGACCATCTCAGTTTAACTGAACAGTAGAGACTTAGACCATCTCAGTTTAACTGAACAGTAGAGACTTAGACCATCAGTTTAACTGAACAGTAGAGACTTAGATCATCAGTTTACTGAACAGTAGAGACTTAGATAATCAGTTTAACTGAACAGTAGAGACTTTAGACCATCAGTTTAACTGAACAGTAGAGCCTTAGACCAGGGGTCGGCAACCTTTACTATCAAAAGAGCCATTTCCCCCCTCCCGCAAAACCAATTTACCCTTAAAATGAAGATAACACAGTGTATAACGTTTTATATATACGGTAGTTATCCCCAAGCATACCCCACATTTAGCATAAAACGCCTGACGATTGCATACCCAAAGTAATTTGCGATTTATTATACTTTATACTTATAGCACACAGTTTGTTGCATTAATGGAATTATAAAGCAACAAAAATATTATTTTTTAACTTTTTATTGCTGTTTTTACTTGTTATAACAAAGGAAAACCTCAAACTCTTATGAAGAGGAGAAAAAAGACTGGCTGTGTGTGTAGACCTATTTTTAAATAAAACACAGAAGAGGAGACAAAACACTGGTGTCTGTAGACGACTTTGAAATAAAACCCTGAACTATTCAGGTATATTTGAGTCCTTCCCTTATTTGTGGAACATTTATAAAATAAAAAGTAGTCCACTTTGAAAAAAGACTACCATGTGTAGACCTACTTTGAAATAAAACACAGAAAAGGAGAAAAAACACTGGCATCTGTAGACCTACTTTGAAATAAAACCTCTATTTGAGTCTTTCCCTTATTTGTGGAAAATCTATCAAATAAAAAGTAACTTTTTTGTTGTTCGCAAATTTCTCACCACATATCAGGCATACAGGTGAAGCCTGCATCGCTAGTCTCAGTATAGACTTAGACCATCTCAGTCTGACCTTTGACCCCCCCCTCTGCAGCCCTGCTCCACCCTGACCTGCTGTCAGAATGGGAACGGTGCGCCCACCTGACCACCCTGCCTCGCCCCGGGGACGGGCACCGACGAGAGGAAGAGGAGGAGGAGGAGGAAGAGCAGGATAGAGAGACTCTGAGAAAGCAAAGAAAGAGGAGGGATTCCAGCATGAGAGAGGTGGGCGTGTGTGTGACGTGTGTGTGTGTGTGCAGTTGTGCACATCCAAATACATCATTGCATGAAGTGATCGTAATAACTGAAGTTTAAAGGAACACTGCAACATTTTGTGAAATTACCTCACCGTCTTCTCCAGAGAGAGACAAGAAGATAAGATACCAGTTTCCTCTCTGTGTGCGTTCAGTAAAGAGCTATCTGGCTGCACGTTAGCCTAGCTTAGCACAATGAATGGAAGCGGACAGTGCCGGTTAGCCTAGGCATTGTCCATCTAACACCTGTCCCCCGAAGGCTAACCGGCACTGTCCGCTTCCATTCATTGTGCTAAGCTAGGCTAGCCAGATAGCCTTCTGCTGAAAACTGTAGAAACTGGTGTCTATCTCCTTGTCTCTCTCTCTCTCTCTCTGGAGAAGACGGCACGCTAATCTCCCAAAATGTTGGCGTGTTCCTTTAATGTGTGTGAATAATTATGTTTGTGTTCAGAAACAGAACACTACAGTAATGTTATATCTATCTGTTATTTACATGATGGTTCTGTTTTCAATTATTTCTCTATTTGTCTCTGTCTGTGTCTCTCTGTCTGTCTGTCTGTCTGTCTGTCTGTCTGTCTGTCTCTCTCTCTGTCTCTCTCTCTCTCTATGTCTGTCTCTCTGTCTGTGTCTCTCTCTCTGTCTCTCTCTCTCTCTATGTCTGTCTCTCTGTCTGTGTGTCTCTCTCTGTGTCTCTCTCTCTGTCTCTCTCTCTCTATGTCTGTCTCTTGTGTCTCTCTCTCTGTCTCTCTCTCTCTATGTCTGTCTCTCTGTCTGTGTCTCTCTCTCTGTCTCTCTCTCTCTCTATGTCTGTCTCTCTGTCTGTGTCTCTCTCTCTGTCTCTCTCTCTCTCTATGTCTGTCTCTCTGTCTGTCTCTCTCTCTATGTCTCTCTCTCTCTCTATGTCTGTCTGTCTCTCTGTCTGTCTCTCTGTCTGTCTCTCTCTCTATGTCTGTCTCTCTGTCTGTCTGTCTGTCTCTCTCTCTATGTCTGTCTCTCTGTCTGTCTGTCTGTCTCTCTCTCTATGTCTGTCTCTCTGTCTGTCTGTCTGTCTCTCTCTCTATGTCTGTCTCTCTGTCTGTCTGTCTGTCTCTCTCTCTATGTCTGTCTCTCTGTCTGTGTCTCTCTCTCTATGTCTGTCTCTCTGTCTGTCTGTCTCTCTCTCTATGTCTGTCTCTCTGTCTGTGTCTCTCTCTCTATGTCTGTCTCTCTCTCTGTCTGTCTCTCTCTATGTCTGTCTCTCTCTCTCTGTCTGTCTCTCTCTCTCTCTATGTCTGTCTCTCTCTCTCTATGTCTGTCTCTCTGTCTGTGTCTCTCTCTATGTCTGTCTCTCTCTCTGTCTGTCTCTCTCTCTCTCTCTATGTCTGTCTCTCTGTCTGTGTCTCTCTCTCTATGTCTGTCTCTCTCTCTGTCTGTCTCTCTCTATGTCTGTCTCTCTCTCTCTCTGTCTGTCTCTCTCTCTCTCTATGTCTGTCTCTCTGTCTGTGTCTCTCTCTCTCTATGTCTGTCTCTCTCTCTGTCTGTCTCTCTCTATGTCTGTCTCTCTCTCTCTGTCTGTCTCTCTCTCTCTCTCTATGTCTGTCTCTCTGTCTGTCTCTCTCTCTCTATGTCTGTCTCTCTGTCTGTGTCTCTCTCTCTATGTCTGTCTCTCTCTGTCTGTCTCTCTCTCTCTGTCTGTCTCTCTGTCTGTGTCTCTCTCCGTCTCAGATCCCAAGGAACTTGGTAGAAGCACCACAGGCCCAAGACGCTTCATGTATGTTGTACCTGTTTCTATCCACTTGGGGGCGCCGTGGCTCCTTCACAGCGTTTCCTTACCTGCTGTTATAGTCTTACCTCCGACAAAACTGTCGTTTTTTTTACACAGGAAAATAATACAGCCGCACTATCTAACATATTTACAAGCCATATTTAAGTTTTGCAAATAAGGAGACAGATAGAGAACATTTCAAAGCACTCAAAATTCCAATATCTCCATTTCGACCTTATTTATGAATTGTGCAACATTTTGCGACTTTCTGAAGAATCGTGATCTCCTTAATTAACAACCCGACCTGGACCATGCCGGGTCACATGGTCCGTTAGTGGGGCTCTTTGAAGGTTCTGTGTTCAGTTACTATCCGAGTGTAAAGCTGTGCTTTAGGCACCATCACAGTAGGGCTGAGCCCAAGCGTTCAAACGTTCTGACCTTCGTTCGTTACGTTGGCATTCGAATTCTAAATCAACATTCGAATTTGACATTTTTAATAAATTTTTATTTAATTTAATTTTATTATTATCTTAATTTTTGTATGTGTCTATTCATTCTGTTTAAACCAATGGGGTTTTTTATTCACAGTTGCAGATAAAGATTAGGCTACACTAATATTATAGTATTAAAACAGAAAGTTGATTTAATAAAAAAAAAAAAAAAAACTAATTTAATCAGATGAATCACTTTATTCAAATTGAGGATTTAGATTGAGGATCTATTTAAAAAGAATATATATATATATTTGAATATATAATTTTTTTTAATTAAAAACGCAAGTTCTAACGTCCATTCGGAAAAAAAACCCTGACGAAGTTCGAAGCCCAAAAACAGGCTTCGGGGAAACAGCTCTCCATCACAGGCTTCTATCCCCAGGCCATCAGGCTGCTCAACGAACAATAACACTATGCAACAACCATCAGATGCACTCACAGCACACACATCCACACGCACACACTCACTTTAAACAAACAACACACTGCAGCACCCACTCTCCACACTTTAGAACACCTAAACACACTTTATATTTATTGGTAAAGGATTTGCACTACAACCCATACCTCAGTACACCTTACTGTAAATTGTACCTAAATTGTACCTCATCCCATTTCTGCTTTGCACTATATAGTATATTGTATATTAGTATATTGCATAGTATATTGTATGGTAACTCAGTTACTTCTATTCTGCATTGAACATTGTACATATGTCTATACTGAACACTTGTGTCTACGTACGTGACTTCTATTTTTTACATGCTATACTTATTTTATTTCATACTTATCCTTTTGTCTAGCACAGTCTCTGGAGCGTAACAGAAAGAAGCATTTTGTATAAAAGTATTCTGTACTTCTGTACGACAACTATTAAAGAAACTTTCTAAACTTTTTAACTTTCTAAACAGTGATATGTTTGTGTGTTTTTATACCCAGCTGCTTCCAGCGTGATCCTGGACATCACGTCAAAAGAAGACAGAACTGTGAGCGGTGTTACGACCCTGGCTCATGGGTACGCAACCTATGTGTAACCAACACCAAAACCCTGTGCTCTAACTCAAAACTGCTACTAAACCAAGGAACTATTAATGTAAATGTAAACTAAAGTGCTAAGGTAAACCAACGGACAAGGACTGAAGAACCTAATAGCTCTTTCTCCAAAACACAGACTCTGCATGTGTAGTACATAACACCTCCCCCACCAAACTGGTTGCCCAAGAGGCAACCACTACACAACAACCCATAAACAAAACAAAAAACAACTGTGACCCCTTAGGTGTCAGGGCCTCTACCACAACAGCGATAACGGGTACCACAAACACCGGTACTATGATCGTGAGAGGGCGTCTGCTAGCACGTTGTCCCTCCCACGAATGTGGCGAATATCCAAGTTGTACGCCTGGAGGAACAAACTCCATCGCATCAAACGATGGTTCGAATTCACCATGCTGCGAAGAAAAACCAAAGGGTTATGGTCTGTATACACAACAAGGGGCAAACTGGAGGATCCAACGTAAACATAAAAATGGTTCAAGGCAAGAACCGGGTAGGCCCCTGTCGAACACGACCACCGATACCGATCTGTCAAAATTATACTGCAAACCAAAATCAACCTGAGAACTGCGCTTAACAGAACAGAACACAGCACAACAAAACCATAAATCACTGATACCACCACCGCACCCATATCCATCCCACCTGGCACTGGCAGTTCAGGATACTGCACACCGTGAACATCCAGAGTAGGCTGTACCGCCTCAGGTACAGCCCCAGTGTACCGGGAACCTGGCAGTACGACAGTCACAATAACGTCTGGAACACCATCTAAAATGGCGTCACCCAAAATAACTTTGTCCTGATCAAAATCAAAATGGCTGCCACTCAACAGACCAGGTCGCGAAGGCGGCTCCTGCTCCACAGGACACAGGTAACTAGGTTGACCATCACACCTAGTGCATGGCAGAGAATCAGTGTGGACATGTGGATCAATGTCAGAATCATCAACTGACATACTGGGACCATCCCTGCCCACAAGTGAAACATTAGGGACAATAGAGCTATTGTGGGAAGGCTGGCAGCCTAAATCAAGCTTACTAGCCCCTCCAACTAGAACGGTGTCACATGAAAAAACAGCACCTCTCATAGCATCCTTCCCACACTCCTCCTCCAATTCTCAACAGGTGCACCTTTTAATTCAACAAAGAATGTGTCACTAAGTGTAATGTCCCAAGTCGAAGTATCAACAACATCACTTTTGTCCTTTGACATTTCTCGTGCCACAGCACACACAGGAAACACTCCTGGATGTTTCTGTGCCAGCTCATTAGAGACCTCAGAAACCACAGGAATGGGAGTTACAACCGGAGTAGCCAACACTTTGTCACCAGCCAAATCATTCCCTAGAATGAAGGACACCCCCTTTATGGGAATGTGAGAACATACCCCCACAACAACATTGCCTGATACTAAGGGAGAATTGAGCGTGACCTCATGCAAAGGTGCATCCACAAATCCACCCCCAAAGCCCCGAACAACGACATCGGAATGCAAAGAAGAGTTTTCTGAAAACGGCAAAACCCCCTCCAGAATGAGGGACTGAAAAGCACCGGTATCTCTCCAAATTGTTATAGCCTGTTTGGACTCTAGTGCATTAGTCAGGGAAACAAATCCATTCATCATAAACCTTGAGGAACCCTCGAGCTCTTTGTCCACACGTTTGATACCTTCCCCATCCCCATCTAACGTTGGCATAGGCGTCCTGCATATGGTTTCTACCAGAGCCACGGTTCTGACATTTTTCTGCTCAAGCACCGGGCATCCAGCAACGATATGACCAGGTTCCTTACAGTAAAAACGCTGACGATAGGCCTCAGGGACCAACTCATAAGCCCTCAAAATGGAAGCTTTAACCAGCTCATAATCAGCGCTTTGTTCAAGGGACAGAGCAGTGTAGGCTTCTTGTGCCCTACCAACCAAACACATTGCAGCAGCAGTGTCCAGGCGGTATCAGGCCACTTCAATGTGGTTGCCACCCGTTCGAAAAGGGGAAAATATCTTTCCACGTCTTTCTCAAAAAATGGTGGCACCATCCTAATATTCCTGCCTACATCAAACCCGGAACGTGACTCTGGATGAATGAATGAATGAATGACTTTATTTGACAATATAAAAAATAAACATGTGACAGAAGAGCACAGTCGGGATATACTGCCAAGGATGTAACACAAAAAAGCTCAGAGCTTATTTCCATTGTGGTCCTTGTAGGGGGGTGGGGGAATGTGATGCTTAACACATGCATCATACAAAACGTGACATCACAACACATCACATTTAACATTTATATACATACAGACTCATACAACATGCAAGGGTGCCTTAAGCTAAGTGTCTAGGTATAGTCCCTTTTGAGCCATGTCTTCAGGCTGGACTTGAATCTAACGGCACTGTCTATGGTTTTCAGTTCACTGGGCAGACTATTCCAATAGACAGCTGCTGAATATAAAAATTACTCCTTCCCCATACAGCTCCTGAATCTGACTGGCACAAAGTCAGTTGAGCTGCGCCTTGTTTGGTAAGCATGGGTGTCTCTGATTCTGTTGAAGTAATTGTTAAAGTACACTGGCACTACCCCATGCACTATTCTGTGAACTAGGCACATCCCTATCTGAGCACCCGCCTGTAAGGCAGCATGCTTATACTCAAGCTCCTTCTGCGCACGCTCGTGCTCCAGCAACATTTGTCTCTCCTTAAACTCACGCTCCTTAATCTCACGCTCATGCTCACGCTCCTCTTTCCTCTCTCTCTCCTTAAGCTCACGCTCCTCTTTACTCTCTCTCTCCTTAAGCTCACGCTCCTCTCTCCTCTCCTCACGCTCTCGCTCTAGCTGCCTTTCCTTAAACTCCAACTCCCTAATCCTCCACTCACCCTCTACACCAGGTAATAGCGGAGACGCGCCAGACGAAGGAGGCTCCTCCACCCTCTCCTCAAGCACCTGCTCTCTAATGAGTAACACCCTTAAAGCACTCAAGGCAGACGGCTTCAAACGTTTCTCCCCTGCAGAAAGCTCTACCCTGTAGTGTACAGCAAGTTCCAGCAGTTGTTCTTTGGAAAACTTGTCTAACAAGTCATGAGACGGGCGATCAACAAAGTCCCTGATGGAAGCCATTGTCACTGAACCAGACACAAGCCGTTCACTTTAGAGTCACAAAAGCTGCCAAAAGCACCCTAGCACACACACAACCTACCAAAGAACCACGACGAACTACTGAAGAACCATAAAGAATGCCAAAGCCACTAATAATAACCATAAAGGGACGCGGTGGCAATGTGTGCTACGGAGCGCACATTTCAAGGACGCAAAAAAAAAACATAAAAAAAAACAACACCCACCCCAAATAGACGTGTCATACACTCAGGGTGTTAGGTGCTACCAGGTATGCTCACCAAACACTTAAAACAAACAAAATAAATCCAACAAAATATTCCAAACAGGTGCGCCTTCTAACCTGATGTGACCACATATGCTTCTACGTCTAAACTGCAGAAAAAACCGGCCTACCACATGTCTACCCTAAGAAACACTAAATCAAGCCCTACCACACTACCTGTGTTTCCTGGCCGCCCTAATCTACCTACCCTTAAACTAATGCCCTGTAGACCTAACTTTCTTCAACCACACCTGCTACCAGTCAAAGATCATATACCAATCATTTCATTGACCGCCCCAGGAGTACGTGGTGCACCGGACGCTAACCAACAACCAGAAAATAATATCCCTATCTACATGTGGTGCCTACTAAACTATATATTTTAACAGCATAAGTAGTCACATCAAATTACAAACAAATACGGCATACTCACCTGTTTGATGAAATGGCTCAGCCCCCACGTTACACCATATGTAACGAACACCACCCAAACCATAATACGATGACACCCCGTGCAACACAAAAAAAAATCACCAAACAAAGTTCTAGGGGTAAAAGATCCCGGACGAGCGCCCAATTGTTACGACCCTGGCTCATGGGTACGCAACCTATGTGTAACCAACACCAAAACCCTGTGCTCTAACTCAAAACTGCTACTAAACCAAGGAACTATTAATGTAAATGTAAACTAAAGTGCTAAGGTAAACCAACGGACAAGGACTGAAGAACCTAATAGCTCTTTCTCCAAAACACAGACTCTGCATGTGTGTTCCTAGGTCTGTCTTTACAGCTCCCAGCAGGTAACCAATCAGCACTAATTGGCTAATTGGCAGCCCTCACCTGCATGCCCTGGTGACACAGGAGTGACCAGCCTCTAGTACATAACAAGCGGCATGATCACTCCGGTCACCAGATGGTGAGAGGAAAACAGAAGGGAGACAAAGACACTAATAGACCTCTCATGTGTGTGTGTGTGTCCTCATCTTTCTGCCCAAATAAGTGAGTCCAGCTCCACCGTCTGACAGACGCTAGTTACGTTTATATAGAGAGGCGATAAATTAATTAAACGTTAAAAAAAAAAAAAAATGAAGTGATTCGAACTTGTCACCAACAGGACCGCAGGTTCCACAGCGAGCTGAGGAACGAGTTGAGCTAACCGTCGATGTTAAAACAGGGGGGGTTGCGTATGCATAATGCCGCGGCAACCTGCGCGCCTCTGCCGCGGGGGCGTGCTAGGCGTATATATTTTCTCCCATCCCAATTTCGTATCATCCAATTCAACCCTCCCCTGTCACGAACGCTGTTTCTTGCCTCCCACAAGCCGGCTGCAATGTGGACTAAGTCATACATAGCACAAGTCTCCTCCGGTACTTGAGGTAACAGCAGTCGCATCTTTTCACCTGCGCAGCTCGATCTCTCAGTGGCGAGGAGTAACGCGTGGGAGGCTCACGCTGCCCCCGACACTACCTGATTCTACTGCGCAGGCGCACCAACTGACCTGTAGGAGTCGCTGTCCACAACGCCCGATCCCCACCCATCAGTTTCCCACCCCCTAATACGGCCAATGTGTATTAGTACGGACGACCAGCTAAACTGAAAGCAAATGTGGAGCGCTGGGATCGAACTGACGAGCCCAGCGTCTCCAGATTTCGTGGCGAGCGCCTTGCCCACTACGCCACATAGCCGCCCTGTGTGCAGGTGTCTTTAATGTGTGTGTGTCTCTGGGTGTTTTCTTGTGTGTGTGTGTGTGTGTGTGTGTGTGTGTGTGTGTGTGTGTGTGTGCAGCTCCCCCCAGCAGCAGGACGTGGAGGTGTGTATGGAGGCCATAGCGGAGGAGCAGGTGGAGCAGGTGGAGCTGCCTGAGACGGAGACAGACAAAGGCTGGGACGTCTCGGCAGAGAGGATGCTGAGGTACCGCCCCCTGGTGGAGGGAGGGATGAATGATCATTAGGTGTCTGTGTGTGTGTGTGTGTGTCTGTATGTGTGTGTATGTACATGTGTGTGTATCTGTATAATAATGATAATAATAATTCATTACATTCATGTAGTGCTTTTCTACACACTCAAAGCGCTCCCCACAACGTAGGGTGGAGATTAGGGGTGTGGGGGGGGGGGAATCGATACGTAGTAGTATCGCGATACTTTGCGTGGCGATACTGTATCGATACAGGGACGCCAAGTATCGGTATTTAATTATTCATAAAAAGAAAGAAATTCTTTGTATAAGGAAGTTGCATTGTTCATTTCAATACCAGCTAAACAGAGTTTTACTTTGCAGTTGAAAAAAGGTAATAAATAAAATGTGAGCAAAAAAAATAAAATATCGCAATATTTTCAGCGTATCGCGATATTTTTAGTATCGCGATACTAACGTGTCGTGACGCAAGTATCGCGATAGTATCGTATCGTGAGGTCTCCTAGTGGAGATTGCCTCCTTCACCACCACTGGTAGCACCCAACCTTGGGCTACGCAGGCGCAATGGCTGCCACACACACCATATACACTTGGGAAGTACCAGAGATTGTCCCCATCTTTAACACATTGTGTGGTCATATGTGTATAAAGTGTATGTTTTGGCTGATCTCAGCCTACCTTGTCATTGACGTTGAAAAGGGTTGAAAGTATGCTCCATGAAACTTGAAAGTCACATAGTTGATTCACAATTTACCCTTGTGAAAAAACACTACTGTTTATTTTTGCTAATGTTAATGTATTACTCTACTATTAGCTATTCAAATCCACATAGCAACCGGGAGTTGAGAACAAAGCGCACCCGACTGAATGTGGAGGTTTGATGCGTAGGGACGATACAGTGATGTGATGCAGTGGTTTTCAGACTTGAGAACAACTTTTAATTCTCATGGAGTATTCTCCACCCCTTTTCAACATCACAGTCTGAATGGCGTTTGTTAAAGGAACACGGCCAACATTTGGGGAAATCAGCTTACCGTCTTCTCCAGAGAGAGACAAGAAGATAGAGACCAGTTTCCTCTCTGTGTGTTCAGTAGAAAGCTATCTGGCTGCACGTTAGCCTAGCTTAGCACAATGAATGGAAGCGGACATGGCCGGTTAGCCTAGGCTTCGTCCAACTAACACCTCTCCCGAAGGCTAACCTTCACTGTCCGCTTCCATTCATTGTGCTAAGCTAGGCTAACATGCAGCCAGATAGCTTTCTACTGAACGCACAGAGAGAGGAAACTGGTTCTCTCTCTCTGGAGAAGACGGTAAGCTAATTTCCCCAAATGTTGGCGTGTTCCTTTAAGGTAAGCTGAACACTCAACTAAAACACACATTGTGTACACCTACAAACACAGCATGTATTAGAGGGGCGATGTGTGTTCATGGGGAGAAGTCACAATGAGACCGGTCCGGTGTGTGTTTGTTTCTATTAATAAAGTTCTGGAGGCTGTGTACAAAGCAAATAAGAGGCCTAGCAATGGAATGTTTGTGTATAGTCTTCTATCTTCCAACAGGGCCGCCTGTAACATAGCAACAAGGGATGCCCCGAAACGATTGGCCAGCGATCGGTATCGGCCGATATTCAGTATAAATATGAGATTGGAGGAATTCCAATAATGCTTTTCTAGTCGGCGATTGTGAAAACCCGATCGATGGCGCGGAAAAACATGAGCCAATGGTCTCATTGTCGCATGAACCCTTTCACTGCCACACTTCAGAAGGTTAACCCTTTACTATCACACAACCGACGGCGATGCTCCATCATTAGCATCATTAGCTCCGCATCCGCGGAGCTAAAGATGCTAATGATGGAGCATCGCCGTCGGTTGTGTGATAGTAAAGGGCTAACCTTCTGTATTGTCACAGTGAAAGAGTTAACCGGCTATCGTGTGGCAGTGAAAGGGTTAAAAACATGTCGGCGGTGTGGAACTAAGTGTCTTGAGACAGATGCAACAAATGCCGTCTGCAATGTGTGCCAGGATAAAAAATACCTCGTGGGGGAAGCAATGTAAAAAGTTTCAACACAACACATTTAATAAGACACTTGAAGTCCCATCACCCCAGAGGAGCATGGAGAGTTCGTTGAGCTTACCGCGGAGAGTACAAAGAACTCGGCCGCTAACGCAAACCACGTTAGAGAGCCCTCGTGCGTGTAACCGTGATGGTCAGAAGGCTAAGGCGATCACAAGAAAAGTCATGGAATTCATAGGGCTGGAGGCGGCTGAGTGGCGCAGTGGGCACTGGGCAAGGCGCTTGCCACTAACGCAGGAGATGCTGGTATCGAGCCCAGTTCTCGGCATTGCTACCGGCTTGGCCGGTCGTCATACTAACGCAATTGGCAGTGTTAGAGGGTGGGAAAGCCGGTGGGTGGGGATTGGACGTTGTGGACAGCGACTCCTACAGGTCGGTTGGTGCGCCTGTACAGCAGAATCAGGAAGTATCGGGGGCAGCGTGAGCCTCCCACACGTTACTCCTCGCCACAGAGGTCACGCTGTTCAGGTGAAAAGATGCGACAGGCTGCCTCCTCGTGTAGCGGAGGGGACACGTGATGCAAGGCTTGGTCCTCACTGCAGCCGACCAGTGGGAGGCATAGTCTAGCAACGTTCGAGACAGGGGAGGGGAGAATTGGCGAGGCGAAATTGGGATGGGAGAAAAATAGAAAATAAGGAGAAAAAGTGGATACAAAAAAATCATAGGGCTGGGCGACCTTGTGATATATCACATTCAACACTCCAAAGTGATACTACAAGCGTCTTTGAGCATTTGGAAAAGCGCTATATAAATCTGATGTATTATTATTACAAACTACTAACACATAAACTGTCCAAAACATGTAAAAATGGAGTCATAGGGTTTTGACAGAGTTATACACAGTGCAAGTGTTCAATTGTCCTGTATCCGTCTTCCTCCTCCGGTCTCCCTGGGTAGAATCGTGTCTTCCTCTGGGAAAGTCACCTTTGACACTCTGCTGTCCCCAGAGGCAGATCGCAGTGCTGCAGCCCAGGCCTTCTCCAAACTGCTAGGTTTGTATACACAGTTTCAACTTTAAAACTAAAACAAATAAGAATATACCAATAATGGTCTGGGATAACGTGCTGAAATAGGGTATCGGTATTAGAATACTAAAATCTGATACCAAGAAATGTGTAACAGTGTTTCTGTGTTTCTGTGTATGTGTGTGTGTGTGTGTGTGTGTGTTTCTGTGTGTTTGTGTGTGCGTGTGTGTGTTTGCGTGTGTGTGTGTTTCCACAGAGTTGCTGTCTGTTAGAAAGCTGAGTGCGTGTCAGACTGAACCCTACGGCCCCATCACCATCACCATGACGACCTGAAGACACACACAATCATACACACATCAACCATCACCCCTGGACCATCACCATGACGACCTGAAGACACACACACTGTCTCCAGGCTTCATGCTAATTAATTAGAGAATCATCGAAGCTTCATTCTTGCACAGAGCAGGGCTGACCCCAATGTTTTTTTGGTTATTGTTGTTTTCTATCACTCCTACGTCAGCATGAAATATAGCTTTAGTAAATAATAATCCAACATTGATTTAGAAAATCAGTTCTCAGACGAGGACATTAAAGACAACCTTCTGGAAAAACACCTCATTTTACCCAACTGAATGGAAAGCTTTTCAGATAATCGCATTCTTATAAATATATATATATATTATATATATATATAAAAAGAAAAATGAATTCACTTTTCTATTCTAAAAAGAATGATGACTGGTTTTTGTGAGAAGAGTTTTTATATTAATTAATTGTTGTTTTTTATACGAATTGTTATTTAAATGACAAAGGAGTGGATTATTGGCCTGCAAGCAACTTGTTTTGACTCAGGGTTGTGAAGAGTGTTCTGTTATGAAGAGTATTTTAAAGAACCTTTTTATCCCTCTATATTCATGTATTTAACTATTATTATTTATTTTGTTATTGACATAAGGTAGTTCGTTCACTAAGTTCTCATATGTTTTGTATATCTTCCACATGGTTTTGTATTCTTTTAATTGTTTAATACGGTTGTATTGTCGGAAGACTGTATTTTGGCAAAACTGCAAATATATCCGGTTTGAGTCAACGGCAAAATAAATGCTGACTTAAGTTCACTGTATCAGGTATATTGTACTATATATTTGTTACCTGTTTGACGGATTTTCAGTAAATTCATATTACAGTAACTGCATGATCTTGACTTTTTTCCCCACATTATGTATCAAGTGTGAGCGACTGTAGGAAGGTTGCAGAGTACATTCATTATCATCACAATTGTTTATTAATTTATTAGCTTCCTGATAGGCCGACCAGTTAAACCCTAAATTAAGTCCTTTAGCAGTTTGTAGGCGGCTACGTGGTGTAGTGGGCAAGGCGCTCGCCACGAATGACGGAGATGCTGGGCTTGCCTGTTCGAGCCCAGCGCTCCACATTGCTTTCAGTTTAGCTGGTCGTTCATACTAATACACATTGGCCGTATTAGGGGGTGGGAAACTGATGGGTGGGGATCGGGCGTTGTGGACAGCGACTCCTACAGGTCGGTTGGTGCGCCTGCGCAGTAGAATCAGGAAGTGTCGGGGGCAGCGTGAGCCTCCCACGCGTTACTCCTCGCCACTGAGAGATCGAGCTGCGCAGGTGAAAAGATGTAAGATGCGACTGCTGTTACCTCAAGTACCGGAGGGGACTTGTGCTATGTATGACTTAGTCCACATTGCAGCCGGCTTGTGGGAGGCAAGAAACAGCGTTCGTGACAGGGGAGGGTTGAATTGGATGATACGAAATTGGGATGGGAGAAAATATAGAAAATGGGAGAAAAAGTGGATCAAAAAAAAAATTAAGTCCTTTAGCAACACAATGTGTCCAGTGATAACCAGGTTTAAAAAGCTGTGAACAGCATTTAAAAAATGTTTAATCCTGAAACATTGATCATTTATTTAGGAATAAAGTTTGACCTCGTATTTATCTCATGAAGTGAAATCCACATTACAGTCCAGATGAATCAACTGGTTAAAGAATGTCAGTGTTCCAACATATGACTGCTATGTGTCTGGTTCTGACAGGACCGTAGCTGCTGAGGGGTTCTGACAGTAGATGAGGAGGAGGGGTTCTGACAGGACAGTAGCTGCTGAGGGGTTCTGACAGTAGATGAGGAGGAGGGGTTCTGACAGGACAGTAGCTGCTGAGGGGTTCTGACAGTAGCTGCTGAGGGGTTCTGACAGTAGATGATGAGGGGTTCTGACAGTAGATGATGAGGGGTTCTGACCGGACACTAGATGGAACCAGAGGACAGATTAGATGACCTACTGGTAACCTCAGCTCATGGAGATACATAGAGAGTAGGGGTGTAACGGCACATCAAACCCACGGTACGGTACGTACCTCGGTTTTGAAGTCAAGGTTCGGTACGGGTTTTCGGTACAGTGGGGGAAGGTTTGGCTTTCCATGTTCCACTCAGGGGTGATGTAGTGTGCAGTAACTAACTGTAGGCTACTTGTAGGGCTGTCAACGAATATTCTATATTGAAATTAATAATCAACTTGTAAAAAAATAAATATATATATATATATAATAAGTATATTAGATTGTGAAAAAAACAGCCCCCGGTGGGCGGTCGTCAGTGGTTAACGTACCGTTGTATTCGTTCGGTACACAGCCGTACTGAAACAGTTCGGTACGGATACGTGTACCTTTACACCCCTAATAGAGAGTGTCACACGATTACGCAGCTGACAGTAGTATATTAAGTATTTTTAATAAACCACGTATGTCAGAAATCCTATCGTGTGACTTCAGTCAGCAGCGACCCCACAGATTAGTGCTGTTGGCGGTTTTGATGAATCCAGCCGTATTCACGTCACTATATGGGTCACGTTTGATGTGATGTGAGGCACAGAGTGGCCGTTCACCCAAACAACACTGCTGTAAAAACACCACTTCAAGAACCAACACAGCAGGCAGGACAACAACACGGGTACAAGCTCAAGATCACCTGACTGACTGAGGACACAGTGAATAAAGCACTGGTCTGTGATCGCACCCTGGTCTGACTGATCACACAAATGGCCCCTATATTATTTGTTCCAATAACAAACCATGCTGGTCCTGCTCTCGCCACGACCAGACTCAAGAAGCAATACTCCAGTCAAGTCAGCTTCATTTATATAGCACATTTACAACGACTAAAAACCAACCAAAGTGCTTTACAGGTAGGACATGATAAAAGAAAAACACATACAATGCAGTAACATAAAATACACTAAAATTACAGAAAGAAAGGTATAGTACACTAAGAAAGCAAGAGCAAGGTGCAATATAAAAGAACAAGAAAATAGAAAAAAATAAATAAAAAAGGCCAGAGTAACAGCGGACGTAGTGTACAGGTGGCAGGCTAACTGGTCAAAGGCCAGGGGGAAAAGGTGCGTTTTAAGCAGCGATTTTAAGGCATCTAGGCTCTGGGCAGATCTTGAGGGGGGGGGGGGGGGGGAGTGAGGTTACACACCCAGTGACCTCACTCCCCATCAACACACCCAGTGACCTCACTCCCCATCAACACACCCAGTGACCTCACTCCCCATCAACACACCCAGTGACCTCACTCCCCATCAACACACCCAGTGACCTCACTCCCCATCAACACACCCAGTGACCTCACTCCCCATCAACACACCCAGTGACCTCACTCCCCATCAACACACCCAGTGACCTCACTCCCCATCAACACACCCAGTGACCTCACTCCCCATCAACACACCCAGTGACCTCACTCCCCATCAACACACCCAGTGACCTCACTCCCCATCAACACACCCAGTGACCTCACTCCCCATCAACACACCCAGTAACCTCACTCCCCATCAACACACCCAGTGACCTCACTCCCCATCAACACACCCAGTGACCTCAGACCCGTCATCGCTCAGCCAAGACCGGCCTCACTCCCCGTCACAAAATCAGCCCTCCTGAATGTCAGATTGTTGGCCAACAAATCTTTCTTAATCAATGATCTAAAAACTGGAAAAAACGTGCAATGTTCTTGGTCAAGACCTGGTCAGACAACACTGCTGGTGTGACGACGCTGATATAAATACCATCAGTCAGTCAGGCAAAATAAGAAAGGGTTGCCGCTGTTTAATCCACATCTATGTACAGTATGTAATGATATTGACATGGGTGAATTTACATCATTTTAATATCTTTGTATGTAATGATATTGACATGGGTGAATTGACATCATTTTAATATCTTTGTATGTAATGATATTGACATGGGTGAATTGACATCATTTTAATATCTTTGTATGTAATGATATTGACATGGGTGAATTTACATCATTTTAATATCTTTGTATGTAATGATATTGACATGGGTGAATTGACATCATTTTAATATCTTTGTATGTAATGATATTGGCATGGGTGAATTTACATCATTTTAATATCTTTGTATGTAATGATATTGGCATGGGTGAATTTACATCATTTTAATATCTTTGTATGTAATGATATTGACATGGGTGAATTTACATCATTTTAATATCTTTGTATGTAATGATATTGACATGGGTGAATTTACATCATTTTAATATCTTTGTATGTAATGATATTGACATGGGTGAATTTACATCATTTTAATATCTTTGTATGTAATGATATTGACATGGGTGAATTGACATCATTTTAATATCTTTGTATGTAATGATATTGACATGGGTGAATTGACATCATTTTAATATCTTTGTATGTAATGATATTGACATGGGTGAATTTACATCATTTTAATATCTTTGTATGTAATGATATTGACATGGGTGAATTGACATCATTTTAATATCTTTGTATGTAATGATATTGGCATGGGTGAATTTACATCATTTTAATATCTTTGTATGTAATGATATTGACATGGGTGAATTTACATCATTTTAATATCTTTGTATGTAATGATATTGACATGGGTGAATTTACATCATTTTAATATCTTTGTATGTAATGATATTGACATGGGTGCATTTACATCATTTTAATATCTTTGTATGTAATGATATTGACATGGGTGAATTTACATCATTTTAATATCTTTGTATGTAATGATATTGACATGGGTGAATTTACATCATTTTAATATCTTTGTATGTAATGATATTGACATGGGTGCATTTACATCATTTTAATATCTTTGTATGTAATGATATTGACATGGGTGCATTTACATCATTTTAATATCTTTGTATGTAATGATATTGACATGGGTGAATTTACATCATTTTAATATCTTTGTATGTAATGATATTGACATGGGTGAATTTACATCATTTTAATATCTTTGTATGTAATGATATTGACATGGGTGAATTTACATCATTTTTATATCTTTGTATGTAATGCTATTGAGTCTTTGCTCATCATCACATTGTGCCGACCACCAAAATCTGTATTTCTGCAGGAATATTCAGAGTTAATCTCAGTTGGGACCATTAGATGTGAAAGATGAATCATACATGGAGATCTGAATATTCATATTAATAAGAAGAACGACCCCAAGGCTATTAATAATGATAATAACTTGGTTTTGTATAGCGCCTTTCATAAAACCCAAGGTTGCTTTACATCGTGCGAAAAACAACAATAACAAACATGGTAGACAGACACGCAACATTCAATGTAGGAGGTTAGGGGTCAAACTCAAAGGCCATGTTGAAGAGGTGAGTTTTGAGGAGTTCTTTTTTGCTATTGAGCTTATCAACCAACTAGACAGCTTTGAGTTAATACAACATGTAAATGAACCCTAGACTTAATGATGACAACAAGGTTGAACATTGATAAAGTGTCAGTAATTGAATTACCTATATCCGACCATCACTGTGTATTTTTGATGCTAACCTAATCTTAGCAGAGACTGTTGTTAAACAAAGGGTACTAGATGACATGGCAGAAGGATGAGAAGGAAGCTGGCTGCCATCATGGAGAACCCCTACCACCCCCTCTACGACGAGCTAGTCAAGATGAGAAGCTCGTTCAGCCACAGACTCATACCCCCCCCCCCCGACACTCAACTAACCGCCTCGGACAGTCCTTCATACCAGCGGCCATCAGGCTCCACAACAGTGGGCAGCGACTAGCAGCCTCCAGGCTCCACAACAGGGGGCAGCGACTGCTGCCAGACATTGACCTAGGACTAATAGGAACCCAAGGAGGACAATAACACTACCTTAGGCATACTGCACCTTATGTGGATACTGTGATACTGTGATACTGTAAATAATGTATATTTCAGTAGATCGTAAATTATAACACTACCTTATGCATACTGCACCTTATATGACACTGTGAATACTGTGAATATATTTTTCAGTTAGTCAGATAGTAAATTATATTGATCTATTTGTTTACACTGCTTGTGTTGTTTTTACCACCTGTACCCCCCCCCCCCTTCCCCCATGCTGCTATGATGCCTGAATTTCCCCAAGGGGATCAATAAAGGAATATCTTATCTTATCTTAGAAGAGAGGTTCTCAAATATCACCATCTGAACCACCGAGCCTGGACTGCTCTTTAAACTGCATGGTTGAAAATATCAACAACACCTTTTACACTTTTACACTAGATATTGTCGCTCCAAAGAAAAAGTCAACTGACAAAATCTCCCCATGGTTAAACAATAGTAGTGTTGGTCAGACTAAGAATCTGTAGAGCTGCTGAACTAAGCTCACAGTTCACTGAGATAATAGGTGGTGTAGTGGTTAACACTGTCGCCTCACAGCAAGAAGGTCCAGGGTTCGATTCCCGCTTGGGGACCAGGTTTCCGCGTTGCCAGGTACCCAGGTGGGGGATCTTCCGGGCCTTTCTGTGTGGAGTTTGCATGTTCTGCCCCTCTGTGCTCGCAAGGGTTTCCCCCCCCCTCCCGATAAGAGAAACCCAATGGAAAAACATGCACCCTGGAGGTGGGCGGGGCCTCAGACCCTGGAGGTGGGCGGGGCCTCAGACCCTGGAGGTGGGCGGGGCCTCAGACCCTGGAGGTGGGACCTGTGCAGGAAGCCCTCTTCAGGTTGGACATTTTAATACATTCTATCACAACCCTTTTTATAGATTTTAATGACAGAAATCTATTATAATGCATAATAATAATAATAATAATAATAATGCAGGACCTGTCGCAGAGGTCTTTAATTGGCATGCAACGACACTCAATGTTAGCGGCTCACACACACCGGAACACACACGCATGCATTGTCAGTAGGATCGCCGATGCGATACTCTGCGCTTAACCCATCCCGTCGTCCTTCCCCCCCCCCCAAGGGCAGCCGGGAGCAGACGAGGGCTGTGGCGTGAGCCGCGCCCGGGGACCATCCTAGTGCTCCTGCCCGTCTTCGTCACAGACGCGACAGCGTTAGCGATCTGTTGTTGTGCATGTTTTTCCATTGGGTTTATCTTATCGGGGGGGGGAACCCTTGCGAGCACAGAGGGGGAGAACATGCAAAAACTCCGCCTGGGAGATACCCCACCTGGGTACCTGGCAACGTGGCAACCTGGTCCCCAAGCGGGAATCGAACCCTGGACCTTCTTGCTGTGAGGCGACAGTGTTCACCACTACACCACCCATTACAATCATTTCTTAATTTTATTTGTATATTTCATAGATTTGAATGACATAAATCTATAAAAAAAAAATATATATAAATATAAATTATTTGCAAATTTTATGCCCGTCTATAATTATGCAAATGTTATGTCTATTTTGTGTCTACATCGCTGCTGTGAAGCACTTTGGGCTGCAATTCTTGTACGAAAGGTTCCATACAAATAAAGTTGATTATTATTATTATTATTATTATTATTATTATTATTATTATTATTATTATTATTATTATTATTATTATTATTATTATTATTATTATTATTATTATTATTATTATTATTATTATTATTATTATTATTATTATTATTATTATTATTATTATATTAATTAAACATGTGTTTATTGCTGACATCCATGACCCCCACCTCTCCGGCAGCTGGGCTCCAGAAAGTGCCCCCCCCCTCATGGTGCTGATCCCCCCCCCTGACCTCACCCTCTGCTGTCTGCCCTCTGCACACCGCCCCCATGATGTCATTCTGCTGGGCTGGCAGAAAACTCCACAGTCTGATCTCATGACTCACTGACTCCATACAATTAAACGGCTGGCTGGCCGAGGTGAGAAGAGCTGTGTGGGTGTGGGTGCGTATTTCAATGTGCACGTGGGCGCGGCTGTGTGTGTGTGGGTGCATATTTGAATGTGCGCGTGCGGTGTGGGTGTGTGTGTGCGTGCATGAATCTGTGACAGAGTAAGACTATCAATGTAACACTTAGTTGTAATCAACTTAGGTCAGTACTGTGGTCACGGTACCTACTGTACAGAATCACACTCTCACGCAGAGCTGCCTGTACGTCACACAGCCTGCAAAACAACTGCCCACAGTCAGACAGTAGGAACACTGTCTACACACTATAATCACAGTCAGACAGTAGGAACACTGTCTACACTCTATAATCACAGTCAGACAGTAGGTACACTGTCTACACTCTATAATCACAGTCAGACAGTAGGAACACGTCTACACTCTATAATCACAGTCAGACAGTAGGAACACTGTCTACACTCTATAATCACAGTCAGACAGTAGGAACACTGTCTACACTCTATAATCACAGTCAGACAGTAGGAACACTGTCTACACTCTATAATCACAGTCAGACAGTAGGAACACTGTCTACACTCTATAATCACAGTCAGACAGTAGGAACACTGTCTACACTCTATAATCACAGTCAGACAGTAGGAACACTGTCTACACTATAATCACAGTCAGACAGTAGGTACACTGTCTACACTCTATAATCACAGTCAGACAGTAGGAACACTGTCTACACTCTATAATCACAGTCAGACAGTAGGAACACTGTCTACACTCTATAATCACAGTCAGACAGTAGGAACACTGTCTACACTCTATAATCACAGTCAGACAGTAGGTACACTGTCTACACTCTATAATCACAGTCAGACAGTAGGTACACTGTCTACACTCTATAATCACAGTCAGACAGTAGGTACACTGTCTACACTCTATAATCACAGTCAGACAGTAGGAACACTGTCTACACTCTATAATCACAGTCAGACAGTAGGAACACTGTCTACACTCTATAATCACAGTCAGACAGTAGGAACACTGTCTACACTCTATAATCACAGTCAGACAGTAGGAACACTGTCTACACTCTATAATCACAGTCAGACAGTAGGAACACTGTCTACACTCTATAATCACAGTCAGACAGTAGGAACACTGTCTACACTCTATAATCACAATCAGACAGTAGGAACACTGTCTACACTCTATAATCACAGTCAGACAGTAGGAACACTGTCTACACTCTATAATCACAGTCAGACAGTAGGTACACTGTCTACACTCTATAATCACAGTCAGACAGTAGGAACACTGTCTACACTCTATAATCACAGTCAGACAGTAGGAACACTGTCTACACTCTATAATCACAGTCAGACAGTAGGAACACTGTCTACACTCTATAATCACAGTCAGACAGTAGGTACACTGTCTACACTCTATAATCACAGTCAGACAGTAGGAACACTGTCTACACTCTATAATCACAGTCAGACAGTAGGTACACTGTCTACACTCTATAATCACAGTCAGACAGTAGGAACACTGTCTACACTCTATAATCACAGTCAGACAGTAGGTACACTGTCTACACTCTATAATCACAGTCAGACAGTAGGAACACTGTCTACACTCTATAATCACAGTCAGACAGTAGGAACACTGTCTACACTCTATAATCACAGTCAGACAGTAGGTACACTGTCTACACTCTATAATCACAGTCAGACAGTAGGAACACTGTCTACACTCTATAATCACAGTCAGACAGTAGGAACACTGTCTACACTCTATAATCACAGTCAGACAGTAGGAACACTGTCTACACTCTATAATCACAGTCAGACAGTAGGTACACTGTCTACACTCTATAATCACAGTCAGACAGTAGGAACACTGTCTACACTCGATAATCACAGTCAGACAGTAGGAACACTGTCTACACTCTATAATCACAGTCAGACAGTAGGTACACTGTCTACACTCTATAATCACAGTCAGACAGTAGGTACACTGTCTACACTCTATAATCACAGTCAGACAGTAGGAACACTGTCTACACTCTATAATCACAGTCAGACAGTAGGTACACTGTCTACACTCTATAATCACAGTCAGACAGTAGGAACACTGTCTACTCTATAATCACAGTCAGACAGTAGGAACACTGTCTACACTCTATAATCACAGTCAGACAGTAGGTACACTGTCTACACTCTATAATCACAGTCAGACAGTAGGAACACTGTCTACACTCTATAATCACAGTCAGACAGTAGGAACACTGTCTACACTCTATAATCACAGTCAGACAGTAGGTACACTGTCTACACTCTATAATCACAGTCAGACAGTAGGAACACTGTCTACACTCTATAATCACAGTCAGACAGTAGGTACACTGTCTACACACTATAATCACAGTCAGACAGTAGGAACACTGTCTACACTCTATAATCACAGTCAGACAGTAGGTACACTGTCTACACTATAATCACAGTCAGACAGTAGGAACACTGTCTACACTCTATAATCACAGTCAGACAGTAGGTACACTGTCTACACTCTATAATCACAGTCAGACAGTAGGAACACTGTCTACACTATAATCACAGTCAGACAGTAGGAACACTGTCTACACTATAATCACAGTCAGACAGTAGGAACACTGTCTACACTATAATCACAGTCAGACAGTAGGTACACTGTCTACACTCTATAATCACAGTCAGACAGTAGGTACACTGTCTACACACTATAATCACAGTCAGACAGTAGGAACACTGTCTACTCTCTATAATCACAGTCAGACAGTAGGAACACTGTCTACACTCTATAATCACAGTCAGACAGTAGGTACACTGTCTACACTCTATAATCACAGTCAGACAGTAGGTACACTGTCTACACTCTATAATCACAGTCAGACAGTAGGTACACTGTCTACACTCTATAATCACAGTCAGACAGTAGGAACACTGTCTACACTCTATAATCACAGTCAGACAGTAGGAACACTGTCTACACTCTATAATCACAGTCAGACAGTAGGAACACTGTCTACACTCTATAATCACAGTCAGACAGTAGGAACACTGTCTACACTCTATAATCACAGTCAGACAGTAGGTACACTGTCTACACTATAATCACAGTCAGACAGTAGCTACACTGTCTACACTCTATAATCACAGTCAGACAGTAGGTACACTGTCTACACTCTATAATCACAGTCAGACAGTAGGTACACTGTCTACACTATAATCACAGTCAGACAGTAGGTACACTGTCTACACTATAATCACAGTCAGACAGTAGGAACACTGTCTACACTATAATCACAGTCAGACAGTAGGTACACTGTCTACACTATAATCACAGTCAGACAGTAGGTACACTGTCTACACTATAATCACAGTCAGACAGTAGGAACACTGTCTACACTCTATAATCACAGTCAGACAGTAGGTACACTGTCTACACTCTATAATCACAGTCAGACAGTAGGTACACTGTCTACACTCTATAATCACAGTCAGACAGTAGGAACACTGTCTACACTCTATAATCACAGTCAGACAGTAGGAACACTGTCTACACTCTATAATCACAGTCAGACAGTAGATACACTGTCTACACTCTATAATCACAGTCAGACAGTAGGAACACTGTCTACACTCTATAATCACAGTCAGACAGTAGGTACACTGTCTACACTCTATAATCACAGTCAGACAGTAGGAACACTGTCTACACTCTATAATCACAGTCAGACAGTAGGAACACTGTCTACACTCTATAATCACAGTCAGACAGTAGGTACACTGTCTACACTCTATAATCACAGTCAGACAGTAGGAACACTGTCTACACTCTATAATCACAGTCAGACAGTAGGAACACTGTCTACACTCTATAATCACAGTCAGACAGTAGGAACACTGTCTACTCTATCATCACAGTCAGACAGTAGGAACACTGTCTACACTCTATAATCACAGTCAGACAGTAGGTACACTGTCTACTCTATCATCACAGTCAGACAGTAGGAACACTGTCTACACTCTATAATCACAGTCAGACAGTAGGTACACTGTCTACTCTATCATCACAGTCAGACAGTAGGAACACTGTCTACACTCTATAATCACAGTCAGACAGTAGGAACACTGTCTACTCTATCATCACAGTCAGACAGTAGGTACACTGTCTACACTATAATCACAGTCAGACAGTAGGAACACTGTCTACACTCTATAATCACAGTCAGACAGTAGGAACACTGTCTACTCTATCATCACAGTCAGACAGTAGGTACACTGTCTACACTATAATCACAGTCAGACAGTAGGAACACTGTCTACACTCTATAATCACAGTCAGACAGTAGGAACACTGTCTACACTCTATAATCACAGTCAGACAGTAGGAACACTGTCTACACTCTATAATCACAGTCAGACAGTAGGTACACTGTCTACACTCTATAATCACAGTCAGACAGTAGGAACACTGTCTACACTCTATAATCACAGTCAGACAGTAGGAACACTGTCTACACTCTATAATCACAGTCAGACAGTAGGAACACTGTCTACACTCTATAATCACAGTCAGACAGTAGGAACACTGTCTACACACTATAATCACAGTCAGACAGTAGGAACACTGTCTACACTCTATAATCACAGTCAGACAGTAGGAACACTGTCTACACTCTATAATCACAGTCAGACAGTAGGTACACTGTCTACACTCTATAATCACAGTCAGACAGTAGGAACACTGTCTACACTCTATAATCACAGTCAGACAGTAGGAACACTGTCTACACTCTATAATCACAGTCAGACAGTAGGAACACTGTCTACACTCTATAATCACAGTCAGACAGTAGGAACACTGTCTACACTCTATAATCACAGTCAGACAGTAGGTACACTGTCTACACTCTATAATCACAGTCAGACAGTAGGAACACTGTCTACACTCTATAATCACAGTCAGACAGTAGGTACACTGTCTACACTCTATAATCACAGTCAGACAGTAGGAACACTGTCTACTCTATAATCACAGTCAGACAGTAGGAACACTGTCTACACTCTATAATCACAGTCAGACAGTAGGTACACTGTCTACTCTATAATCACAGTCAGACAGTAGGAACACTGTCTACACTCTATAATCACAGTCAGACAGTAGGAACACTGTCTACACTCTATAATCACAGTCAGACAGTAGGAACACTGTCTACACTCTATAATCACAGTCAGACAGTAGGAACACTGTCTACACTCTATAATCACAGTCAGACAGTAGGAACACTGTCTACACTCTATAATCACAGTCAGACAGTAGGAACACTGTCTACACTCTATAATCACAGTCAGACAGTAGGTACACTGTCTACACTATAATCACAGTCAGACAGTAGGAACACTGTCTACACTCTATAATCACAGTCAGACAGTAGGTACACTGTCTACACTATAATCACAGTCAGACAGTAGGAACACTGTCTACACTCTATAATCACAGTCAGACAGTAGGAACACTGTCTACACTCTTTAATCACAGTCAGACAGTAGGAACACTGTCTACACTCTATAATCACAGTCAGACAGTAGGAACACTGTCTACACTCTATAATCACAGTCAGACAGTAGGAACACTGTCTACACTCTATAATCACAGTCAGACAGTAGGTACACTGTCTACACTATAATCACAGTCAGACAGTAGGAACACTGTCTACACTATAATCACAGTCAGACAGTAGGAACACTGTCTACACTCTATAATCACAGTCAGACAGTAGGAACACTGTCTACACTATAATCACAGTCAGACAGTAGGAACACTGTCTACACTCTATAATCACAGTCAGACAGTAGGAACACTGTCTACACTCTATAATCACAGTCAGACAGTAGGTACACTGTCTACACTCTATAATCACAGTCAGACAGTAGGAACACTGTCTACACTCTATAATCACAGTCAGACAGTAGGTACACTGTCTACACTCTATAATCACAGTCAGACAGTAAGTACACTGTCTACACTCTATAATCACAGTCAGACAGTAGGTACACTGTCTACACACTATAATCACAGTCAGACAGTAGGAACACTGTCTACACTCTATAATCACAGTCAGACAGTAGGTACACTGTCTACACTCTATAATCACAGTCAGACAGTAGGTACACTGTCTACACTCTATAATCACAGTCAGACAGTAGGAACACTGTCTACACTCTATAATCACAGTCAGACAGTAGCTACACTGTCTACACTCTATAATCACAGTCAGACAGTAGGTACACTGTCTACACTCTATAATCACAGTCAGACAGTAGGAACACTGTCTACACTCTATAATCACAGTCAGACAGTAGGAACACTGTCTACACTCTATAATCACAGTCAGACAGTAGGAACACTGTCTACACTCTATAATCACAGTCTGACAGTAGGAACACTGTCTACACTCTATAATCACAGTCAGACAGTAGGAACACTGTCTACACTCTATAATCACAGTCAGACAGTAGGAACACTGTCTACACTCTATAATCACAGTCAGACAGTAGGTACACTGTCTACACACTATAATCACAGTCAGACAGTAGGTACACTGTCTACACTCTATAATCACAGTCAGACAGTAGGAACACTGTCTACACTCTATAATCACAGTCAGACAGTAGGAACACTGTCTACACTCTATAATCACAGTCAGACAGTAGGAACACTGTCTACACTCTATAATCACAGTCAGACAGTAGGAACACTGTCTACACTCTATAATCACAGTCAGACAGTAGGAACACTGTCTATACTCTATAATCACAGTCAGACAGTAGGAACACTGTCTACACTCTATAATCACAGTCAGACAGTAGGAACACTGTCTACACTCTATAATCACAGTCAGACAGTAGGTACACTGTCTACACACTATAATCACAGTCAGACAGTAGGAACACTGTCTACACTCTATAATCACAGTCAGACAGTAGGAACACTGTCTACACTCTATAATCACAGTCAGACAGTAGGTACACTGTCTACACTCTATAATCACAGTCAGACAGTAGGAACACTGTCTACACTCTATAATCACAGTCAGACAGTAGGTACACTGTCTACACACTATAATCACAGTCAGACAGTAGGAACACTGTCTACACTCTATAATCACAGTCAGACAGTAAGTACACTGTCTACACTCTATAATCACAGTCAGACAGTAGGTACACTGTCTACACTCTATAATCACAGTCAGACAGTAGGTACACTGTCTACACTCTATAATCACAGGCTGTGAAAGTACTAGACAGGAAAACAAACAGCCACCACCATTGTCTAGCATAACAAACCAGAACCTACTGAGCTGGGACAATCTTGTTTAATCCAAAGATGCCTGCCTTACCTATAAAATCTTACATGGCTTGGCCCCCCCCTCCCCCCCCCCCCGTACTTTCATAAAACAGAAAGCATCTGCCGACAGATATACCAGGTCTGTAGTCAGAGGGGACTGTGTAGTCCCAAACAGGAGGTCTGCTTTTAGTCAGACAGCCTTTTCCGTGAGAGCAGCCCACACCTGGAACAGTCTGCCAATACGGCTCTGGGAGTATCAAAGATACATTTAATTTAAATCAAACTTAAAATCATGGTTGAGAGATGGTCAAGTGTGCGACCATTTTAACTGAGGGGTTGTGATGTATTGTAATGTCCTACTCCTACTGCATGCACAGAGAAGAAAAAGGTATGTATCTTCTTGTCTAACTCCAGGGTAGATGGCAAATAAGCTAATTTCCCAAAATGTTGGAGTTTTCCTGGCATATTTACAGTAAAATGTTCCTTAATATGCACTGTCTCTGTATTTTAAACCAATAAATACAAAATACAAATACAGTAGGTACACTGTCTACACTCTATAATCACAGTCAGACAGTAGGTACACTAGGTAGGTGCCCCCCCCCCCCCCACAACCAACAGCACAACCAACTAGGGCTGGCATGATTACCATTGTATTGGGCTTCAAAGCTTCAGTATTAATGAATCAATTATCAGCAAATAATCAAAGCGTTGTCCTTCCTGTGTCACAATGTTTCAGATGTGTCAGGTTTTCTGAGGGTGGATGAGATCTATCTTGATACAGGTTTTCTGTACTTGTGACTAAATGTCATCTGAGTAGAACTGCTTTTCTAAATGAATGTTGGCATCACAAGGTATTTCTTATGCTGATGTAGGCATAAAAAACGAAGCATTATAATCTTGATTTTGGCATGGAATATCCTGGAATATCAAGTAATATCCTGGAATATCAAGTAATATCCTGGAATATCACGGAATATCAAGTAATATCACATAATATCCTGGAATATCACGTAATATCCTGGAATATCACGGAATATCAAGTAATATCACATAATATCCTGGAATATCACGTAATATCCTGGAATATCAAGTAATATCCTGGAATACCACGGAATATCAAGTAATATCACATAATATCCTGGAATATCACGTAATATCCTGGAATATCACGGAATATCATGGAATATCACGGAATATCAAGTAATATCTTGGCAGCAATTGAAGCTTCAAAGCATTCAGGTCAGCCCTATGACCTCATTCACTAACATCGTCGTCGTAAGATTCCTCGTAAATAACCTTGTAAGAAGTTTGTAAGAGGAAACCTTACGATAGTCCTTCTTCGGACTCCTGAACGCTTGGAGAGGTGCTCGTAAATTGCCAAAATGACTGCAACTGAAACGCCCCGTAAGCAACTTTGTGACCGATCAAAATGAGATTAGATTAGATTCAAATGTATCGTCATTATACGGCACAAGTACAATACAACGTACGTTAGTGCATTGTTGCTAATAAACTATAGATTTATAATATATATTAGTAAATACTGTATATAGCCTACATGAAAGGAATGGGATGTGCTGAGAGCAGAATGTAGATGTGTTCATTCTATTCCACTATTATATCCGCGTACTTGAGTTTAGTTCTCGTTTATTTATTTATGTATTTATTCACTGTCATTTGCAGTGTTTGTGTGCTTTTATTCATTTTCAGACTTCACAATGCCTCGTTGAGTCATGACTAATTTTCTAATTATTATTATTATTATTTAATTCCGTAGAATCGACGTGAACGCAATCAGCAACGATTTCTCCTAAATGAAGCCGTTAACTAGAACACCAGCCTGTCCGACTTTACTATCCTGCTCTTATCTACGAGCGAATCCCCCGAGAAGGAACCGTTCAAGAATGCCAAAATCTGCCCAAAAAGCTCTTAGTGGAGTTACGATGAAATTTGCTCGTAACTTTTCTCGTAACTCCCTTCGTGAATTGATTGGTTGATTTGATTGTGGATTGGAGACATCATCCAAGGGATAAAAACATGATAAAATGCAAGCACTTATTTCCATCATGGTCCCTGGTATTAAAAAACAGGACATACATGGACGGCTACGTGGCGTAGTGGGCAAGGCGCTCGCCACGAATGCGGAGACGCTGGGATCGCCTGTTCGATCCCAGCATCGCCTGTTTGATCCCAGCGCTCCACATTGCTTTCAGTTTAGCTGGTCGTCCGTACTAATACACATTGGCCGTATTAGGGGGTGGGAAACTGATGGGTGGGGATCGGGCGTTGTCGACAGCGACTCCTACAGGTCGGTTGGTGCGCCTGCGCAGTAGAATCAGGAAGTGTCGGGGGCAGCGTGAGCCTCCCACGCGTTACTCCTCGCCACTGAGAGATCGAGCTGCGCAGGTGAAAAGATGCGACTGCTGTTACCTCAAGTACCGGAGGGGACTTGTGCTATGTATGACTTAGTCCACATTGCAGCCGGCTTGTGGGAGGCAAGAAACAGCGTTCGTGACAGGGGAGGGTTGAATTGGACGATATACGAAATTGGGATGGGAGGAAAATATAGAAAATGGGAGAAAAAGTGGATAAAAAAAAAAAAAAAAAACAGGACATACATCAACATAAAACAACATCATAAAACAATGATACAATATGCATACAGTTGAAGATAAACGAATAATAAATATGCTACCCTCACTTTCCTAAGCCATGATCGTACATGCTTTTTGAAGCCAGTTAAGCCGGAGGCCTGTTTTTTTTTTTGTATCTCTCTTTCTCCGATTTTTTTCTCTCTGTTTTCTCCCCGTCCCAATTTAGTCGTTGTGCCAATTTCCCCCCCCCTCCCCTACCTGGTTGTTGTGCGCATGTTCTCCTACTGGTCGGTACAAGGGAACCCTGAAGTATCCGCACGCTTCCTCCCTCCCCCATCTCTCTGAGTGCCTGTCTCCTGGCGCTGACTAAGGTGATGGATGTCTCGGGGTCTTGGCCAAGATTGTAGTGACTGCTCTACATGCACCTCCGAGGCCTTGGATCAGTTATTTACCGTCGTCTGTCCGTGGTCCTGTCAACTGATTAACAGTATTAACAGACTGTTAACAGATTAACAGTCAACGCGGTTTCATTGCTGGGTTAAGTACTTCTATTCTATTCACATAATATGCTTACTTCATATATCTACTCCATTCACATATATGCTTACCACTTGTATCTATTGCTATGTCCGCCCACTACAATCACATGAGCTGTCTAACGCCTGTCCCGTCTCCCTGTCCCCCTATGACTTGCTGTCCTGGAGTGCTGACCGGAGTGTCGGACATCCCGTGATGAAGGCCGGGAGGTTGCGACCCCCTCTGCGTGCCCCCCTGTCTCCGGAGGTCTCGTAGTGGTGACCGGAGTGCCGGACGTCCCGCGATGATGTCGGGGAGTTCGCGACCCTCTCTGCGCCGCCCCCTATCTCCCTGTCTCCGGCTGTCCCTGAGCAATGACCGGAGTGTTGAATGTCCTGTGACTAAGACGGGGAGGATGTGACCCTCTCTGCGCCGCCCCTGTGCCTCAAATAGATCCGCTATCAGCTCTATCTTTAATCTTTCAAAATGTTCAGTTGCTATCGCTTACCAACTGTCCGTCTGCAACACTACTATCACCAACATCTAAGAAGGGAGATCCCCCCTTGAATGGCCCTTCTAAGGTTTCTCTCCTCCACACTGCCTGTGGAGCTTTTTTCCCTATTGTTAGGTTTTAGTGAGTTTTTCCTTACCTTCGCGTGGGGTATGTCTGGGAGTGCTTGCATTCTTAAATTTTTTTTTTTTTTTGCATTCATCTAAAAAATTTTGGACCTTATGGTGTTCTTGTTCTGTTCTTGACTTATTGTTATGTTTTCTTCTTGACTTGTTTAAAGAAGACCTGTACGGCCCATGGGGACATTAACGTGTGTTGTCGGGCCTTATAAATAAATTTGATTTGATTTGATTCCTCCGACACGTGCGGCGACAGCCAGTGGCTCTCTTCTCACCTGGCAGCGAGGGCTCTCATTGGTGAAGTGTAACGCGTGGGAGGTCACGCTGCCTTCCTCAAGTCCTGCCTCCGCTGAGCAAGCGCCCAGACCTGACCTGTAGGCGTCGCTGTCCATAACGCCTGTAACTGTTCCGCAACAGTAAGTTACTTCCGGGGTAGGCCTGATTGGCCCCGACAGGCACGTGACGCGGCAAACTCAGGACGCGCAACGAGGCTGCTGAGAGCTGTCGCGCGGAAATAGGCTGTCTATTGCCATTCTCTAACACAAACTCTAACCTTAACCAGCTCCTTAACAGCGCCTAAACTTAACCCTTCTAACCTTAAGCAACTCCGAAACAATGCCTAACCTTAACCAACTCCGAAACAATGCCTAAACTTAACCGGCGAAATGAAACGGCGAAAGAATGCGAATGCACGTTAAAAAAATAAATAAATAAATAAATTGAAGGGAATCGAACTCGCCAGCAACGAGCCGCAGGATCCACAGCCATGCAGTCTTGCCAATTGAGCTATTTCTGGATACTGAATTAGGGGGCGGTTACTGGCATATAATGAGCTCCGCTCTGCCGCTACGCTCCGCGGCAGAGAAAGTTGCGCGTCACGTGCCTGTCGGGGCCAATCAGGCCTACCCCGGAAGTAACTTACTGTTGCGGATAAGCTATAAGCGTCCATAACGCCAGTTTCCCACCCATGACTTGCCCTCCCCCTAACTCAGCCAAACGAGTTAGTATAGCGATCAGCCGAAGCCAAGGCAATGCTGACTCTCCGGGAGTCGAGACCTCAGCCTCTTGCATTGGTGACGAGCGCAATCTCCGCTACGCCACCTGACCGCCCGGGGGCCTGTTTGATGCAGCTGGGCGGGCTGTTCCACAGAACTGCAGCTGAGTAAAGGAAGGTCTGCTGGCCGTAGGAAATGAGTCTGAATCTAACCGGAACTATGTTTGTGTCTCTACCTCTGGTTTCATGGCTATGGTTGTTTTTTACATATTGAAAGTAATTTTGAAGGTAGCTTGGCACCTCCCCTTTATAAACTCTATATACTAGGCATAGCTTTATCATGGATACTCTCTTCTCCATGATACCATGACAAGCAAGCATAGTCAAAATGACACTGAACCAGTGCCCCTGCAAGTGCTCCAAGAGCTTTCCTGTCCAGGGATTTTGAGTTTCTAGCTAGGAATTTTATTTCACACCAATGTCTGTCCAGAGCTGCGCAAAGTAGTGCGCTCGCTCGGGCCGAACAACCCTGACTATTTCAAGATACAAACACTGTGTTTAGACCCACAGTAAGACTAAGTTATTTACTTGTTTGTGATAAATGTCCAGTCATATTATTTTGCCCACCCCTCCCTCCCTGTTATATTTCAGACCTTGGCCCTCCAGGTCAAAAGGTCAGACCCCCCCCCTAGCTAGATTCTAGCGGTTTACTGACTGTCTTTTAGCTGCAGCATTGAAACATAATGTGTGTCCTGCGATGACGGCCTGAAGGCTGGTATCTAGGAGGCAGTGTTGTGATGAACACATGGCATGTGGCGCCTCGTCTCCAGAATGTTTACTGGGGAAGTCTGTGAACACCGTCATACAGCTCGATAAACACACACACACACACACACACACACACACACACAGATACACACAATCCATGCATGCATGCACACACACACACACACACACACAGAGATACGCAATATCTATCATGCGCGCACACACTCACACACAATCCAAGTACACACACAGAGATACACTATCTAAAGTATCTATGCATGGACACACATGGCATGCGCACGCACGCACGCACACACACACACACACACACACACACAGACACACACACACAATCCAAGTACACACACACACGGATACTGTACACTATCTATGCATGGACACACATGGCATGTGTGTTCAAGTTCAAGTTTCTCAAGTTTCTTTAATAGTTGTCATACAGAAGTACAGAATACTTTTATCCAAAATGCTTCTTACTGTTACTGTTAGAGACTGTGCTAGACAAGATAAGTATGAAATAAAATAGTATAGCATGTAAAATAGAAGTAAAAATAGAGGTCACGCTGTTCAGTATAGACATATACAATGTTCGATGCAGAATAGAAGTAACTGAGTTACCATACAATATACAATATACTATGCAATGTACTAATATACAATACTATATAGTGCAAAGCAGAAATGGGATGAGGTACAATTTAGGTACAATTTACAGTAAGGTGTACGAGTTGTAGTGCAAATCCTTTACCAATAAATATAAAGTGTGTTTGTGTGATCTAAAGTGTGGGGAGTGGGTGCTGCAGTGTGTTGTTTGTTTAAAGTGAGTGTGTGCGTGTGGATGTGTGTGCTGTGTGCATTTGATGGTTGTTGCATAGTGTTTATTGTTCGTTGAGCAGCCTGATGGCCTGGGGATAGAAGCTTCTTCTGAGTCTTTCTGTGCTCGCCTTGAGACTCCGGTATCGCTTGCCATGTGTGTTCACTATCTAAAAACACACACACAGATACACTATCTATGCATGGACAGACACACAAACACACACACAGATACACTATCTATGCATGGACACACACACAAACACACACACAGATACACTATCTATGCATGGACACACACAAACACACACACAGATACACTATCTATGCATGGACACACACAAACACACACACAGATACACTATCTATGCATGGACACACACAAACACACACACAGATACACTATCTATGCATGGACACACATGGCAAACACACACACAGATACACTATCTATGCATGGACACACACACAAACACACACACAGATACACTATCTATGCATGGACACACACACAAACACACACACAGATACACTATCTATGCATGGACACACACACAAACACACACGCACAGCAGCGCATGACGCAGCACGAGCATCACGTCAGCGAACACGGGCGTGGCTTGTACCAGTTACAAGGGCGAACACATTTTTTAAATGCTGAAAATGTGGCACTGCGCCGTGAAGGTCCCACATCTCGCCCAGCGCCTCGGTCAGAGAGAGAGAGCGAGGGCGTCGGGAGGAGGAACATCGACGGGGGTCGAAATATCTGAAGACGGTCGGCCGCGGTGACGTCTCGGATCACAAATAACAAGCCACATTTAATTACAGAGAGTAATTACAGAGCGCCGTGACTCTCTGGGTGGTTGTTTGGAGGGACAGTGAGGCGGCCTGACCTCTTGACCTGCCGCCGCCGCCGCTGTTTACTTTCAGGCCATTCAGTCGAGGCCTCTCTGGGAATGTTTACAACGCACTTCTGACCTCCGCGTCGGAGGAGACAACAACGTTGCTACGCGCTGACGCGAGGAACATATTTTTAAACCTCGACGATGACTTATTATCATCATCACTGCGTCTTGTAAACAGGTCACAGTGGAGGAGTAACGTCGTGCTTTTCCACCGTTTCACCTGCTCTACAGAAATGAGGCATTTTTTTTTTTTTTTTTTTGGTCCACTTTTTCTCCCATTTTCTATTTTTTCTCCCATCCCAATTTCGTATCATCCAATTCAACCCTCCCCTGTCACGGACGCTGTTTCTTGCCTCCCACAAGCCGGCTGCAATGTGGACTAAGTCATACATAGCACGAGTCCCCTCCGGTACTTGAGGTAACAGCAGTCGCATCTTTCCACCTGCGATCTTTCAGCGTCAGGGGTCTGGGCTTTGGAGGGGCCCCACCCCCGTCGCTTCCTGATTCTATTGCGCAGGCGCACCAACCGACCTGTAGGAGTCACTGTCCACAACGTCCAATCCCCACCCATCTGTTTCCCACCCTCTAATACGGCCAATGTGTATTAGTGCGGACGACCAGCTAAACTGAGAGCAATGTGGAGCGCTGGGCTCGAACAGGGAGGCGAACCTGTTCGAGCCCAGTCTCCAGTATTTGTGGTGAGCGCCTTGCCCACTGCACCACTTAGCCGCCCAGGCATTTTCTTTTGAAATTGGTTACCAGTGGTCACCAGGCAGCCATGTTGGAAGAGAGACAACGACGTAAACATGCCACGCAAGGTCTCTCTCCTCCTGGGCATCATGTGGGCTTTAGAGAGAAGAGCCGACAAAGGGACGAGGTAGACGGTGAGATTTAGCAGCGGGGGGGGATGTAGACCTTGTACCGACAGTCAGACTGGCCTCAGCCTGGGTCACATGACAACAGTAATATGTTTGTGATATGTTTCAATGAACCTGGGTCACACACACACGCGCACACGCACACACACGCACACGTTCACTCTCTCTCTCTCTTTCTCAAACACTCGCACAGAAAGCGCTGTGCCTGTGGCCATCCATCCACCCGTCTCTTGACATTCTAATAAAACTCTCATCTGAGTGACACATTACACACATCCACACCGCCTGCTTAAATCTCCCTCCGGCCACAGCGGGGCTCAGACAGACGGACACAAGCCTTCCAGAGAGAGAGAGAGAGAGAGAGAGGACAGACACCCGCCTTCCAGAGAGAAAGAGGACTAAGCATCATCTCTGAACACAACCCCCACAGACGAGCATTCGACCAGGGGGAGAAGAGAACAACAGAAGACCACTAGAAGAAGAACAACAACAGAAGAACACTAGAAGAACACCAGAAGAACACTAGAAGAAGAACAACAGAAGAACACCAGAAGAAGAAGAACAACAGAAGAACACTAGAAGAACACCAGAAGAACACGGTACACGAGACCTTGTACAGACACTAGACGCTCACTGAGCCAAGACAAGGACCGGCCGTATTTTTGAGGAAGAGGAGAAAGAAAGAGAGAGAGAAGGGAGGAGGAATAAAGGAGTCACTCGTTTCTTTCTAGATACCGGTTGGAGTCATCGACAGTCAAGCTGGCGGGTGAGGAGACAACGCACACCTCTGAGGAGGGGGAGGAGACGGTGGAGCAGACCAACCGGGAGCCAGAGGGGAGCCCTGCCGGGGGACCGGACCCCCCCGCACCGGGGCGCAAGATGGAGCGGGCCGAGCTGGTGTGGGAGGTGCCGATGTCCGTGGCGCTGCCCATCGAGGTGCTGCCGGACCCGGCTCACATGCCCTTCCCCTTCCTGGACACAACCCTGGCAGACCTGGGCATCGAGGAGTGAGTCTGGGGCCGGGGGGGGGGGGGGGGGGGGGGGGGGGGGGGGGTGGGGGGGGGGGCATCGAGGAGTGAGTCTGGGGCCTGGGTGGGGGGGGCATCGAGGAGTGAGTCTGGGGCCTGGGTGGGTGGGGGAGGGGGGGGGCATCGAGGAGTGAGTCTGGGGCCGGGGTGGGAGGGGGAGGGGGGGGGGGCATCGAGGAGTGAGTCTGGGGCCGGGGTGGGTGGGGGAGGGGGGGGCATCGAGGAGTGAGTCTGGGGCCGGGGTGGGTGGGGGAGGGGGGGGGCATCGAGGAGTGAGTCTGGGGCCTGGTGGGTGGGGGAGGGGGGGCATCGAGGAGTGAGGTGTATGGACGTGTGTTTATGTGTATGTAAGTGTGTTTATGTGTATGTAAAAGTGTTTATGTGTATGTAAGTGTGTTTATGTGTATGTAAAAGTGTTTATGTGTATGTAAGTGTGTTTATGTGTATGTAAAAGTGTTTATGTGTATGTACGTGTGTTAATGTGTATGTAAGTGTGTTTATGTGTATGTAAAAGTGTTTATGTGTATGTAAGTGTGTTTATGTGTATGTAAGTGTGTTTATGTGTATGGAAGTGTGTTAATGTGTATGTAAGTGTGTTAATGTGTATGTAAGTGTGTTTATGTGTATGTAAAAGTGTTTATGTGTATGTAAGTGTGTTTATGTGTATGTAAGTGTGTTTATGTGTATGTAAGTGTGTTAATGTGTATGTAAGTGTGTTAATGTGTATGTAAGTGTGTTTATGTGTATGTAAAAGTGTTTATGTGTATGGAAGTGTGTTAATGTGTATGTAAGTGTGTTAATGTGTATGTAAGTGTGTTTATGTGTATGTAAGTGTGTTAATGTGTATGTAAGTGTGTTTATGTGTATGTAAGTGTAGGTCATGTGTAGCAGAACTTTGTACATAGGATATGACTTGTAAATTCAATTACTTTCCTCACTTGTGTGTGTTGTGTGTATCTGTGCTGTGTGTGTGTGTATCTGTGCTGTGTGTGTGTGTGTATCTGTACTGTGTGTGTGTATCTGTACTGTGTGTGTGTGTGTGTGTGTCTGTGTATCTGTGCTGTGTGTGTATCTGTACTGTGTGTGTGTGTGTATCTGTACTGTGTGTGTGTGTGTGTGTGTGTGTGTGCGTGTGTGTGTGTGTGTGCGTGTGTGTGTGTGTGTGTGTGCGTGTGTGTGTGTGTGTGTGTGCAGGCCCGATGTGAAGGAGCGTGTGATCTGGGTCGACACCAAGAAGACGCAGGTGAAGCTTCCTTCAGGGAAGCTGAAGGAGAAGGAGATCACCATCCTGGAGGTGAGAGAGAGAGAGCCTGTCGTCCTCCTCAACCGTCTGTAGTGTGGTAGTGAAAGGGTTAAGGTTCTCAGTGCAAACACACTAACAGACATTAACTCATTGACCGCCACGCTGTTTTCCCATCTCTACTCAATGGCGCCAGCGTTATTGACCATTTTAGCGATGTTTGCGGACCCATCGTGTGTTCTGTATTATAGCTATGGAGACAATAGTATGGCTCATTTGACAGGCATTGTTCATAGTCCAACACTGACTAACCAGTTCATTTCTACATACTTTAGTTTCTGCACTAATTCATGCTAAACATCGCCCCTTTCCAAAATAATCCAGACTTTTGCTCGCCTGAAACTCCAAATACTTCCAAATCAAATGTATATACCATATACATATGTGTCTTCAAAAAACCAACAAGGGGGGAGGGTCGTTTTACCTCGAAACTGCGATCGGTACAAAAGCATGTTTCAGGTTAAAAAGATACTAGCAGCAGGTTACCTAAAATAGACCTTACCTCAGTCAGAAGGTACTCCAATATGAATAATCCCAGTTGTCCCATGACGATCGCAATTACTCGTGTATATTGGGCATGGCTACCATACGGGAAAGAAGAGGTCTGAGGCGCCAAATCCCCGACCGATTACCATGTTGTGATCCACTCCGAGGCGGAAGCAGCCGGAGGTAACTAAGACAACTGATATCCCCAGTTCAAAAGGTAGGTGACACTGCCACCTGGCGGGATTCGATCGTCATTGCAATTCCAATGTAGGCAGCTGTGCCAGGGAGACCCAGGCAGCTCCGAGCGAGTGTTTAGAACGGGGATCAAAGGGAAAGTATGCTCGTTTTTGGCGCCCAATGAGTTAAGATGTTAATAACTGGAGGAATAAAGCAGCGGCGTCTCTGATTGGCTGCAGGTGCGGGTGAAGGCGCAGAAGGCGGGGTTAATAACAGTAATGGTGTCTCTGATTGGCTGCAGGTGCGGGTGAAGGCGCAGAAGGCGGGGTTAATAACAGTAATGGTGTCTCTGATTGGCTGCAGGTGCGGGTGAAGGCGCAGAAGGCGGGCCAGAAGGAGCTGCAGGAAGTGCTGTACAGCACAGAGGCTCACACCGACCGCTCCTTCTGCCGCACCGGGGTGGACATCATGCCCTGGAAGCACACGCACACGGGTCAGCACACACACACACACACACACACACACACACACACACAGGTCAGCACACACACACACACACACACACACACACAGGTCAGCACACACACACACACACACAGGTCAGCCAAGGCACACACACACACACACACACACACAGGTCAGCACACACACACACAGGTCAGCACACACACACACACATACACACACACAGGTCAGCCAAGGCACACACACACACACACACAGGTCAGCCCAGGCACACACGCACACACACACACAGGTCAGCCCAGGCACACACGCACACACACACACACACACACTCTAACACACACACACACACACACACACACACTCACGGGTGATAGTTGTCAGGTTGATGGCGGCTACGTGTGGCTGTTGGCAGCACAGTTAGAAATGACCAGGGGTGTAAAGTACTTGAGTAATTGTACTTTGTTACTTACAAATAAATTAGATTTTATTTTATTTGATTTAAGTACTGTTTTGGGGGATTTGTACTTCACTCAAGTATTATTAGGTTTGTATACTTTTTACATTTACGTACAAATCTCGCAGGTCCAACCATTTTAATTAGTATATTTGTTTCTCTGGTCGAACTAGCGTTAACGTTATTAATCCTGCGGCCGCACTTTATTTAAAAACAGCCAATCAAATCCCCATCAATGGAAAATGAACCCGCCCATACCCATGCTGATTGGTCCTTGTGCAGGACTAGAAAGCGGGGATCTCTGATTAAACACCTGCTATCAGAAGAATAGACAGTCAGAAAAAAAGGTTTTTACTTTGACTTTTTAGTACATTTAAAAGTAGAAACTTTTTTTACTTTTACTCCAAGTGTGTTTTTAGCCAGATACTCTGACTTTTACTTGAGTAAGATTTTGAGACGGTATACCCATACGTTCACTTAAGTATAATCTCTGGGTACTTTTTACACCCCTGGAAATGACATAATCACTGCTGGGAGATGAGAAAATCATTATTCTCCCAACTAGTTCATTTTCTAAAACCGAAGATATAAAGTTCCGACAGAACCATCCATCTTGGTACTTATCATTACGTTGATTGACACTCCAATAGACCAATAGAATGTATACGCAGGCCGACGTTCAGGCATCTGGTCGTCAGTCACGCACACATGTGGTATTTCAGCGTCTCCTTGGGCGGGTCTTTTAATACACTGCTATGAACTCATCCTGCTATTCGGGGCTTGTGATGTAACGTACAGTAAACGACGACGGTGTGTTTTCAGTGGAGGGCCTGGCGCCCGTGGAGATGACCATGGCGCTGGACGTGGAGTCGGAACAGACCGAGGCACAGGAGCAACGAGAGATCTGAGAGACCCGAGCGCTCACCATCACCTTCAGCGTGCGTCGGCCAGCCTTCTGCCCCAGGCGGAGCCATCTGTACGAGTCCCACTGTGACCGCATGCTTCGCTGCAACGATGTCGCTTCACCCTCAGGACATGATATAATGGCCCCGAGAACCAGCACAACTTGTGCGTTACAATATTCTGTAGCAATTTAGTTCCCACTCGAGAACCAAGTCGCTGCAGCGCTAATTCTGAATAAATGCAGGAAAGGGGACTTTCATGTTGGCTACACTAACTCCTTATGGACACAGCCTACTATAAATGCTCTACGATCAACTGCTAACAGTAACAGAACGGTTTGTGAATTTGACTATGATTCACATAATTTGCTCAATCTTTTGCATCGATTAGGACACCGATTACCAGTGAGGTCCGGGACCACCAGGGAGTCGTGAGAGGGACAGAACCCTGTCAATATGAGAGGTTTTAGAGAGAACCCTGTCAATATGAGAGGTTTTAGATAACCCTGTCAATATGAGAGGTTTCAGAGAACCCTGTCAATATGAGAGGTTTCAGAGAGAACCCTGTCAATATGAGAGGTTTTAGATAACCCTGTCAATATGAGAGGTTTCAGAGAACCCTGTCAATATGAGAGGTTTACAGAGAGAACCCTGTCAATATGAGAGGTTTCAGAGAACCCTGTCAATATGAGAGGTTTCAGAGAGAACCCTGTCAATATGAGAGGTTTACAGAGAGAACCGTGTCAATATGAGGTTTACAGAGAGAACCCTGTCAATATGAGAGGTTTCAGAGAGAACCCTGTCAATATGAGAGGTTTCAGAGAGAACCCTGTCAATGAGAGGTTTCAGAGAGAACCCTGTCAATATGAGAGGTTTCACAGAGAGAACCCTGTCAATGAGAGGTTTCAGAGAGAACCCTGTCAATATGAGAGGTTTCAGAGAGAACCCTGTCAATATGAGGTTTCAGAGAGAACCCCAATATGAGAGGTTTCAGAGAGAACCCTGTCAATATGAGAGGTTTCAGAGAGAACCCTGTCAATATGAGGTTTACAGAGAGAACCCTGTCAATATGAGAGGTTTACAGAGAACCCTGTCAATATGAGAGGTTTACAGAGAGAACCCTGTCAATATGAGGTTTTCAGAGAACCCTGTCAACATGAGAGGTTTACAGAGAGAACCCTGTCAATATGAGAGGTTTCAGAGAACCCTGTCAACATGTGCAACAGTTTGTACTTGAACGTAGTACAATGAATATCATGATGGTTATTCTGATAATACACTAGGGTTTACAGAGAAATGCAATACAGTTACATTAAACGACAGAGTTCTTGCTACATGGAGGTCCCTGGTCAACGCTGTACATGTATCTGAGGTCCTCGTCATGATTCAGGAAACTCCGCTTTTACAGCCTTCATCTTCTGTCTTCATCAGCGAGGCAGCGGGCAAACGCTTTGCTAACACGGTCAAACTGGCCAGCGGTCGTCACAAATCTATTTCTATTGTATTATTTGTAAAAAATGTCCTGTACTTTTTTGTGAAATAGTTACTGTAGAATTATATAGCATTCCTTTATATTAACCGTTTGTAAAATGTTTAAAGAGCATAAAGCATGTTTGCATGAAATGACACCTATACAGACCTTTTCAGTAGAATTGTGTTGCTAGGGAAACAGCTCGAGGCCAGCTATTGGATAAGGGAACAGCTCGAGCCCAGCTATTGGATAAGGGAACAGCTCGAGCCCAGCTATTGGATAAAGCAAAAACTGCAGCGGGAAGTGAACTGGGGCCCATACAGAATGCTGTTAGAAAAGGTCTATAGAGATGGAAATGGCAGATGATTTAGCCTCTAATTGAGACGGAGCGAACAAGTTCCTAGAACTACACCGAGATGTATTTAATGAGTGATGAGTCGAGTGTTGAGCTTTTGCAAAGCCAGGATGACGTGGGAATAAAAGTTGTGCTTTTTATAACAACAGCGTCTGGTCTATTACTACATCCAGTCTGGTCTATTACTACATCCTGTCTGGTCTATGACTACATCCTGTCTGGTCTATGACTACATCCTGTCTGGTCTATGACTACATCCTGTCTGATCTATGACTACATCCTGTCTGGTCTATGACTACATCCTGTCTGGTCTATGACTACATCCTGTCTGATCTATGACTACATCCTGTCTGGTCTATTACTACATCCTGTCTGGTCTATTACTACATCCTGTCTGGTCTATTACTACATCCAGTCTGGTCTATGACTACATCCTGTCTGGTCTATTACTACATCCTGTCTGGTCTATTACTACATCCTGTCTGGTATGATTACCATAGATGTATATATATCTATGATGATTACTACATCCAGTCTGGTATATTACTACATCCTGTCTGGTCTATGACTACATCCTGTCTGGTCTATTACTACATCCTGTCTGGTCTATTACTACATCGTGTCTGGTCTATGACTACATCCTGTCTGGTCTATTACTACATCCTGTCTGGTCTATTACTACATCCTGTCTGGTCTTATTACTACATCCAGTCTGGTCTATTACTACATCCAGTCCGGTCTATTACTACATCCGGTCTGGTCTATTACTACATCCTGTCTGGTCTATTACTACATCCGGTCTGGTCTTATTACTACATCCTGTCTGGTCTATTACTACATCCTGTCTGGTCTATTACTACATCCTGTCTGGTCTATTACTACATCCTGTCTGGTCTTATTACTACATCCTGTCTGGTCTATTACAACATCCTGTCTGGTCTATTACTACATCCAGTCTGGTCTATTACTACATCCTGTCTGGTCTATTACTACATCCAGTCCGGTCTATTACTACATCCTGTCTGGTCTATTACTACATCCGGTCTGGTCTATGACTACATCCTGTCTGGTCTATTACTACATCCTGTCTGGTCTATGACTACATCCAGTCTGGTCTATTACTACATCCTGTCTGGTCTATTACTACATCCGGTCTGGTCTATTACTACATCCTGTCTGGTCTATTACTACATCCTGTCTGGTCTATGACTACATCCGGTCTGGTCTATTACTACATCCTGTCTGGTCTATTACTACATCCTGTCTGCCAACAGGGAAGCTGCACAGTCAGCAAACGGGAATCTCCCCGAGTAAGGTCTGGCTGGGGAGACCAGGATCGTGCTCTACTGTGAGGGAAACATTAAGCTACCCCAGAAATTGTCTATAAAAGATCAAATACCTTATTGAACCAAATGGGTGGCACTAGTTACAAGATACTGGTAACATGTGGAGTTTGTAGTAGCTAGCAGTGACACTAGTTACAAGATACTGGTAACATGGAGTTTGTAGTAGCTAGCAGTGACACTAGTTACAAGCTACTGGTAACATGGAGTTTGTAGTAGCTAGCAGTGACACTAGTTACAAGCTACTGGTAACATGGAGTTTGTAGTAGCTAGCAGTGACACTAGTTACAAGATACTGGTAACATGGAGTTTGTAGTAGCTAGCAGTGACACTAGTTACAAGCTACTGGTAACATGGAGTTTGTAGTAGCTAGCAGTGACACTAGTTACAAGCTACTGGTAACATGGAGTTTGTAGTAGCTAGCAGTGGCACTAGTTACAAGATACTGGTAACATGGAGTTTGTAGTAGCTAGCAGTGGCACTAGTTACAAGCTACTGGTAACATGGAGTTTGTAGTAGCTAGCAGTGACACTAGTTACAAGCTACTGGTAACATGGAGTTTGTAGTAGCTAGCAGTGGCACTAGTTACAAGATACTGGTAACATGGAGTTTGTAGTAGCTAGCAGTGACACTAGTTACAAGATACTGGTAACATGGAGTTTGTAGTAGCTAGCAGTGGCACTAGTTACAAGCTACTGGTAACATGGAGTTTGTAGTAGCTAGCAGTGGCACTAGTTACAAGATACTAGTAACATGGAGTTTGTAGTAGCTAGCAGTGACACTAGTTACAAGCTACTGGTAACATGGAGTTTGTAGTAGCTAGCAGTGACACTAGTTACAAGCTACTGGTAACATGGAGTTTGTAGTAGCTAGCAGTGGCACTAGTTACAAGATACTGGTAACATGGAGTTTGTAGTAGCTAGCAGTGACACTAGTTACAAGATACTGGTAACATGGAGTTTGTAGTAGCTAGCAGTGGCACTAGTTACAAGCTACTGGTAACATGGAGTTTGTAGTAGCTAGCAGTGGCACTAGTTACAAGATACTGGTAACATGGAGTTTGTAGTAGCTAGCAGTGGCACTAGTTACAAGCTACTAGTAACATGTGGAGTTTGTAGTAGCTAGCAGTGGCACTAGTTACAAGCTACTGGTAACATGGAGTTTGTAGTAGCTAGCAGTGGCACTAGTTACAAGCTACTGGTAACATGGAGTTTGTAGTAGCTAGCAGTGACACTAGTTACAAGATACTGGTAACATGGAGTTTGTAGTAGCTAGCAGTGACACTAGTTACAAGCTACTGGTAACATGGAGTTTGTAGTAGCTAGCAGTGGCACTAGTTACAAGATACTGGTAACATGGAGTTTGTAGTAGCTAGCAGTGACACTAGTTACAAGCTACTGGTAACATGGAGTTTGTAGTAGCTAGCAGTGGCACTAGTTACAAGCTACTGGTAACATGGAGTTTGTAGTAGCTAGCAGTGGCACTAGTTACAAGCTACTGGTAACATGGAGTTTGTAGTAGCTAGCAGTGACACTAGTTACAAGCTACTGGTAACATGGAGTTTGTAGTAGCTAGCAGTGACACTAGTTACAAGCTACTGGTAACATGGAGTTTGTAGTAGCTAGCAGTGGCCATTCATTTAAAGAGGAAAGCTGTTGTGGATAAATCTTTGGACGTTGTTTCGGATGACGGTGCGAAAATGGATCTTCATACGGCCGCGCTGCAGTAGCATCCTCGCTCACACAACACAGGTGGCACACTCCGCTATGTCCACTTGGCAAAATGGCCTCCAGCCGTTTGTTTGAAATAACTTTCCGTCAGGGGTGTGTGTCACAGTGGGTCAGGGGTGTGTGTCACAGTGAGTCAGGGAGCCCTATTGAGGGGTGTATGTCACAGGGGGTCACGGAGCCCTATTGAGGGGTGTGTGTCACAGTGGGTCACGGAGCCCTATTGAGGGGTGTGTGTCACAGTGGGTCACGGAGCCCTATTGAGGGGTGTGTGTCACAGTGGGTCACGGAGCCCTATTGAGGGGTGTGTGTCACAGTGAGTCAGGGAGCCCTATTGAGGGGTGTGTGTCACAGTGAGTCACGGAGCCCTATTGAGGGGTGTGTGTCACAGTGGGTCACGGAGCCCTATTGAGGGGTGTGTGTCACAGAGGGTCACGGAGCCCTATTGAGGGGTGTGTGTCACAGTGGGTCACGGAGCCCTATTGAGGGGTGTGTGTCACAGTGGGTCACGGAGCCCTATTGAGGGGTGTGTGTCAGTGGGTCACGGAGCCCTATTGAGGGGTGTGTGTCACAGTGGGTCACGGAGCCCTATTGAGGGGTGTGTGTCACAGTGGGTCACGGAGCCCTATTGAGGGGTGTGTGTCACAGTGGGTCACGGAGCCCTATTGAGGGGTGTGTGTCACGGTGGGTCACGGAGCCCTATTGAGGGGTGTGTGTCACAGTGGGTCACGGAGCCCTATTGAGGGGTGTGTGTCACAGTGGGTCACGGAGCCCTATTGAGGGGTGTGTGTCACAGTGGGTCACGGAGCCCTATTGAGGGGTGTGTGTCACAGTGGGTCACGGAGCCCTATTGAACTTGTGCAGTAGCTCAGAGGTGGTCAACTTGGCCATGTATTTCAGCCGTTCTTTTTGATTGGCTTGAGTGCAGCATGTTTGCAAACAGAAGATTTATCTATAAAATACAAAAGAAAAGCAGCCGCAACAAGAAGTGAGGATCCTAAACGCCGGTCATGTGCTCGGAGCAGAGAATAAAAAAAAAAAACAGCAAATTGATTGAGAGAAAAACAAGGTATTTATCAGGTTGCTTCACACTTCACTCCACACCAAAGCCAGAGGTCATCTAATTCATTAGTGGTAAAAAAGGAGACAGCAGCAGATGGAGAATCATGTTAGAACTACTGTAGAGCAGCCAAGTAACAGAACAAAACAAAATGAACAATACATCAGATTTCATAAAACTAGCTTGTATCGACAGAAAGAGGTCTTTAACAGTGATTTTCCTCAATAGTCAGAACCGTTAATGTTGTACGATAAGACATAATGAAACAGTGGGAGTAGTAGTGGCCAATCAGAAGGTAGAAGGGACCTGCTGGCATAGGTTGATCACAACCATAATGGAGCCTATCAGACAACGTGGTCAGGCGTCACTTCCTGTCCACTGTGCTGTTTTCATCGCGTCATTTGCATGTGGTGGTCACATGGTGCATGTGGTGGTCACATGGTTTGGCCTCCCAGCCTTCAGAGTCCCGATGTTTTTCTCTAGACGCCATTCGGCAGGTTTGGTGAGAATGGGGCCGACAGGGAGGGGGGGGAATGGGAGAGGGGAAATGGGAGGTTCCTAGAGGGGAAATGGGAGGTTCCTAGAGGGGAAATGGGAGGTTCCTAGAGGGGAAATGGGAGGTTCCTAGGGAGGAAATGGGAGGTTCCTAGAGGGAAATGGAAGGTTCCTAGAGGGAAATGGGAGGTTCCTAGAGGGGAAATGGAAGGTTCCTAGAGGGAAATGGGAGGTTCCTAGAGGGAAATGGAAGGTTCCTAGAGGGGAAATGAGAGGTTCCTAGAGGGGAAATGGGAGGTTCCTAGAGGGGAAATGGGACGTTCCTAGAGGGGAAATGAGAGGTTCCTAGAGGGGAAATGAGAGGTTCCTAGAGGGAAATGGAAGGTTCCTAGAGGGGAAATGAGAGGTTCCTAGAGGGGAAATGGGAGGTTCCTAGAGGGGAAATGGAAGGTTCCTAGAGGGAAATGGAAGGTTCCTAAAGGGAAATGGAAGGTTCCTAGAAGGGAAATGGAAGGTTCCTAGAGGGGAAATGGGAGGTTCCTAGGGGGGAAATGGGAGGTTCCTAGAGGGAAATGGGAGGTTCCTAGAGGGGAAATGGGAGGTTCCTAGAGGGGAAATGGGAGGTTCCTAGAGGGGAAATGGAAGGTTCCTAGAGGGGAAATGGGAGGTTCCTAGAGGGGAAATGGGAGGTTCCTAGAGGGAAATGAGAGGTTCCTATTGGCTGCACAGCAGGGCCAGCTGAACACAGGGCTCCAGGTCCAACAGACCAGGGTGTACAACACGTCATGGCAAGTTGTATGTCACACCTTGTAGCCACTGAACAGGTGGAATAATAATCATGAAAATAATAATAACATGTACAGTATCAGCATGTTGGCGTTGCCTCGCCAACGTAATAATAAAACTTAAGACAATGGCATGCACACAGACAAACACATTAAAAGTGAATAATCAGAAACATAAGCGCTAAATATGAGCTGAAGTGCTGGAGTCTCACTACTGTCCCCTTTTTATTTCCATATCCATCGTATAAAAATGCATCAGTCGTGGCTTTCAGACGCGTGGAAGACGAGGAGGCCGCTGAGCGCTGGGCTACGAGGCCACGAGGCTCAGCCTGGCCTGCTGCTCGGCAGGAAGTGATGTCACGGCCGCCTGGAACTCCGAGGAGTGGTTCTGGGCGAACTGCTGCATCAGCGCGGCCAGGGCGTTCTGCGTCTCTGTGGGAGAACACAAACACTTTAGAGGTTTCATCCAAACAAACTGCTGCATCAGCGCGGCCAGGGCGTTCTGCGTCTCTGTGGGAGAACACAAACACTTTAGAGGTTTCATCCAAACAAAGTGCTGCGTCAGCGCGGCCAGGGCGTTCTGCGTCTCTGTGGGAGAACACAAACACTTTAGAGGTTTCATCCAAACAAACTGCTGCATCAGCGCGGCCAGGGCGCTCTGCGTCTCTGTGGGAGAACACAAACACTTTAGAGGTTTCATCCAAACAAACTGCTGCATCAGCGCGGCCAGGGCGTTCTGCGTCTCTGTGGGAGAACACAAACACTTTAGGAGCTTTCATCCAAACAAACTGCTGCGCCAGGGCGTTCTGCGACCGAGAACACGACTAAATACTTTAGGAGCTCCATCCAAACAAATGACATGTTACATATTAATAGATGGAAAAGACAGTGTGATTCCTTATGGTCCGAGCTTAGTAATAGTGTCCAGTAGGGGTGGGAATCGCCAGAGACCTCACGATACGATACTATCGCAATACGATCGAGATACTAAATATATATCGCGATACGCTGAAAATATTGCGATATTTTTTCAACTGCAAAGTAAAACTTTGTCAACATGTTTTATCTAATAAAATAAAGTTCAGTCTGTTCATCTCACTTCAATCATTTTTATTGCAGGTATTTTCTCAAGCAGACAGATGTAAACACTGTAATCTGTGTTGCATGTACCTGACAAACTGAACCGTTTGTATTACAGTCATATTCCATGTGTGTGTGTGGAGTGGACTACTGTACTATTACAAGTATTGAAATGAACAATGCAACTTCCTTATACAAAAAAAAAATATATATATATATTTTTTTATGAATAATTAAATATCGATACTTGGCGTCCCTGTATCGATACAGTATCGCCACGCAAAGTATCGCGATACTACTACGTATCGATTTTCCCCCCACCCCTAGTGTCCAGCACTTCTGCCCCACAGACCCTTTACCTTTATGATGTGCCTTTTATTAGTATAACGCCCATATTACATTATTCATATTCACTCATATCAATATGAATTCAGTATATTATTCAGCCTCATATATCAATATGAATTCAGTATATTATTCAGGCTCATATAGCAATATGAATTCAGTATATTATTCAGGCTCATATATCAATATGAATTCAGTATATTATTCAGGCTCATATATCAATATGAATTCAGTATATTATTCAGGCTCATATAGCAATATGAATTCAGTATATTATTCAGGCTGTGCCTTGGTGTTCCAGAACGCCGTGTCGGTCAATTATTTTGCGACAATGACCTCGTAGCTATACATTATCCCTTACTTGTATATCAATATATAATATAATAATAATATGGGGTGTTCGGGGGACTGACTGTTCCGGGGGGTTCACATGCCTTCGAGCGACATTGTACTTATTTTATACCTATTCTTATGTCTGCAATTTATGCATTGTTTTTTTTATTGTCAACTGTGTGCTGATTTTATGCCTATGTTCATTTATACTAATTGCTGTGGGGCACTCTGGACTGTGGTCCATGTGTGCAAAGTACTATATAGATAGTTATTAATATTTATTATTGTTATATTGTAGAAATGTGCATTGAAAAGTCTTGACGACATTGAAAATGAGGGTGACCTCAAGTCTTTGAGAATAAATAAAGGTTTGAATGAATATGAATTCAGTATATTGTTCTTCAGCCTCATATATCAATATGAATTCAGTATATTGTTCTTCAGCCTCATATATCAATATGAATTCAGTATATTGTTCTTCAGCCTCATATATCAATATGAATTCAGTATATTGTTCTTCAGCCTCATATATCAATATGAATTCAGTATATTGTTCTTTAGCCGCATATATCAATATGAATTCAGTATATTCTCCAGAATTCATTCAGTATTATTGTTGCTCACCTGGTTCCAGATCCTTGGATCCCAGCACCTGGCTGTAGACGGCGACTATAGCCGGCATCTGACTCACCATCTGAAACACAACACTACTGTCACAATCTGAAAGATAACACCACTGTCAATCAATCAATCAATCAAATGCATTTGTATAGCACATTTAAACATGACACTTGTCAACCAAAGTGCTTCACAGTGAGTCGCATAGCTAAAATATATATATATTTTTTTAAAGTGCTCCTAAAGTATAAAATAAACAGAAAATATAAACAACCAACGGACAGACAAAGAAACAGAACAACACGTCAAAACAAACAAACGTGTGTGTGTGTGTGTACCAGAGCAGGGCTGTATGCGTGTGTGTGTGCGTGTAGAGCATGTGTGTGTGTGTGTGTGTGTGTGTACCAGAGCAGGGCTGTGTGTGTGTGTGTGTGTGTACCAGAGCAGGGCTGTGTGTGTGTGTGTGTACCAGAGCAGGGCTGTGTGTGTGTGTGTGTGTACCAGAGCAGGGCTGTGTGTGTGTGTGTGTGTGTGTGTGTGTGTGTGTGTGTACCAGAGCAGGGCTGTGTGTGTGTGTGTGTGTGTGTGTGTGTGTACCAGAGCAGGGCTGTGTGAGTAGAGCATGGCCAGGCAGCAGTAGACGGTCTTATTCTCCTCCATGTCTTCTTCAAGAGGGAGACGGCCAACCAAGGCAGGTACCACCTGAGAGAGAGAGAGAGAGAGAGAGAGAGAGAGGGTAAGAAAAAGATAGACGAGCTGAAGTGAGAAAAATCCATCCATCCAAAACACATGTGATTATTGTTGTTATGCTAGTGATGTGCCTACAAACCAAAACAAACAAACGAATTCGGCAACGACTTCTCTAGAGGGAATGAGACTTAGTTTTAAGATGGCTGCCATAGAGGGAATGAGATACCGTTGAAATGTGCCATCGAAATTACCACTGGAATGTTTGTCGACTTTCAAAAACATCACTGGTTTCCATGGCGACATTATCAAACTATAACGGCATACAAATATTTAGACTAGGTCCACTCTCTACAGCAGCGAGTACGAGGTGTACCAGACAAATGGCCATTGGGGGATCATGCAGAATAGATCTGGACTGGCCAGTCCATCACATCATGTTCTATGTTCAGGGATGTGGAACAGCCAGTCCATCACATCATGTTCTATGTTCAGGGATGTGGAACAGCCATCACGTTCTATGTTCAGGGATGTGGAACAGCCAGTCCATCACATCATGTTCTATGTTCAGGGGTGTGGAACAGACGGTACCTGCTCCAGCGGTACGTAGTCCACGTTACTCATGATCATCCTGCAGAGGGCAGCGCAGAGGTTGTCGATCACCCTGCGGTCCTCCTCCTTGGTCAGCAGGTTGGAGAAGAGAGCCAGCATCATGGGGTAGTCTCTGGGACGGAGCGCTAAGGAAGGACAGTGGAACGGGCAAACGGCTCAAGAGTGGAGGAATAAAGAAGGAGGAGGAGGCGGGGAAATTAATGGCAGGCGATGTCCTCACTGTGAACTCAACGCCACATCGTATGTTCACCAATCCGCTGCTTAAATATCAAGAATCTCGTTTCTTGGTGGCATTGTTTTGCCGTCAGCAGACCACCGTTTCACTCCATTATAACTAGGGTTGGGTACCGTTCACATTTGAACCGATAACGGTACCGAACGGTATCGTTTTTCGGTACTTTAGTCTAAATGTTTTTTTTTCTACCTACCTCAGTTGTAAAAAATCAAATTTATTATAATTATTATTTATTTAGAACAATTTGTTAATATATATATATATATATATATATAATAATATTGCAGCAAGCGTTGTCTGCATCTAGCTTTGTAAAGTGTAACTACACTTTCAACCGTTTTCGGCTCGCCATTGCCCCGACCGCTTTGTTGTTGAATCAAGTCAAGTCCTAGGTAAGCCTGTATTGTGCGCGTGAAGTGAACACGTCATAGGTTTCGTTTCGCGGTAAACTAACCGTTGATGTCATCTGACAAAAAGTAATAATAATTATTAGGGATGTCCAATATTATCGGCCGATATCGGCATTAAAATGTGATATCGGAAAATATCGGTATCGGTTTTCAAAAACAAAACAATATATATTTTTTTATTTCTATAACCTTTATTTACCCAGGCAAGCAAGTAAGAACAAATTCTTATTTTATTTATTGTCAAAAGTATGCATAATGTTGTGTTAATTCCACAACAAGAGATATGTAATGTTAATTACCTGAAATTATTCCGTTTTTTGGGGGGGGAACCCTGCATATATCGGTATCGGTTGATATCAGTTGATATCGGTATCGGAAATTAAGAGTTGGACAATATCGGTATATCTGTATCGGTAAAAATGCCAATATCGAACATCCCTAATAATTATATACAGTACCGAAATGTGGCACCGGTGGATCTCACTTGAATCGGTACTCGGTAAAACAGACGTCATTCGGTCGATACCCTTAAAAGTACCATATTCGGTGCCCATCCCCAATTATAACGCCTCGAACCCTGGCACTAAGGACCCTGTAATTCAATCAATGTCAATCCAATCAATCCAAATCACTGAATGTGACATATCACAAGAAACTACTCAGCCTCTACCGTCTTTAACGACGAGTGATCACAACACTCTAACTTACCATATTTAGATAGACTTTTTAAGACCACTTTGAATAGAATTTAATTATGAATAGTATGAAAATGACTATGAAAGAAGTAATTCCACACTAATTGTTAGGGGGGAACCGATATTTTCTTTTTATCCACTTTTTCTCCCATTTTCTACATTTTCTCCCATCCCAATTTCGTATCATCCAATTCAACCCTCCCCTGTCTCGAACGCTGTTTCTTGCCTCCCACAAGCCGGCTGCAATGTGGACTAAGTCATACATAGCACAAGTCCCCTCCGGTACTTGAGGTAACAGCAGTCGCATCTAGGGATGGGAATCGAAAACCGGTTCCCGTTGGGAACCGGTTCCTAATTGGCCGATGCCTGGAACCGTGTGGCTCCCGTGACTTTCGATTCCCTTATCGCTGCCTACAGTTGCGCAATAATGTTAGCCGTTAGCATGTAGCCATGGCAGACTCTATTTGATTCCTTAATGGCTCGAAATTGCCTGGGTTTTGGTAATATGCTCCCGAAATGCTCCTGCTGTTTGGCTACTTCTATGTGCAGTGAAAACTACTTGAATGCTTTAGAACCTAGTCATTGATTTAGATCAGGCTGAGCTAAAATTAGCCGCGGAGCTAACGTGAGCTAACGCTATTTAATCAAGCTCACCGGGGAGCTCTCTCTCTCTGTGTGTGTGTGTGTGCGTGCGTGTGTGTGTGTGTGTGTGTGTGTGTGAGAGAGAGAGAGTGTGAGTGAGAGACAGAAGTCAGAGGAATAACAACCTGTTATTCAATAGATTAAATTAGTTTAAGAATAAAAAAATAAATACATTTTAAGAGAATCTCAAATACATTATTTTATTTAAGTGTAGGCTATAGTTAATGTTTTATTTTTTACAGTTTTTGTATTTTTCTGACATGGGGGCTCAACAATAAATGACAATCAGAAATGTCAAGTTGCATGTTATTCTAACCAGCTTAGACCCCTACGCTCTGCATCTTCTGGCCGCCTCAGACCTACTCCTATCCGAGCTCCGGGAGGGTCATCAAAGAGAAGTCGCCTATTCTCAGTCCTTGCCCCACAATGGTGGAATGAACTACCCACCCCAGTTAGGACAGCCGAAACCCATCCAATCTTTCGCCGTCGACTAAAGACGCACTTCTTCAACCATTATCTGAATAAAAAAAAATATATCTAACCCTAACTAACCGTACTGTCATGCACTTGTCCTAATAAACTAACCTACACTTTAGCACTCAACACTTTGATGAACATTGTTGCTCAGCTGATAGAGTTGTGCCCTTCCTGATGGCTTGTCGTACAGAACTTGTAAGTCGCTTTGGATAAAAGCGTCAGCTAAATGACTAAATGTAGTTCTGTTGCATTTTCAATTTATTTATTTAAATTATAAATTGATCAGGTATCAATAAGGGAATCGATAAAGAATCGAATCGATAAGCAGAATCGATAATGGAATCGTATCGATAAAATCCTATCAATTCCCATCCCTAGTCGCATCTCTTCACCTGCGCAGCTCGATCTCTCAGTGGCGAGGAGTAACGCGTGGGAGGCTCACGCTGCCCCCGACACTTCCTGATTCTACTGCGCAGGCGCACCAACCGACCTGTAGGAGTCGCTGTCCACAACGCCCGATCCCCACCCATCAGTTTCCCACCCCCTAATACGGCCAATGTGTATTAGTATGAACGACCAGCTAAACTGAATGCAATGTGGAGCGCTGGGCTCGAACAGGCGAGCCCAGCGTCTCTGCATTCGTGGCAAGCGCCTTGCCCACTACGCCACGCCGCCCAGGGGGGAACCGATAGTTAGGGGGGGGACCTTACTTTGCATACCGACATTTCCCCCAAACACATTTAAATATGATACAGAGAAGTTATCGCAACATAGAAGTAACTTCCTAATGAAAATCATATTTAAGACTTTAAAAGAACACGCCAACATTTTGGGAAATTAGCTTACCGTCTTCTCCAGAGAGAGACAAGAAGATAGATACCAGTTGCGTTCAGTAGAAAGCCATCTGGCTGCACGTTAGCCTAGCTTAGCACAATGAATGGAAGTGGACATGACCGGTTAGACTAAGCATTGTCCAACTAACACCTCTCTCGAAGGCTAACCGGTCATGTCCGCTTCCATTCATTGTGCTAGGCTAGGCTAACGTGCAGCCGGATGATAAAGCCTGTGATGTGAAGATGGGGAAGGATACGATTTGACGACATGGCCGGCAGCCTCAGCCAGAGAGCCCAGTCCAAACACGCTGTTGTTGCGAACTTCGCTGTCCTCGTCCTTCACCCCGCGCACCAGCACCGGCAGCAGCTGACTGACCAAGCGGCCCGCCACCGCCTTGCCCCCGGGCACGCCCGCCAGAGCCTGCAGGATCTCCCCCACCGTGCCCACGGAGAACGAGCGGTCCGCCACTGTGCACGACGACTTCTACAAGAGGCAAACAAATGATTTTCAAGTCATGGAAATGTGTAGGATTCTTATTCAGGTGCGTGTCTGGGAATAATGTCACTCCTTTCAAACACAAAAGCCCTGGTAATAAAAACCTGAGTTAGCTTTCCCAAAAGTGTTAACAGATTTAGCAGTGGACTGAATTCAACTTGTGTGGGACTAATGCCGAATTCAGACGGCCAACTCCAAACAGAGGGCTGTGCGCTAGGGATGGGTACCTTTCACATTTGAACCGATACCGGTACCTGTGAATCGATACCGGTACCCAACGGTACCTTTTTTCGGTACTTTAGTCTCAAGAAATTTAATTTACCTACCTCAGTCGTAAAAAGAAAAAATCCAAACTTCAAATAACTACAATTTCGACAGTTTTCGGCTCGTCATTGCTCCGACTGCTTTGTTGTTGAATCAAGTCAAATCCTAGGTAAGCATATATTGTGCGTGTGAACGTTGACATGAAAAGAAAAAAGTAAAAAAAAAATAATAATAATAAAACATTTATTTTTATTTTTTTTCGGTTTCTCACATGATTCGATACTCGGTAGTACCGACGTGTTTCGGTTCGGTACCTCAAAAGTACCGAATTCGGTACCCATCCCTACTGTGCGCTGCTGTCTGACGTCCTCAACAGGGGGGTGTTTCAAATGACCAAGCATATCTTCTGCCTGACGTCCCCAACAGGGGGGTGTTTCAAATGACCAAGCATATCTTCTGTCTGACGTCCCCAACAGGGGGGTGTTTCAAATGACCAAGCATATCTTCTGCCTGACGTCCTCAACAGGGGGGTGTTTCAAATGACCAAGCATATCTTCTGCCTGACGTCCTCAACAGGGGGGTGTTTCAAATGACCAAACATATCTTCTGCCTGACGTCCCCAACAGGGGGGTCACAACAAGTCACAAGAAGCAGGGGTCACGAGTCATTAGACTAACAAAGGGCTGCTCTCAGACTGAAATGTGTCAAGTCTGAGAGCAGGGGGGGGGGGGGGGGGGGGGGGGCACATGACAAGAGAAATCAAAAATAAAATTTTAAGAAAATCCCCCTAAAGGGCCCAGAAAGGGGGGGGGGGGGGGGGGGGGGTGTTCAGAATCACAAAAAAGCCCAGGCCTCAGAGTTAAACCTACACAAGCCCAGACGGTTTGGTTAAATCTACACGTAGACTAATTTGGATAAATCTACACAGACCCAGACTGTTTGGTTAAATCTACACACCGTTTGTAATGGCTAAATGTTAAATGTACACATAGACCGTTTGTAATGGCTAAATGTTAAATATACACATAGACTGTTTGGTTAAATCTACACACCGTTTGTAATGGCTAAATGTTAAATGTACACATAGACCGTTTGTAATGGCTAAATGTTAAATATACACATAGACTGTTTGGTTAAATCTACACACCGTTTGTAATGGCTAAATGTTAAATGTACACATAGACTGTAATGGCTAAATGTTAAATGTACACATAGACCGTTTGTAATGGCTAAATGTTAAATATACACATAGACTGTTTGGTTAAATGTACACACCGTTTGTAATGGCTAAATGTTAAATGTACACATAGACTGTTTGTAATGGCTAAATGTTAAATGTACACATAGACTGTTTGTAATGGCTAAATGTTAAATGTACACATAGACTGTTTGTAATGGCTAAATGTTAAATGTACACATAGACTGTTTGTAATGGCTAAATGTTAAATGTACACATAGACTGTTTGTAATGGCTAAATGTTAAATGTACACATAGACTGTTTGTAATGGCTAAATGTTAAATGTACACATAGACTGTTTGGTTAAATCTACACACGGTTTGTAATGGCTAAAATGTTAAATGTACACATAGACTGTTTGTAATGGCTAAATGTTAAATGTACACAGACTGTTTGTAATGGCTAAATGTTAAATGTACACATAGACTGTTTGGTTAAATCTACAGACTGTTTGTAATGGCTAAAATGTTAAATGTACACAGACTGTTTGTAATGGCTAAATGTTAAATGTACACATAGACTGTTTGGTTAAATCTACAGACTGTTTGTAATGGCTAAAATGTTAAATGTACACATAGACTGTTTGTAATGGCTAAATGTTAAATGTACACAGACTGTTTGTAATGGCTAAATGTTAAATGTACACATAGACTGTTTGGTTAAATCTACAGACTGTTTGTAATGGCTAAAATGTTAAATGTACACAGGCCCATGCAGCGTCCGCCAGGTGAAACTGAAACTCACAGCTTTGTTCATGAGGAGGGGCAGCAGCTCGTTGAGGTACAGAGAGAAGCTGTCTGCGGGCACAGAGGCTGCCACCAGCGGGATGCCTTCACCCGCAAACTCCTGCAGCATGGCGTCATACTCGGCCTGAGACAGACGGGTAAGAAGAGCAGGGCAGGCGTTGTCAAACTCTTTTATACCATGACCCCATTTTATTTAGGATTCGTTTTGGTGACCCCACACTTAATGTATCGCGTAATTTCAACGTGTAATTAAGGAATATCAAAATAAAAGCAGCACACGTTGTTGAACTTGATCATGCATATTTATTAGAACATTTGATTACAGCACTATGTTATCAATACACATTTATAAAACTAGGCATATTTAGCCAAAATACGTTGCCAATTTTTTTTTATTATTATTATTTTTTACTTGCCAATGCCCCACTGTCACCTACCCACGACCCCACTTTGGGCTGCAAGCCGTAGTTTGAGAAGCGCTGGAGTAGGGCATGGTATTCAGAACCTTAAACCTACTGCTGCTCCAGGGGCTTGGTATTCATGTACACCATTTATATAGATGTGTTGAAATCAATTTTAAATAAGCTTTAACAGAACACAAATGAGTTTCTGTACTAATTTATGGAAAAAGAGTATTCGTCTTATTCTATTTAGAGAAGTGAGTGACCTGCAAATGTAATATATATAAATATACTGCATAATGTGCTTTCACTCAACAGAGGGTACTGAGAAAGTTCTGTTGTAGAGCAGAAATCAATAGAGCAGGATTCAATCAACTCGTAAATCTATACGGGTAAACTGTAGGGGTGTAACGGTACACATATCCATACAGAACTGTTTCAGCGCGGGACCAGGGGTTCAGTTTCTACTGCTTCAGCTCAATGAAAGAGTGTCCTGTTCATCATGCAGCACACTCAGGCCTGCGCAAGAAGTTGAGTTTTTCCTTTCTTCACAATCCAATATTAATTTTACAATCAAATATTTTTTTTTAAAGTCGATTAAATTCAATATATAATATTCGTTTGCAGCCCTACGTAACACGTTGAGTGCCAACGACGCTATATGTCGTTAGTTCATGCCGACCGTTGAGTGCCAGCGACGACAAATAGCGTTTTTTTGTCGTTCTTTTTTATTATTAGCGATTTGAATTCATATTTCATCAATCTAGTCTCACGTTAGTGCTGCAAACTCTCTGAGCTCCATTGGGAAAATACCGCCCCCTATCGCCTCTCCCTGTTGTACTGCACCCCATTGGATTAGACTGAATGAAACGCATGGGGGGGGGGGGGGGGAGAATCCAGTTTCCTCATTTTACTTCTCCGGCAAGCCATCCGAAGAGATCCAAGTCATTGCCGAGACACAAAACAGCGTGGAATACATATTTCCAGTACCCAGCGCTGAATCAATAAACGCGATCGATATTTGGAATGGCGATCAGGAATTGGAATCATCTTTTTGGAGAACATCTGATCTGAGGTAAGGAATCTATTTTACCAGTCTTAGGATAATCAGAGCCGTTTTCACAGAGATATCAGCGTGTGCCATATGTGTGTGTGTGTGTGTGCGCTGATCAGGAAATGAGAATCGATTTTTCAGCTCGCTTCTCTAGCGTGCATAAGTACACATATACTATCGATAATCAGCGTTTATTTGAAAACGATTCATAAATAGGCCGAAAAATTACAACGTTTTTTGTGTATTCCAGAATATTCCAGTAACGGGCGATTATCACAGAATCTTTATATTTTCCTGAAACTTAAGAAAACAAGGGTTTTTCAAAATGGTATAAAACGGAAATGAACAGATTAAAAAACAATCCGTTTCGACAATGTTGACTGCAAGTCAAGTCATTGATAAGCGACGGCCAGATTAGACACACATCCATAATTTAAGAACATAGTTTATGCGTTCACAACGCTATCATTGAAGTGGGTGGTGGCATTCAACGGGGGTAAGGTGCACCGCATGGCTGGTAATCAAAGTGTTAAGAGTAACTGCACACCGTCACCCCCGAGTAGAACTGTACCGAAATGAACTGTGAACCGTGACTTCAAAACAGAGGTACATTCCGAACCGTGGTTTGTGTACTGTTACACCCCTAGTAAACAGTGATGGGGTTGTGTTGAAATGCTATATGTAATAGAGCTGAACAACAACTCAAACTCAAGGAGGGGAGGGAGAGGACAGGAGAAGAGAGGAGGGAGAGGACAGGAGAGAAGGGAGAGGACAGGAGAGGAGAAGGAGGGAGAGGACAGGAGAGAAGGGAGAGGACAGGAGAGGAGAGAGGACAGGAGAAGAGGAGAGGGGAGAGGACAGGAGAGGAGAAGGGGAGAGGACAGAGGACAGGAGGAGAGGAGGGAGAGAAGAGAAGAAGGGGGAGAGGAGAGGACAGAGGAGGAGAAGAGAGGAGGGAGAGGGAGGAGAGGAGGGAAAGAACAGGAGAGGAGAAGAGGAGAGAAGAGGAGGAGAGAAGAGAAGAAGAAGGGGGAGAGGAGAGGAAAGGACAGAGGAGGAGAAGAGAGGAGGGATAGGGAGGAGGAGAGGAGAGGGGGGAGACAGGAGAGGAGGGAAAGAACAGGAGAAGAGGAGAGAAGAGGAGGGGTGAGAGGACAAGGGAGAGGAGAGGACAGGAGAAGAGGAGAGATGGGGAAAGCGGGGGAGGGAGAGGAGGGGAGAGAGGACAGGAGAGGAGAGGAGAAGAGAGGAGGAGGGGAGAAGAGATGAGGAGAAGAGATGAGGAGGGGAGAGGAGAAGAGAGGAGGAGGGAAAGGGAGAGGAGAGGAGAGGAGGAGGGGAGAAGAGATGAGGAGAAGAGATGAGGAGGGGAGAGGAGAGGAGAAGAGAGGAGGAGGGAAAGGGAGAGGAGAGCTAACCTGCTGTTCTTCATCTTCCGCTTCTTCTCCATCTCCACCGTCCTGACACACAGTCTGGAGAGAGAAGAGTGAGAGGGAGGGAGAAGAGAGAAAGAGAGTCAGGGACATATGATTCACCAAACTACTCTTAAATTCATCCCACAAAGTAGTATACAAAAAAGAAGAAATTAACTAAAAGAGAATTATCAGTTTTAAGCATCCACCCACTGACAGATCATCCACCCCCCGACAGATCATCTACACCCCGACAGATCATCCACTCACTGACAGATCATCCACTCCCCGACAGATCATCCACCCACTGACAGATCATCCACCCCCCGACAGATCATCTACACCCCGACAGATCATCCACTCCCCGACAGATCATCCACCCACTGACAGATCATCCACCCCCCGACAGATCATCTACACCCCGACAGATCATCCACTCCCCGACAGATCATCCACCCCCCGACAGATCATCCACCCCCGACAGATCATCCACCCTCTAACCCTAGAGCGTCCACCCCGACCTTCCAGCCCCTCCACGCTCCTCCTCCTCCTCACCTTCTTCTTCAGCACGTCTCGGATGGCGTGGCAGACCTCCGTCAGTCGGGTGGGATTTCTGAACACCTCCCCCTGGCAGGACTTGAGGACTTCATTCATGGCCTCCAGAACACCCATCACCACCTGGCGCTCTCGCTCATTAAACACAGCGTACAGGAAGGCCGGCATCACCACCTCCAGGAGCTTCTGAAGGGCTGGAGGAGAGGAGAGGAGACAAGGAGAAGAGAGGAGAGGAGGGGAGAGGAGGAGGGGGAGAAGAGGAGAGGAGACAAGGAGAGGAGAGGGAAGAGAGGAAAGAGAGAGGAGAGGAGGGGAGAAGAGAAGAGGAGAGGGAGAAGAGAGGAGAGGGAGAAGAGGAGAGAGGGAGAAGAGGGGAGAGGTGAGGAGGAGAGGAGAGAGGGAGAAGAGGAGAGGGGAGAGGTGAGGAGGAGAGGAGAGAGGGAGAAGAGGAGACGAGACGAGAGGAGGAGAGAGGCGAGAAGAGAGGAGGCGAGGAGAAGAGGAGACGAGTAAAGGAGAGGAGAAGAGGAGAAGAGAGGAGATAAGGAGAGGAGAGGGCGAAGAGAGGAAAAGAGAGGAGACAAGGAGGCGAGAAGAGAGGGTAGTATGGTAAGTTGATGATAAACATTAGAATTTGAATAGTTAGAAAGGCCATATCTACATTACTGAATGGCCAATTGGATGGTACACCTTGTGCATGTCTGCCCTAGAAATGTTGATCAGAAATCAGTGTTAGTTTAGTGCATGGCATGTGAACATTCATTTGGATGAACATTCCAGTGCCATCGCAATATTATACGTTTCATTCACTGTCGACACGTGAAAAAAAACTCATTCATTCATTTTATTTTGTTTCGTACATGGGGGTACAGTTCATCTTTGCACAATATCACAAACATCTTTTTTTCTTTTACATGATACACCCATGGCCGAAAAGGAGCAGGATGAAGAAAACGTACGTTTCCTGCCCCCTTCCAAACTTCATATTTATTTTAACATAATGGTCAGCTCAAGTGCACTTTACAGCTTCATACCATCATAATAATAATAACACTCCTTTCCACAACAACATTCTATGGAAGCCATTTTAAGCGAACGAGAGAGAGAACGAGAGAGAGAAGGGGGGGTGAGAGAGAGGGAGGGGGGTGAGAGAGATGAGGAAGGGGCCAAAGAGAAAGAGAGCTGGGAGAGTGTGTGAGAGAGGGGGGGCACGGGGGTGTGAGTCCTCAGCCCTTGTGTGGGTGAATGTAACAAGTTCCTAACACTTTCTTTCCCCCATTATTTCATGCACACGTTATTCATTGTTTTAAATGATTATTTTCTTAAGTAATTTTGTGCATCAGTTTTGAATTTGATGCAAATTTGCAATGCATGAGGGTAGGGCTGGGCGATATGGAAAAAAATCATATCGCGATAACGATATGATAATTTTATTTTATTTCTAGATATCGATAATTATCGAATTGTTATAAGTATAATTATTTTTTTTTTTTTTTAACAACAGATGTATGTTTATTTTGCAGCAATTCTTTGTCATTGCCGCCATCTTTAGTGTTACATCCCCTCACACTCCAGTTCTCAGGCTGCAGCTGGTTTAAAAGCTAAAGTAAACCGGCTTCTCTGCTGGCTGTGGCTCCAGAGGAGTTGAACAGTTCTGGCTCTGCTAGTTTATTTTCGATCTTTTGGCGCTTTTTTGGTGCACTGTGACTCGTGACTGGAGTCTAGTTCTGCTAGCACACATAGCCTACTGTGTACAGACGGTTTCAAAATGTATTTTAAATTAGAAAGCAAACAAAATAAATGGACAAGAGAAAAAGAAATCTGAATTTGGTCAGTATTGTCATTTGGACAAGCAAAGCCATTTAGTCTAGATGGAAATAGGGGTCCACGCGCACCCCCCGGAACTTTTTATGCCACCTGATTTTTCTTAATCCTTAAAGTGTCTACTTTCAGAATCTGCCAGGTGCCAAGCTGAAATAATGTCCGAAAAGCTCCATTTTAACCCTTTATTGCACCTAACCCAAAACCGAAACATTAAAATGTGATGTAGCAAGAGGCATAACTTTTGAAGTAGACAACTTACAGAGACAAATGAATACATTTTTCCATACAATTCTGACCCTAGGAATTCAATGGAATGGTTATTTTTGACATTCGACAACATTTTGACTGTATTTCTGGACAAAAACAGCAAAAAAATGCAAAAGATGTGTGTCTGACCAACTACTTTTTTATTTTTCAAATGCATAGAGTGAATATTTGTTGACAATCAGTTTATTTTCAATCCTCCAAGTGTTTATTTTAAGATTATATTGGGTACCAAGCTGAAATAATGTCCCAAAGGCTAGTTTTAACCCTTTATAGCACCTAACCCAAAAATCGAAAAATTTAAATAGAATGTAGAAGAGGCATAACTTTTGAAGTTGACAACTTACAGAGACAAATTAATACATTTTTCCATACAATTCTGACCCTGGGAATTCAATGGAATGGTTATTTTTGACATTTGACAACATTTTGACTGTATTTCTGGACAAAAACAGCAAAAAAATGCAAAAGTTGTGTGTCTGACCAACTACTTTTTTATTTTTCAAACGCATAGAGTGAATATTTGTTGACAATCAGTTTTTTTTCGAGCCTCCAAGTGTTTATCTTAAGATTATATTGGGTACCAAGCTGATGATGTTGGTGACCGAGGCTCTGCAATTGGTTGGACAGTTGGTTGCCGTTGGTTACCTGGTACCTGGCTACCTGCAGATGGCAGTCTCCCACTGCTTTCTTTGGGAACAATCTCAAGGATTTTCTTAGTAAGTATATTATTCATTATTATTATTAACTATTATTAAGATATACCTAATAGTCATATACAAGTAATTCTTCAACAAAAGGTCTACAGAAATCACATCCGTAATCTTGACTAAGTAGTGTTGGTAGCTAGCTAAATTGGTAGCTAGCTAAGTTGGTAGCTAGCTGAGTTGATAGCTAGCTAATGTTTTTCAGTATTTTCAGGCTGATTACTCACTACTAACAATAGGGGAAAGGAAAAAACATTGTATTCTTGACTATAGTGTTGGTAGCTAGCTAAGTTGGTAGCTAGCTGAGTTGATAGCTAGCTAATGTTTTTCAGCATTTTCAGGCTGATTACTCACTACTAACAATAGCTTTTGATGAGATGTCCACCAACCTGCCCCCTGAAATCATCACTGGCGAGGGAAACACTGTTTTTCACAGCGAGTGGGACAACCTGAACAGAATCACCACCAACATTCATGGTTCAAATGTGGTAAACAGCGCCGGGGGAATCATGATTCAAGAAGTGAAGGAGAGCCATGTGAGCACCAAGAAAAGGACCCTTCCTCTCTATGACAGGTCATCCAAGATGAGAAGCCTTAAGATCACGCCTCCTGAGACGCTGCCAGAGCTGGCATTCAAAAGAGTTGGCCCCAAATTCCCCAAGAATGCCAACTTTACCCCTCCTGCTGAGAACCAAGTGTCATATGATGCCTCAATGTTGCAGTACAACACCCACCTCCTCAGCAGATGGTTGAGCAGCCAGGGCAAGCAGCAAGTGCCTGGATTTGGTGGTTTTATTTCAAGCACAGGGAAAGTGCCTCCTAGTAAATCTACTATCGACTTTTATACCACCATCAACCAGCCCATTACAGACAACGCAGTAGTGTATGAGCTACTCAAGAGATCCGAGGCAGCAACTGAGGAGGTTGGACAGCCATACACCATCAACACGTTTGACCTGGGAGTCATCATGAAAGCCTGTCCTATAGTATGGAAGTACGAGGAGGAATTCAGTAAGCATGTGAACCTCGTTGGCAAGTTCCACACAGCCATGAATTACATGGGCAGACTCACTGGGCGCAAGTGTCTTGGAGCTGGCTACGCCGAGATCCTCATAGAAGCTGGCCTCGCAAACAGTGGTTGCCTGAAAAATATCCTGAGCGGGAAGTCATATGCCAAGGCTCTCTTCAGTCTGAAGGCGGTCACAGAGGCACTTGAACGGTTGCTGTTCAATGTTTTTCTAGAGGAGGAGAAACCAGACATCCCATATGAGATCCTCTTCAACCTCATCCATTCTTGCACTTCTGAGAGCCTCAACTCCACTCTGAAGGATCCCACACTGCTCAAGCTGATTGGTGACTACCTCCAATACCAAGACAAGGTACGCAGGGGCCACCTGGGCAAAACGGGCATGTTCTGGCTCTCCATGATGGATCATGCAAGGCTGGTCTTTATGATAGATTTTGCTGTGAAAACCCAACAATTTCGAGCTGTTCCATCACTGCAACGGCGCCATGGCAGATCTCTTCTTTGCGTATGATGGCCACAACTACGCCAGGTAATCTATGCACTCATTCCCTGAATACTCAATATAAAAATAAGTGGGAGCTTATTGTAGTTGTTGTAATAAACTTTAATTATCATTAATTTCCTACAGGTACCTTACTTGGTTTGAGGCCTTTCTCACAAACATCGACCTCTCCCATCCTGGTGCTCTTGATTACATCAAGCTTGGAGCTATAGCTGTTGCACGATCATTGATCCCAGGGGCTCTCGCAGCAGTGGACAAGACCATGGAGGAGACATTCATGAGGTTTGCTAAGACTTCAGGTATGTCAGTTTGTGGACACAAACATAGTCACCTATATTTAATTTCCATGTTCATGTTGGTTGTGACGCAAAAATTCAGACTTCTCCCTCTCTACATTGCAGGTGGTCTACTAGGTCTCTTCAACAACTGTGGCGCATACCAGAAATGGTGCCGCACAACCTCTGCCCGCGCTCAGCTCTATGAGCTTACTCTTGAGATGTGTGGCATGATTGACAACCCTGATATGTCGAAAGCAGGCAAGCACCGTGAGCTGGAGCCTGCCCAAATCAAAAAGTCTGAATTAGCGGTGCAGAGCGTCATCTCTGCCATCAATGGCTTCACAAACCCCTGGAGAATCCCAGACAAAAGTCGACTGTACTCCCTTGCATCTGGAGCTCCCATCGATCCAGAGGTTGAGGCTGACGTGCTGCGGGCCGAGGCTGCAGGCAGGGCTGCCAAGGAGCAGTTCATCCAAGAGCGCTTCATTTCCAAGAGGAAAGACTTCTTTGATCGCCTCAAGAAACTTAGGCTCAAGACAATGGATTACTGCAGCAAGAGGGTCAAACTTACATCTGCGCAGGGGAAGGTGGATATTGATTTTACTTATACCATTTGCATATTTCATTACACAAAAACATTATTCAGTAAGGAATGAAACCGTAAAACTCCGTTGTATTTATGCCTTCCTCATTTCCTTATTTTCCATTTCAGCTCTTTGTGTACAAGGAGCAGAGCAACCTCGCTTTTCAGCTGCTTGTTAAGTCGCAGATTATGGAGATGCCCATCAACCTTGAGGAACTCATGCGGTATCCCCGCTCACCTGTTCCTCATGCCCTTGGCTCTCCGGATGGCTATTTTGCTAAAACCAACAAGGCCACTATCCTTCACCATCTGCTGCAGGACAGGGACGAAGACGTACCTTACCCCAATGATGCCCTCTTCATACAGGATGGCAACGCTCTCTTCCACATGATGTCCAACCTCCCACCGACCTTCGGAGGGATTTGCATGCAGCTCCTGGACTAAATGGTTGCCAAGCACCATTTTGTGTTCTCTACAGATTGCTACCAGCCAGATTCCATCAAAGCCCAGGAGAGGCTCAGATGTGGCTCTTCTGAGAAGCGCATAATTGATGGTCCAAACACCCGGAGGCCCTATGACTTTAAGTCATTCCTTGGCAATGAGCTTAACAAGAAGCAGCTATGTGACCTGCTTCTCAGGGTCTGGGGGAGCAATGAGGCAGCATCCCGGATTAAGAAGAGCATGAAAGCAGTGGTGTGTGTTGACGGAAGATCTTATGATCTAACATCAACAAATGGAAAAGTATGTTGACAGAAAAAGTGTGACACACACATACAATTGCAGACCATAATTGGGCTCTTAATACATATGACAAAAACTGCATAACTTAAAATGTTAATTTGTTAAAATATGTAGTAGTATTCATTTACTTTGTTTGATTGTTACAGGTCCAGACTTCTGAGATCTATGAACTGCGATCCAACCAGGAGGAGACAGACGGATTGTCCTGTACCTCCACCAGGCTGTCAAATGGGGGTACAAGTCCAGTGTGGTGAGGACACCTGACACAGACATCCTGATGATCCTCCTCTACCATGCCAGCAGGATCAACCTCTCCATCTACCTTGACCATGGCTCTGGCAAACATCGCACACTGATAAATGTGAGAGAACTGTCGGAATCACTGGGCCCTGACTACTGTAGCACACTTCTTGGATTCTACGTCTTTACTGGGGAGGACTGTACCAGCGCTTTTAAAGGCAAAGGCAAGGTGAATCCCCTGAAGAAGCTGGAGAAGACTCCTAAACTCCACAAAGCTTTCAGGCAGCTTGGTGCAGACTGGATGGTCACTGATGAGCTTCAAGAGGAGATGGAGAGCTTCACATGTATTATGTATGGCCAACCACGGATGACATCAGTTGACACAGTACGGGTGAAAATGATGAGAAAGATGGTCGGCGCTGACAAAGTCCTGGACTCTAAGTCAAAAGTAGACCTAGAACGCCTGCCTCCCCCCAAGGTCTGTCTTATTCCACATGTCCAGCGAGCCAACTACAGAGTCGCCTTCTATAAGAGAGCAGACAAGGCAATAATCGAGAGCCCAAAACCACATGATCCAGGCATGGGCTGGGAGAAGACAGGAGAAGAGGTGTTGGAACCGGTCTGGGCAATTGGACCCATCCTCCCTCCTTCTCTTGTTGAGGTACTGGCTCAGAGAGCAGAGTCAGAAGAGCATGCAGCCCTTGACAAGGTGACCGATTACACCAACAATAACTTGTCTGTGGGTGAAGTGGATGGAGAGTATGAGCATGAGGATGAAGAGCTGGAGATGGAAGAAATTGAATTAGAAGATATCTTCAGTGACGATGAGGATGATGAGTAGTTTAGGTCAGCAAGTTGGTAGTGACATGAAAAAGTAAATGTATTCATTGTTCAAGTTGTAATTATATCACACTTTACATAATCTTTCATGTTCGATTTTGGTGCAATAAAGAGTTAAAAATAAACCCAACAAGATTTTATTCAATAATTTAATTTAATTTAAAGGATTAGAGAAAAACTGATTGTGAACATATATTCACCCTATGTGTTGAAAAGGTAGTTGGTCATACACACATTTTTAGCAATTTCTTGCTGTTTTTGTCCAGAAATACAGTCAAACTGTTGTCAAATGTCAAAAATAACCATTCCATTGAATTCCCAGGGTCAGAATTGTATGGAAAAATGTATTAATTTGTCTCTGTAAGTTGTCTACTTCAAAAGTTATGCCTCTTGCTACATCAAATTGTAATGTTTCGGTTTTGGGTTAGGTGCAATAAAGGGTTAAAATGGAGCTTTTCGGACATTATTTCAGCTTGGCACCTGGCAGATTCTGAAAGTAGACACTTTAAGGATTAAGAAAAATCAGGTGGCATAAAAAGTTCCGGGGGGTGCGCGTGGACCCCTATTTCCATCTAGACTAATTACTTTAAGTTGCAGGCAAGAAAGACAAGTCTGTCCACTGTCTCTGGTTTTAAAACTGCCCTGTTGCAGGTAAAAAAAATAATAAAAAAAATAATATATATCGCGATATTTATCGTTATATCGCCCAGCCCTACATGAGGGTCATCATTTTGTGTTAAATGGCTGCATAAAGCAAGCATTTGTTGACTCTCAGGTTGATAAGAGTATTAAAACTTGAAAAAGATTTGACCGTCACGCCGTTTTCCCATCTCTACTCAATGGCGCCAGCGTTATTGACCATTTTAGCGATGTTTGCGGACCCATCGTGTGTTCTGCATTATAGCTATGGAGACAATAGTATGGCTCATTTGACAGGCATTGTTCATAGTCCAAGACTGACTAACCAGTTAATTTCTACATACTTTTAGCTATTCCATGCTAAACATCGCCCCTTTCAAAAATAATCCAGTATTTTTTCATAGATCGCGAGATATGACGCGTTATATGCATCATGCCCAAATCGTTCTGGTTGCTCGCCTGAAACTCCAAATACTTTCTAATCAAAAAAAGGTATATACCATATACATATGTGTCTTCACAAAATCATCAAGGGGGGCAGCTGGGTGGCGCAGCGGACATTGCGCTCGTCACCAACGCAAGAGACACCGGGTTCGACTCCGGCTGTCGGCGTTGCCTCCGGCTTGGGCCAGTCGTCATACTAACTCAATTGGCAGAATTAGCGGGTGGAAGTCGATGGGTGGTAATTTGGACGTTGTGGACAGCGACTCCTACAGGTCGGTTGGGGACGCCTGCACAGCAGAGACAGGAAATGGCGGGGGCAGTGTGAGCCTCCCACACGTTCCACCTCGCCAATGAGAGTCCACGCTGGCAGGTGAAAAGATGTGACAGGCTGCCTCCTCGTGTACCCGAGGGGACACGTGATGCAAGGCTTCTATCCTCCCTACAACCGGCCAGTGGGGGGCATATGCGAGCAACGTTCAAGACAGGGGAGTTTTAACTCGAAACTGCGATCGTTACCAAAAGCATGTTTTAGGTCCGGTAAAATACGACACTGATGGTACAGAAGCATGTTTTAGGTTAAAAAAATACCAGCAGGTTACCTAAGATAGACCTTACCTCAGCCAGAGAGTACTCCAAAATGAATAAATCCCAGTCGATCCCATGGCGATCATAATTACTCGTGTATATTGGGCATGGCTACCATACGGGAAAGAATAGCGCTGAGGCACCAAATCTTCCACCGATTACTATGTTGTGATCCACTCCTAGGAAGACACCCGATATCCCCAGTTCAAAAGGTAGGTGATACTGCCACCTGGCAAGATTCGATCGCCATTGCAATTCCAACGTAGGCAGCTGTGCCAGGGAGACCCAGGCAGCTCCGAGGGTGTGTTTAGAACGGGGATCAAAGGGAAAATATCAAAGGAACTAAAAACGAGACATCTCGTTTTTGGCGCTCAAGCGTTGGCGACGAAACATGAGATTATTCGTTGTTGGCGCAGAAAGAGTTAAGGTAGATTTAGAACATAAAAAATTGGCGATTAATCGCGAGTTAACTATGAGTTAAGTAGGGCTGACCTTCGATTATTTTTTTGGAATTCGAAGCTTCAGGGCCGAGATTCGATTTTAATTGGAAGCGTCGAGAAAGTATATATATATTTTTTTCCCTCAATATTTAAATTTTTTTTTTTATGTTGTGGCACTTTGTTCAACTTTGTCAGTGATGTAAAGTTTAAACCTTTTTAAATCTTAGACAAACAAAACACTTTGCTTTCATGAAATATTGTAAGCAGTCATTTGAGGCTTTATAAAAGCAGCACAATGAACACAAATCTGTCAGTGCAGAGTCCGACCTCATCTTAAATAACAAACAGCATTGCTTGTTGTAGTTAACAAAGAGAGGCAGAGTTGATTTTGCACCCAAAAAAATATCATATTTATTTCTCTCTTTTTTTTTAATAAATAATCTAATTTTATTTTCATATTCGAATCCCATGCCCATCGAACGAAGCTTCGAAGTATTTAAGACAGCCCTAGAGTTAAGTAACAATCAAGCGATTAATCAGATTAAATATTTTAATCGATTGACAGCCTTATTTTTTATATAACAAAAACTAATTCAGAGAACGAGACCCTATTCAGCTGTAAGAGAGACGTGCAGCAGGTGATGCGTTACCCTGCTGGTTAGTCTCCGTGGGGTCCTCCTTCCACACTTTGTGCTGAGCTCGGCAGAACTGGCCCATGGCCCCGAACGCTGCCCTGCGCACGTCCTCGTGGGGGAACTGGGGGGGTGAGGGTAGACAGACATCACTCGGTGACACACAGCCAAGGCCACACTCGCACAATCCACTAACACATTTAGACAAATCACTACACATTTTTTTGTCCACACACATTTGTTTATAAATGGTTTTAATGATGCTGCATGGCCAAACCCAATTCTCTCTCTCTCTCTCTCTCTCTCTGACACTTACATCTCTCATCTCATAGACCTGTTGGAAGCTGGACTCTAGGAAAGGCAGGAAGGCAGCTCTGCCAGGAGACAAACGCATACAGTAGTACTAGTTAGTTACTACTCGAGATACACATCATACAGTACTAGTTACTACTAGATACTAGGGCTGTCCCCAACTAAGGATTTGGATGGTCGACTATGATTGGCCAAAATGTGCCATTTTTTTGGTCGAAAAATAATAATATTATTATTATTTTTATCATTCCATTTGGGCTGTGGGGGTGCTTAATGTCTGAAGGAGTCGACTGAGGGCTTCTTGTCCTCTGCAAAAGGATGCAATTGGTCCACTGATGATGGATACATCTTGATATTTGTCTAGTCGTCTAGTGTGTTCATTAGACGGGTGAAATCCTCTTTCAGTGCCTCTGTGCCTGTTTTCGTAGGCAGTTAGCCTCTGGTATGCGTGCCATTAGCGTTAGCCACGCTTCTAGGCCTCTTTTCTTTTGGAAAGAATGATAAAAAAAACATTATAATTTTTGTTGTTTTGTATTCGACTAAGGCTCCTTTCGACCGACTAATCGACTAATAGGGGTCAGCCCTATTAGATACACATCATATAGTACTAGTAGTTACTACTGGACAAACACACAAGTGGAGAGTCAGGGCAGTCCTACAGGTAGTGTCTGGCGGCAAAAACCATGGTGGTTTCCCATCACCACAGGAAGTGCCTTTTTATCGGCACAGAAAGGCCACCTGGTAACCTTAGAGGAACATACAGCAACACATCATCTCTCTCTCGGTCATTACCCAGTGTTGTAGGCGATCTCTCCCAGAGCATCACAGGCATCCTCTTTCTCATCCATGTAGGAGTTCTCCACACTGAACCTGAGTGAGTGAGAGAGAGAGAGAGAGAGAGAGAGAGAGAGAGAGAGAGAGAGAGAGAGAGAGAGAGAGAGAGAGAGAGAGACACAGACAGACAGAGAGAGACAGAGACAGACAGAGAACGAGAGAGAGAGCATCAATGCAGTGTCATACAAAGTTTGGCATTTTGATGAGCTATGTCTCTTGGAATAAAATAATTAGGATTGTGTGTGTGTATGTGTGTGTTACCCTGCAATATCAGAGAGGTCAGAGAGGTCCTCAGACTCATCGTCCAGAATTGCATCTCCTGGCTCTTTGCCTTCATCATCATCATCATCTTCGTCGTCGTCCAGAAGAACAAATGTCTTGTCTTCCTCCAGGTGGGCCTGAAGAGGGAAGAAAAAAGGAAGAGTTTCATCCGTCATTCATATCAATATTTACTGTGCTTATGCAACTTGCTACTGACAACGGAGGTTGTTGCAAATACAAAGCCAATTTAAAGTGTCTTTCTTAATGTGTGTGTGTGTGTGTGTTACCGTGACGCCCTCAGTAGACCGGAGTGCCAGCAGCATGACGGTGGTGATGGAGGTGAGGTGGGGAGTCAGACATTCAGGACTCACTGTAGACACAGCAGAATATAGACTGTACCTGAGAGACAGACGGAGAGAGAAGAGACAGAGGTTGGAGATGGGAAACTTTACTCTTGTGACAGAAACATTAAATCTCTCCCCCTCTCTCTCTGAGATACGTACGTGCAGCGTCTGAGGTCGGGGTCGTCGATGGCGTCCGTGAGGTTGAGTCCCAGCTGGACACACTCGCCAGCCAGAGGACTGAACACGTCGTTGCCGATGGTCCGAGCCAACACCGACAGAGTGTCTGATGGCACACGGTACAAATGAGCATCCTCACAATTCTTGATTGATCAAAGCCTGTCCTGCCATTAACCTCTTAAGCCCTATTTTCAGAAAATTCGCCTAAAAGTACATACAAGTAAATGGAAGATTGCTCCACTTCTACAAGGTCCATTTGCATGTTCTTGGTATCTAGGGACATCTAAGGACCCCAGGGAATGTATTCCCAGTGTCAGGAATATTGTGTCTGTTACTATGCTTGAGTGAATTGTAATGAACCAAAGGACAATATCAATTAAAGATATAACCGGGTCTCAAATACAAGCCGGGTCTCTATTAATGGCCGGGTGCGCTCTTGAGCTAAGCAATTATAAGCCGGCCTCCTAATACAAGCCGGGTTACTAATATACTGAGCTGCATACTGAGCTAGTTACTTGATTTCACTTTGAAAACGTTGAAATGACCAGTTCAGTGACCACCTGTAATTGCACTGTTTACTATTTCATACAGTACTTGGTTTCAATAAATGAACCCAGTACATTTTACTGGGTTCAAACTGACACAAAATGTTGATTTATTCATTATGATCCGTTTGAAAATTTGAAATATAGGCCTCCCTCTTATACATGCCTCCTCCTAATACAAGCCTGGTACCCGCTACAGTTGAAACAAATACAAGCCGGGGTTACTATTAGAGGAATTACGGTATACATTTTTTCCATCTTTGATGGTGAATACCACCATGTTAACATTGACCAGACGTGGAAAATTGCTCATTCAGCACCTTCTTGAGATCAAGTGTACAAAAAAATCGAAGCAAATTAATAAAGGGCAGATGATTTACAGGGGGTTTTGTAGATCCAGTACAGAATGTTGCCATCCGGACACATGCTATTTGAAATATGAATAATATAGAATATCAGGCCTATAAATTACAGTTTAATGGCCAAGTCATACATCTATGGATCGGGCCAAATCTCCTCTTTCAAATGGCAGAGTTAAATCTGGATTTAGTACCACCAGGCGCCCGTTACAGGGCAGCAAAGACTGTGAATGAAATCTACTGTAAGTACAGTTACTTTTGTATAATGTCCACAGCTCCACCATTTTCCCCCAGATTGCGACACGTTTTTTTTTGTAGACGTTCACAGAAAGGTAAAGAAACAATCGATATTGTATTTTATGGCAATAATTGGAGAATTATCCAGCGCCCTTCCTACAGAGATATTATTATTATAGAGGCACTTTACTATACAAGTATTATTTATCATCTGGTGCCACCTAGTGGGCGTTTACTGCAGACTGTGGGACTCCAGGAGACGGAAACTGTGAACAGGTGGGCTGAGTCAGCGTCTGCGTGACGCACTATTTAAGAGACACTCGTAGCCATAGGCCTGTAATGAGAAAAGCCCCGTAGGCGATCTAACTGGCTAACGGTATGTTGCATTGTCGTCTCTTGTATGCGCCGTTTATGTTCGAAATAATCATTTGTATATGCATAGCACATGTGGCTAATTGAATGCGGTTTGCTTTCCCATTTACATTATAGGTTAATAATCTACTGACTACTACTATCTGACTGTTAACTAACTGTTAACTGACTGAGTAAACTAACTAGTGATTAGCTACCTGCTGTCTAATTGACCACCCGGTGGCTGTGTGCTAGTAATATTAGAGTGCTTGAGTGTTTGGATATAAAACCTTAATAAATAACAAATTCAAGCAAAGTCTGAATTGTTTCCTTTAGTTCGGATTGAAACAGTTGATCGCCTGCACCCTTCCAATGGGGAGATCTAGTTGACGCACATTTGACTGCTAGATAATTGGACAATAATGTTCAGGTATGTTTGACCCGTGAGATATAAATCACAAAAACAACGTAAATTTCTTTTTTCACGTCAGCCAGCTGCACCTTTGACAGGGGCTGGTGTGAGCTGGGTAGTGTAGATTTATGAAATGTCAATAATGTCCATCGAAAGCCCTGGGTGTCCTCTTTCTAAGGATTACAACGATTTCACGACGGCGTCATTTCCTCGCGTCTAAATCATCCAGCTTGCACAGAGTTTTTTTCTATAGAGAAGCAACGTACCCAGAGCCTGGGTCTGCAGGGACCTCATCTCCTCAGTGGTGGCGGTCAGGAAGCTCTTCAGACTCTCGATGACAGGCGGGAAGTAAGGTACCAGCAGCTCCTTGGCAGCATTGGCTAGAGGTAGGAGACACACAGACAGGGGAGACACACAGACAGGACAGACAGACAGACAGGACACACACAGACAGGACAGACACACACACACAGACAGGACAGACACAGACAGGACAGACAGATACACAGACAGGACACACACACAGACAGGACACGCACAGACAGGACAGACACACACACAGACAGGACAGACACAGACAGGACAGACAGATACACAGACAGGACACACACACAGACAGGACACGCACAGACAGGACAGACACACAGACAGGACACGCACAGACAGGACAGACACACAGACAGGACAGACACACAGACAGACAGACACACAGACAGGACAGACAGACACAGACAGACAGGACAGACAGACACAGACAGACAGGACAGACAGGACAGACACACAGACAGACACAGACAGACAGGACAGACAGACACAGACAGACAGGACAGACAGGACAGACAGACAGGACAGACACACAGACAGGACAGACACACAGACAGGACAGACACACAGACAGGACACGCACAGACAGGACACGCACAGACAGGACACGCACAGACAGGACACACACAGACAGGACACGCACAGACAGGACACGCACAGACAGGACACGCACAGACAGGACACGCACAGACAGGACAGACAGGACAGACACACAGACAGGACACGCACAGACAGGACAGACAGGACAGACAGACACAGGACACACACAGACAGGACAGACACACAGACAGGACAGACACAGACAGGACAGACAGACACAGGACACACACAGACAGGACAGACACAGACAGGACAGACACACACAGACAGACAGACACACAGACAGGACAGACACACAGACAGGACACGCACAGACAGGACACACACAGACAGGACACACACAGACAGGACAGAGGTGTTGTATTAACCCATACATGTCTCTTTTTCCACATTTACATTTTGTCATTTAGCCGACGCTTTTTTTTTTTTTTACTTTGGCCATTCCCCTGGCTCTTTTTAGCGTTTATCGCATTTACTCTGGTCAAGAATGACCGACAGAAACAGGCTGAAGGGGTACAGATGGGGGGGAAGACACTCTGGGAAAGGCACGGCTGCAGTCCGGGATTCGAACTCGCTAAACCCCAGATCCGTGACGAGCACGGTTGTCCCCGGCGCCGAAATAGCGCTTGAGGTACGTGGTGAGCTACTGGAGCTCCCCTAGCCGACGCTTTTATCCAAAATGACTTACAAGTTCTGTACAACCGGTCAGCAGGAAGGGTACAACTCTCGCAGCTAAGTAACAATGTTCGTCAAACAGTGTTGAACTTGGGTGCTACAGTCTTGAGTGCATAGTAGTAAAGATATTATGAGCATAGTAGGTAGTAATATAGTCAAGGTAGAATCCTTAGTAGCAAAGTGCATAATAGTAAAAGACGGTACAAAGGTTCGTTTAGTTTCTTCCAGATGTATAAGGCTAGCAATTACATTTTTCAACAGAGGTTTCGATAAAAAAAAAGAATAATGATGGTTTTCAAATAATAATCAAACTGTATATTTTTGGAAAACCTCTATATTATACTGTATAACCAATGTTATTTGTTGTCACAAAGCTTTGTTTGGAGACTTCATGGCTGGTTGTGGATATAGTATAGTATTAATTGTAGGGCTGTCAGTTTATTGCGTTAATTAATTACACAGCAAATTATTGCATTATGAAAATTAACTCAATTAATTATAAAAGAATATAATATTATATATATATATATTTTTTTTTATTTAAAGGGGAACTATCTTATAAATGGCCTTTTTCAGTGTTTAGCATGGTTTCCTAGCTATGTGGACTTATATTAATATGATCTATGTCTCCAATTCTCATATTGGCGCATTCTTCCAATTCTCCTCTCACAATATTCACCCTCACTGAACTGAGTCATCTGAAAATGTGCTGATTTGTGATGTCAGAGAGACTCAGCTGCATAATAATGTGGCAGTCGATGTGGCTAGGGTTACAGTGGTTGGAGCCCAGGCTCAAAACGGCTTAAGATCTTGAGGTAGAAAAATGCTGTTTTTGAGTACTTGATTAGAAATACAAAACAATGAATTAAAAAAAAATTAAATTACAGAGGTGTTCCATAAACTCACAGGAATTGTGTGTAAAAGTGCCCAAATAGTGAAAGAAATAGTAAAATAGTTCCCCTTTAAATACTTTTTTAATCTCATTCATTCCATAAGAATGTAGAATACACATTTACAGACTTTTCTTTAACATGGGCCATTTGCATGTTCTTGGTATCTGATTCTAGGGACATCTATGGATCTCAGGGAATGTATTCCCAGTGTCAGAAATACTGTGTCTGTTACTAGGCTTGAGTAAATTGTAATGAACAAAATGAGAATATCAATAAATAATTTTTTTTATCTTTGACTGTGAATAACATGCGATTAATTACAAATCCTGTAATTAATTAGATAAAATGTTTTAATCGCCTGACGGCACTAATTAATTGCTCTAGGTGGTGTGGATAGTGGATATAGTATGTAGTGCTCTAGGTGGTGTGGATATAATGGATATAGTATAGAGAGTTACCTATGGCACCAATGGCAGACACAGCCAGCTCTTTGATCTTCAGATTCTCAGCATTGTTGAGGGCTGACAGCATGGTCTCCATCAGGGTGGGCAGGTAGGGTTTGATCTCGGCTCCTGTTAAGACACATGGATCATACGCTCAGCCCATGACCCGTCAGCTGTATGAAACCACTCCTAAACGGCATACTGTAACTATGACACAACACTGCTGTCCCACTGTAGATCCATCTCGTTATACCTAAACATGGTTATGGGATTTTGTCTTCATGTTTGTGACCCGACGCGGTCCAGGTCGTGTCGTTAACACTTTTGAGTGCCACGGACGCGCTTTGTCGTTAGTTCATGCCGACTGTTGAATGCCACCAACGCTATATAGTGTTCGTTTGTCGTATTTCTTTTTATTAGCGATTTGAATTCATATTTCATCAATCGAGCCTCACGCTAGTGCTGCAGACTCTCTGAGCTCCATTGGGAAAATACCGCCCCCTATCGTCTCTCCGGATGGTACTGCACCCCATTGGATAATGGGGGGGGTCCAGCCTCCTCATTTTACTTCTCCGGCGAGGCATCTGAAGAGACCCAAGTGATCGCCGAGCGGGAAAACGTGTGGAATACATATTTACAGTACCCAACGCTGAATCAATAAACGCGATCGATATTTGGAATGGCGATTAGGAATGGAATAATCTTTTTGGAGAACATCTGATCTGAGGCAAGCAATTTATTTTACCAGTCTTGGGGTAATCGGATCCATTTTCACAGAGATATCAGCGTGTGCCCCGTGTGTGTGTGTGTGCGATCAGGAAATGAGAATATATTTTTCAGATCGCTTCTCTAGCGTGCATAAGTACACATATACTATCGATAATCTAGCGTTTATTTGAAAACGATTCATAAATAGGCAGGAAAATGACAGTTTTTTGTGTATTCCAGAATATTCCAGTAAATGCCGTTTATCACGGAATCTATATATTTTCCTGAATATATTTAAAAAATGCTATAAAACGGTTTAAAAAACAATCTGTTTCGACAATGTTGACTGCAAACAAGTCATTGATAAGCGACGGGCAGATTAGACACATAATTTAAGACAGAGATTATGCGTTCACAACGCTATCATTGAAGTGGGTGGTGGCATTCAACCATGTTAACAAGTGGCCATGGGTTAAATTCATTATCAACCGTAGGTTGCCGGCTCTATTTGTCTATAGAGAAAGTCCCCTTCTTTGCAGGGCTATAACTTTTTAAATTCTATTGCTACATTGCCATTATTAGGGCCCATTCAAAGTCCTATATGTATTGTTCATTGTGTAGCAACGTTAAACTTTTTCATTCACATATTCATAGTAAAGTATGGTCTAATGTATAAGTATGTTTTCATCTCTTTCTGCAGCTTTCTCCAGAACGTGATCTATAGCCCCAAATACATTATATTGATGATGCAATACAGTTTTATGGCAATCAGTGCGATATAAAAAATTCCAACTAGACGTACTTCTAGAAGTTACTACAAGTCATCTGATGTTGACCGGATGGGCTAGGGGGCGTTTATAATTCCGTGGGCAGCGTTATACCAATCATCTAATGTGGGTCAAATGTTGATAATAGCAGTTAGTATCGAAGACGGTAACTTTACACGCTAAAACTCACCCCAGTCTCCGCGCGCCGTTGGGCGATCATCGTAGAGTAGAAATTGTATCATTATGGGATGTAGATTTACCCGGTCCATCTCCAGCTTGTATAATGGTATATACGTCCAAATCATGTTGTTTATCGAGTTATTGGCAATCGATCGCTGTGTATTGTGACGAGCTAGAATGCCGGGACCTATAGCGAGTGCCCGGAAGTAATACGGCCGTCCAGCACAACCTCTATGGCACTTCCTGTTAAGCGATTGCGCCGATCGGCCACCAGATGGCGCTCCTGAACCGCCAGAGAGCTCAGTGGGTCCTCCTGGTGGATCTCAGGCCAGCGGAGGGGAAATATGAATCCGGTCCCAGATTTTTGAAATATTGATATCAAAGACGCTGTAAAGCGTCTTCGGCAACTTGAGCATGGCCAGGAATGACGTGTTAACACGGCTTCTGGCAGCCAAAGTGTTAAGGAGCTCACGATTCTTCAGAAAATCACAAAATGTCGCGCAATTCAGAAATAGGTCGAAATGGAGTGCTTTGAAATGTTCTCCATCTGTCGCTACATTGTTCCGTCTTTATGAGTGCATAGACTCTACATTGTTCCGTCTTTATGAGTGCATAGACTCTACATTGTTGTCTTTATGAGTGCATACTTTCCATTGTTGTCTTTATGAGTCTTTACTTTCCATTGTTGTCTTTTGTGAGTGTATAAAATCTACATAGTCTTTGTGAGTGTATAGACTCTACATTGGTCTGTCTTTGTGAGTGTATAGACTCTACATTGTTTGTCTTTGTGAGTGTATAGACTCTACATTGTTGTCTTTGTGAGTGTATAGACTCTACATTGTTTGTCTTTGTGAGTGTATAGACTCTACATCGTTTGTCTTTGTGAGTGTATAGACTCTACATTGTTGTCTTTGTGAGTGCGTAGACTCTACATTGTTGTCTTTGTGAGTGCATAGACTACATTGTTGTCTTTGTGAGTGTATAGACTCTACATTGTTGTCTTTGTGAGTGCGTAGACTCTACATTGTTGTCTTTGTGAGTGTATAGACTCTACATTGTTGTCTTTGTGAGTGTGTAGACTCTACATTGCTCACCCAGGTTCTCCATGAAGTTCTCCAGAGCGTAGAAGGCCTTGGTGACGTGGCCCACCTTGGCCTGGTTCAGGCTGGACAAGTAGCCCAGCAGCAGGGGCATCAGCTCCTCACTGTACTTACTGACCTCCGGCTGAGCGAACAGGAGGAAAGAAGAATCAAGTGTTGTTAGATATTAAAAAGGAATGGTTGACATATTTAAGAAAGTATGTTCAGCCCAGTCAGTCATCCATACATTCTTATCTTATACACAAGAAATGTAGAAACATGCTAGCATGCTTAGCATGACGTTAGGAAATGTATAAACACACAATACTCCCACAGCATCCCACTAACTTACACACTAAAAACACTTTTCCCCCCTTTTTCTAGCCAATTTAGTCATTATGCCAATTCCCCATCTCTATCATAGTTCTGATCATTGCACTATCCTGTCAATCTGGGGAGGGTGTAGACTACCACATGTCTCCTCTGATGGTCTGGGGAGGGTGTCGACTACCACATGTCTCCTCTGATGGTCTGGGGAAGGTGTAGACTACCACATGTCTCCTCTGATGGTCTGGGGAGGGTGTCGACTACCACATGTCTCCTCTGAAATATATTACCTACCTGGGTTCCATCCTAGAGGCAAATCTTTCCTGTGACAAAATGGCATCCAATGTAATAAAAAAAGTCAACCAACGAACTCGTTTCTTGTACCGGATCTCCTCACTGGTAAACAAGAATACCCTGAAGACTCTAGCAGGAGCACTCATTCAAGGGTACTACGACTATGCTTGCACCTCATGGTACCAAAGCACCTCAAAGGCGCTAAAAATAAAATTACAAACATCTCAAAACAAACTGGTCAGACTACTGCTTGACCTTACTCCTAGAACCCACCTCACCCCTGCCCACTTTGACAACCTAGGATGGCTTAGAGTAGACGACAGAGTACAGCAACTTGCAATGGGCCTGGTCTACAAGATACACTACACGACCAAGGTACCCATGTACATGACTAAATACTTCCCAAAGGTCAGTGAATACCACGATCACAACACCAGAGGGAGCTCCACAAATCATGTTAAACCCAGATTCGGCTCAAACAAGGGACTAAACACGTTTCGCAATTATGCCACATCAATGTGGAACGCCCTACCCAAAGCTGTAAAGGAATGTGAATCACTACCCACTTTCAAAAACACTCTCAAAAAACACCTAAGGGAGACTGCAACTCGAAACTGGCCCCTGTAAATGTCCGAACACAACCCCCGCCAATGTACAGTAAATTACCAAGTACGGTCTTGTCAATAATCCAATGTACAGTGTTGTTTGTACAGTTGTACAGTGTCCCCCACCCACCCCTCCTACCCACCCCCCCCCCCCCCACCCACCCAACCACCTCCAATGTACAGTCCAATGTACAGTCCCATAATCCAATGTACAGTGTTGTTTGTACAGTTATACAGTGTCCCCCACCCACCCCTCCTACCCAACCCCCCCCCCCCCCACTCCTACCCAACACCCCCCCCCCCACTCCTACCCCCCCCCAATGTACAGTCCCACCCCCACCTACCCAATCCAATGTACAGTTTCTACGCCTAATGTATATACTTTTTTCTTTCTGGACTCTTTTTGTATCACAAATACAGTACTGTAATTGCAAATCTGGTATGTCATAAATGTATAGATGTAGCAGTACTGTCTATCTGTATGTCATGTATGTCATATATGTTACGATGAATTGGAAATGGGGGACCCTGGTGTAAACAAGACGAAAGTCTTTCTCTGGTCTGCATCCCCTTAACAATTGTATGTATTGAGCTGTACTGCACTGTACCCATTCTGCAATCTGTTAATAAAGTTTTCATTCATTCATTCATTCATGATGGTCTGGGGAGGGTGTAGACTACCACATGTCTCCTCCGTCGGTCTGGGGAGGGTGTAGACTACCACATGTCTCCTCTGATGGTCTGGGGAGGGTGTCGACTACCACATGTCTCCTCTGATGGTCTGGGGAAGGTGTAGACTACCACATGTCTCCTCTGATGGTCTGGGGAGGGTGTCGACTACCACATGTCTCCTCTGTCGGTGTGGGGAGGGTGTAGACTACCACATGTCTCCTCCGTCGGTCTGGGGAGGGTGTCGACTACCACATGTCTCCTCAGTCGGTCTGGGGAGGGTGTAGACTACCACATGCCCCCTCGGTCAGTCTGGGAAGGGTGTAGACTACCACACATCTCCTCTGATACATGTGGAGTCGCCAGCAGCTTCTTTTCACTCGACAGCTAGGAGTTTCACTGGGAGTTTTACTGTAGTAAAAGTAGTAATACTAGTAATTAGGGTCGTTTGTGTACCGTTACACCCCTACTAGTAATATAGTAAAACTAGTAATACTAGTAATATAGTAAAACTAGTAATATAGTAAAACTAGTAATACTAGCCTGTGGAAGAATGGGTGTGTGTTTGATAGTGAGTGAGTGAGTGTCTGAGTGAGTTGAGTGAGTTGAGTGAGTTGAGTGAGTGAGTGAGTGAGTGAGTGAGTGAGTGAGTGAGTGAGTGAGTGAGTGAGTGAGTGAGTGAGTGAGTGAGTGAGTGAGTGAGTGGGTGAGTGGGTGAGTGGGTGAGTGGGTGAGGGGCTTGGCTGACCTGTAGGTGCTCTGATATCTGTCCCAGGGCAAAGAGGCCAGCGCTGCGTACCACCTGGTTACTGTCAGACAAACTCTGACACACCGTCTGTAGTATGGACGACAACATCCTAACACACACACACACACACACACACACACACACACACACACACACACCAGTTAGAATGGGATCACAGCCCTGATCATGAAACACTTTTATGTTGACCACCTTTTTTGTAAGGGATAAAAATTCAGCTACTCTTGGAGACCAATGGATGTTCTAAAGAAACTGTTTATTGATATTTATATTTTATATGAACATACCTGCATCAGGGTTAATCTTCTCAAGTTACTACTATAGGTATATTACAGCTCTTTGGTACCAGATCCTCCCATTTACAGGGTGATCTACTGTATGGACACTAGGAAGGGACCAAGGCTTCTACTGTATGGACACTAGGAAGAGACCAATGCCTCTACTGTATGGACACTAGGAAGGGACCAATGCTTCTACTGTATGGACACTAGGAAGGGACCAATGCCTCTACTGTATGGACACTAGGAAGGGACCAAATTTAATTTCTTGATTCAGAAAAATATTATCATGGAACAAAACTTTCAAAGCACCTTGTTAACACATTGGGCGCCGTGCATTGTACCCATCATTGGGTCCAGTCTGCCACCGCTGTAAGCCTATGGAGATGTTTACCTTCTTTGCAGGGCTATAACTTCTTTAATATTATAGCTATATCAACATTACTATGGCCCATTCAACATCGGATATATATCGTTCCGGATGTGGGAACGTTATATTTTTTCATTCATACATTGTTGTGTTAATACCGTCGAGAATATAAGTATGTTTTTAAGGTTTACTGCTGTAATTCCAAAAACGCGAGTTATAGGCCCTGAAGCATATGATAGATTATCGATTGGCGTTTCTTTCCTATACACGCTATATTAAAAAATTCAACTGTATATGATCGGTATACATTATGCTTCATCATGCGTGAAGGAAAGGGGGGGGGGGGGGGTCGTTTATAATTCCTTGATCGTCAGACAGTAACGGCTTTATTTAGTATGGGTTGATATGTTGAGCAGATGGTTTGCAGTGAAATGAATAAACAATCGGGCTGAAAATAACGTTATATTCCTCTTACCGTTCGCCGATGAGACTGGAGGAAAAATATTCCAATTATTTGACGTCAATCTGCTAGATCCATTTCCCGTTTGTATGACGCAATAAACGCCGAAATCATATAGATTATTGCGTTTCGAAAGCGATCCGATGCACTCGAGTGTTTGTCTGGACCCACGTAACAAGATAGTACTGCCGGAGGGATTTCCTCGATGCACCAGCGCCACTTCCGGTTTGGCGTGGAGTGTAACTCGCCCGATCATCCACCAGGTGGCTGTATTGAGGCGTTGCAATATCAGACAGGGTGCAGCTGCAGTCCCGCAGGGAGGCTGGATGAATTATGAATGCCATAGCGAAAAAATTAAATATTGATCCCAACAACGAATTATCACGTTGTTGGCGTTCAACGCATGGCGGGCAATAATGAATTATCACGTGGTTGGCGTTAGGGATGGGTACCTTTCACATTTGAACCGATACGGTACCGGTACCCAACGGTACCTTTTTTCGGTACTTTAGTCTCTAAAAATGTAATCTACCTACCTCAGTCGTGAAAAAAATAATCCAAACTTCAAATAACTACCGTACTTTTCGGACTATAAGCCGCGGCTTTTTCCCCCATTTTTCGACCCTGCGGCTTATATAACGGTGCGGCTTATATGTGGACAAAACCCGAAAATCGAAATATTGCTTTTTTTTACTGCATTGAAATGTTATTTATCTGTTCCCTTATTTACTTAATACAACTTGTAAATGAGTTAATTCTTGTTATTTGTCCGACAGTATTGTGTCCCAATGGGAGTCACTCTGTAGAGGTGGGAGTCATTCTCTGTAGAGGTGGGATCTTAAAGCTCAATATAAGAACGGCCATGCACCACCACCCACAGAATCGAGAAAGAGCAATCAATCTGTCAATCCTTTCCGTGTCCGGGCCGGGTGAGGTTTCCCGTGTTGAGTCAAATTAAGCCGCAGGCTCCACTCCTTACATATGGTAATTAAACATTAAAACACATGCGGCTTATAGTGCAGTGCGGCTTATATATGTACACATCATTCAATTTAGCTGCTGCGGCTTATAGTCAGGTGCGGCTTATAGTGCGAAAAGTACGGTACACTTTCGACCGTTTTTGGCTTGCCATTGCCCCGACTGCTTTGTTGTTGAATCAAGTCAAATCCTAGGTAAGCGTATATTGTGCGTTTGAACGTTGAAAAGAAAAAAAAATTTATAAAAAAAATTAAATACCACCCCCCCCCCCCCCCCCCCGGTAGCTCACGTGAATCGATACTCTGTAGTACCGACGTGTTTCGGTAAGTACCTTTAAAAGTACCGAATTCTGTACCCATCCCTAGTTGGCGTCCAATGTGTTAAGAATGGGTTGTTTTCAAGGAATTCCAGGCCTTGACTTTTTTTTGCAAAAAAAAAATCAAGCACGTTAAGCACTTCAAGGACCTTGTGGTGCGAACCCTGGTTTCACTTTAACTTGTTCAGCCCAGGTCATGACAGGAGCACCGTCTCTGCTCAGGGATCCATGTTACACAAAATGTAGACCAGTATAATCTCGTCATATGGCAGCCGGCCTGCACTTCCCAAGGCGTCTTACTTGGTGCGTATGTGGTCGGCACAGCCTTCAGCCAGCACGGCCAGGCACATGATGCCCCCCTTCCTCTCGTAGGGGTTCTCACTGGCGAGACACGCCTGCGTCAGCGGCATCTAGTACCAAACAACACACAGCGGGTTAACATTTCATGTTGAAATCTTTATTTCGAACATGTAAATAAAACAAAATAGAATCTCTAGCAATGAAATGGAAAAGAAAAAACGAATAAAAGAACATATAATAATATAACGTATAATAATATATCATATCAAGAGCATTTGCTTGAAATCAACCGATAGAGAACCTCAATATTATTATTACGGTAACCGACATGGCACATTATCTGATGGTCAATTTGAGTGGTCAGGCCTCTTACCAGATGTTGGAAGAGCTTCTCTGGAGGCATGTGGAGTGCCATCGTGTCAATGATCTGCAAACACAAAAACACAACACAAACATAACAGCATTTAGCCTTATTCTCTATTAGAAACACAAACATAACAGCTGTTACAAAGGGTCAGATTAAACCGAATATATGTATCTATTTATGGATATATATTGAATAGTATTTGTATGTCGTTTGATATCCCTTGTATATTCCTTGTACATATGCACGGAATATCCCTTTAGCCTACTATAGACCATAATATTTCATTCTCCTATTGGATGGCGTGCCACCAGCGCCAGTGCCGAGCCCCTAGAGCCGACTTGAAAGCTACCGTCAGGGCTTGTCTCAACATGCCCAGCTCTGCCCAGGGATACGGCGACAGAAATGAGATAGGCACTATTTGTTCCCCGTACATATAAATATGGCGCAGGCGAATACAGGACCTTCCTTTTCAGTTCGAGTTGGAGTTCAGTCTTGTTCAGTTCAGTTACCAAGTAAAGCCTCACCCACTATGCAACGTGCGGCAGAGTAGGGCTCGTATTGCCCCAAAATAGAGTCGTGTTATCCTAATACGTTTGTTCAACGTATCGTTCGCTACTTACTAGTAAAAGCCTTCATTACGAGTCAAAGACCACGTGAAGTGAGTAATTGTGCGTCTACCTAGAGCACTTATTGCCGCGTGCTAATAGGATAGTAACGTCAAGTTCAACTGTGAACTACCGCGCACCGGAGGATTTACACCGGCGACAGCAGAGCCCTTTCCGGCAGGATTATTATTATTCTTCATTGCTTTGACTGTGGCTGCTGGAGCAGAGAACCGTCTACCCCGCTGCTGTGTGGGATCTACCGTGAGGACATCACTCGAGCCCGTCTCAAGGAGAGACTCCACGGCTTCACCTGTGCGGCGCGCACACTGGGATTACAGCTGCCTTTCCCCGCTGACACAGGGAGTAATTGTCGTCCCTGTGGAACCCATTGACTTTGCATAGAGCATTGCCTCCCCCTGCTGGCTTACAACCGGTAGTACCCCCCTTCCAGTATCTCCAGCTATCTCCCCAGAGTACCATAGATATAATTGGACATTCATTATTGATTTGCCTATGCATAATTCCTTTGCCTTATAAGCGCAATTAAAGTAAAGTATATTATGTAATAATACCTTTGATGTAATAAATATTCTAAACGAGTATTTGTGTGGAAACCGTATCATTGTGGAGGAGTTCTCATCTGATATACTTGTGTACGGTATGGCCAGTAATGTACATAATAATAATAATAATAATAATAGATTGAATTTTAAGAGAGAAGCGCCTTTCTCAGACTCAAGGACACTGTACAAGGAAAGGATGGAAAAAAAATAAAAGTAAGTAATAAAATTGAAAAAATATATATAATAAAATACATAAAAGATCTGTGTATAGTAACAACAAGAAAAACAAATAAGATAAGAGATAAAAATAAATAAAAAAATGAGGCAAGTTCTGTCCAATTGGATGAAGTGGTTAAAATTAACAAACAAACAAACAACAAAACAAAACAAAACAACGGAATCTGTGGCTTAAAAAGAGTCAGGGGTGGGCTACTTGGGAGCGGGGCCGTGTTGCGTGAAGGCAAGTGTGAACAGGTGGGTTTTTAGCTTGGTTTTGAAGAGGTTGATGGTGTCAGAGCCTCGGATGAGGGGGGCATAAGACGGTAGTGGTTTAATGATACCAATACTTGATTAATACAGTCAGGGAATTGTACCCCTCAGTTACAACAGCATTTAGCCTCATTCTCTATTAAAAACACAAACATAACAGCATTTAGCCTCATTCTCTATTAGAAACACAAACATAACAGCATTTAGCCTCATTCTCTATTAGAAACACAAACATAACAGCATTTAGCCTCATTCTCTATTAAAAACACAAACATAACAGCATTTAGCCTCATTCTCTATTAGAAACACAAACATAACAGCATTTAGCCTTATTCTCTATTAGAAACACAAACATAACAGCATTTAGCCTCATTCTCTATTAAAAACACAAACATAACAGCATTTAGCCTCATTCTCTATTAGAAACACAAACATAACAGCATTTAGCCTCATTCTCTATTAGAAACACAAACATAACAGCATTTAGACTCATTCTCTATTAGAAATGCAAACATAACAGCATTTAGCCTCATTCTCTATTAGAAACCCAAACATAACAGCATTTATTAACAGCAGTTGTTGGCCTACCTGAGCAGTGTAGTGTTTAGGCCTCTGGTTGTCGGCCTACCTGAGCAGCAGTGTAGTGTTTAGGGCTCTGGTTGTCGGCCTACCTGAGCAGCAGTGTAGTGTTTAGGGCTCTGGTTGTCGGCCTACCTGAGCAGCAGTGTAGTGTTTAGGGCTCTGGTTGTCGGCCTACCTGAGCAGCAGCAGTGTAGTGTTTAGGGCTCTGGTTGTCGGCCTACCTGAGCAGCACTGTAGTGTTTAGGGCTCCGGTTGTCGGCCTACCTGAGCAGCAGTGTAGTGTTTAGGGCTCTGGTTGTTGGCCTACCTGAGCAGCAGTGTAGTGTTCAGGGCTCTGGTTGTCGGCCTACCTGAGCAGCAGTGTAGTGTTTAGGGCTCTGGTTGTTGGCCTACCTGAGCAGCAGTGTAGTGTTTAGGGCTCTGGTTGTCGGCCTACCTGAGCAGCAGCAGTGTAGTGTTTAGGGCTCTGGTTGTCGGCCTACCTGAGCAGCAGTGTAGTGTTTAGAGCTCTGGTTGTTGACCTACCTGAGCAGCAGTGTAGTGTTTAGGGCTCTGGTTGTCGGCCTACCTGAGCAGCAGCGTAGTGTTTAGGGCTAATTAACAAATTAAAACGCAAAAGAACGCAAAAAAAGACCACAAAAAATTAACGCAAAAAACGAACGAAAAAAAAAAACTAAAGCGAAAACGCAAAAGAACTAAGGCAAAAAAACGAACAAACTAAAACAAAAACGCACAAAAATGTACGAATTAAAACGAAAATGCAAAAAAATAAACGCTAAAAAACGAACGAACTAAAACCAAAACGCAAAAAAAAAAATGCAAAAAAATTAACGAACTAAAACTAAAAAAAAATAAAAAAAAACGAACGCAAAAAAAATAAAACGAAAACGCAAAAAAACTAAGGCAAAAAAACGAATGAACTAAAACAAAAACGCACAAAAAAATTAACGAACTAAAACGAAGAAAAAAAAGAACAAAAAAAAACGAATGCAAAAAAAAACTAACGCAAAAAAACGAACGAACTAAAACAAAAACGCACAAAAAAAAACGCTAAAAAACGAACAAACTAAAACGAAAACGCAAAAAAAACGCTAAAAAATTAACAAACTAAAACGAAAACGCAAAAAAACTAACGCAAAAAAACTAACGAACTAAAACGAAAACGCACAAATTTACGAACTAAAAAAAAAAAAAAAAAAAGTAAAAACGTAAAAAATAAATGTACAGTGTACAGTGTTTAGGACTCTGGTTGTTGGCCTACCTGAGCAGCAGTGTAGTGTTTAGGGCTCTGGTTGTCGGCCTACCTGAGCAGCAGCAGTGTAGTGTTTAGGGCTCTGGTTGTCGGCCTACCTGAGCAGCAGTGTAGTGTTTAGGGCTCTGGTTGTCGGCCTACCTGAGCAGCAGTGTAGTGTTTAGGGCTCTGGTTGTCGGCCTACCTGAGCAGCAGTGTAGTGTTCAGGGCTCTGGTTGTTGACCTACCTGAGCAGCAGTGTAGTGTTTAGGGCTCTGGTTGTCGGTGCCTACCTGAGCAGCAGTGTAGTGTTTAGGGCTCTGGTTGTCGGTGCCTACCTGAGCGGCGTAGTGTTTCGGGCTCTCGTTGTCGGTGCACTCCCCACTGTCGTTCTCCTCGTCCTCGGGGTCGTGCTCGCCGGGCGCGGGTGTGGCGCTCAGCACAGGGAAGATGGTCTGCAGGATGGGGCCCAGCAGCTTCTGTTTCAGCACCACCTAGCGGGGGGGGGGGGGGGGGTGAGGGGCCAGGGCCTGGTTTTAGACCGCTGGCTGTGGTGGTGGTCACTGTCCGTCTGTCACACTGTTGTCCGTCTGTCACACTGTACTACATCCGTCTGTTACACTGTACTCTGTCTGTCTGTCACTGTACTCTGTCCGTCTGTCTGTCACTGTACTATGTCTGTCTGTCACACTGTACTCTGTCTGTCTGTCTGTCACTGTACTATGTCCGTCTGTCACACTGTACTATGTCTGTCTGTCTGTTACACTGTACTGTCTGTCTGTCACACTGTACTGTGTCTGTCTGTCTGTTACACTGTACTGTCTGTCTGTCTGTCACACTGTACTACGTCTGTCTGTCACACTGTACTGTCTGTCTGTCACACTGTACTATGTCTGTCTGTTATACTGTAATATGTCCGTCTGATTTCTCAATGAATCATTGCCCAATCACCTTGCAAAACACCTTTATTCTCTTTATGTATCAATACTTAGACAATTAATTTAGAGGATAGGTTCAAACCCTATACTTGAAATACAATAGTGCGATTAGACTCCTCTTAGAAGGACAGAATAGAAAAGAGTGTTCAGTTGGAGGTGAGTTGGAGGCTGTGGTGAGTGACTAGTGGTGGGGGGAAATATCGATACGTAGTAGTATCGCAATACTATCGTATCGTATCGTGACTCAAGTATCGTGATAGTATCGTATCGTGAGGCCTCTGGTGATTCCCACCCCTATGAGTGACCGTACCTTGCTTTTCAGTCGGATGAGAAAGGCGATGCAGGAGAGAGCCTTCACTCTCACCGAGTCACTCAGAGTGGTGTCCGCGCTCACCTAGCAAACACACACACACACACACACACACACACACACACACACTGTTGTACTCAGGCCTAACAAAATAAATTGTTTGGTTCCTGTTGGGTGTCAGTTAAGGCCATGGGTAGGTAGGGAATATATTTTATTTTATTTTTTCCCACGGCGACTATGGATAGGGAATTTTTTTATTTTATACTAATGTTCACGACAACATGGATGCATGTACTCTGCCAGCATGTTTAATATCCATAATACTAAAGGTTAAAATACAAAGACACTGTACTACAAAAGTACAAAGGTAGTAGTATTAAAAATGCCACCCCCAAATACTACTCACTAAATATCCTGACGTCAGAGAGCTGTGCAAATAGTGAAATACTTGCTTTTTATATATTCTCATTATTGACATGGACTGCCACTTTTTGACTAAGATTTTAAAACAAAACTTTATTGTAAAAATATATATATATAAATAAATAATAAATAAAATGTACTCGTAAAATTAATTCGGGTCGCACCTAAATCGGCAGGGTCGGTCGGCAACCGGAACCAAACCATTTATTTTGCATGGCCTCATCATTGTATCCTGTGTGAGAACATTGGGTCGTGCTCTCTGGTAGAGAGAGACGTGAGTCTGTACTAGGGCGGACAAAAATAATGCCGTTCGACTATTCGTTCTAAAAAAGAAACACAGATTCGAACCATTCAAATATCCAATAGTAATCAAACCATTGGGGACCTGCGTGACACTTCTGTCTCTATTCATTAGTCAATATCTAGACGTTTTACCCTGAGGCATGATGTACAATAAAGTGAGTTACTTACATTCTTGACTAGAACTCCCAAAATGGCGTAAAAGAAATAATAGGTAGGCCAGCTGTATTTACAGAGCTTGCATACAACTTGGTCTAGATGTTCCACAAATTGATCAAATTCCAAAGTATTTCCAAACAGGGCTTTTTAGATTGAGCTCAGAGTGCAAATCATTCACTTTGCGACCGAGTCGTTGGGTCCTGAATAGGGATGTACGATATTATCGGCCGATGGGCATTAAAATGTAGTGCCGTCAGGCGATTAAAAATAATCTAATTAATTACAGGATTTGTAATTAATTAATCGCATTTTAATCACATAACCATTTTATGCCTGATATTTTATATTCTATAGTCATATTTCAAATTGCATGTGTCCAGATGGCAGAATTCAGTACTGTATCTACAAAACCTTCTGTTTAATCATCTTCCATCTATTAATTTGCTTAGATTTTTCAGGTCTGGTCAATTTTAGCATAGTGTTATTCACAGTCAAAGATTAAAAAAAATGTATTGATATTCTCATTTGGTTCATTACAATTTACTCAAGCCTAGTAACAGACACAGTATTTCTGACACTGGGAATACATTCCCTGAGATCCATAGTCAGATACCAAGAACATGCAAATGGGCCATATTAAAAAAAAAGTCTGTAAATGTAAATTGAAATAAAAAATAAAAATAAGTAATTAATTTTGAGTTAATTTTCATAACGTGATAATTTGCTGTGTAATTAATTAATCGAATTAACGCGATAAACTGACAGCCCTATTAAAATGTAATATCGGAAATTATCTATCGGTACCGATAGATAGGGAGGGGGGGGGGGGGGGGGGGAGACCCCGCATATATCGGTATCGGAAATTAAGAGTTGGACAATATCGGTATATATCGGATATCGGTAAAAAAGCCAATATCGAACATCCCTAGTTCTGAACTCTCTACCATCATGCGATGCAGTCGTCGTTGTTATTGGCAGCACGCTCTTGAGCTCCGCTTAATGAAAGTGACCTCTCACTCATGACCAGTTGAAAGTCCAGTAAGAAGAGAGAAGTCAAAGCTCTCACCTCCAGACAGAAGTGGATGATCTCAGTGATGTGAGGCACGATGATGGACACCTCACTCTCCATGAGCTCATCAAACACCTCCATGGCCTCGCTGGCCTTCTCCTACACACACACACACACACACACACACGTCACTTTACAGAACATCATGTTCATCAGAGGGCTTAGAGTATAGGAAGAGCAGGGCAATCAGTGTGAACACGTAATGGGAGGCGATGTCCTCAGTGAAAACACACCACATCATTGTCATCATTGCTAAAACTGTCATATTATGTACACACCTACAATTGTCTGTGGAATAGCAATCAACTGCGTCAATATCAGGAATGCCAATTTCAATATTATCCATGTTGATGACAAAAACTAGCCAAGTCGTTAACCTAGCTTAGGGGAAAGGTGAAAAATAAATGCACTCAAAAGATATATTAGTGCTGTCTATCGATTAAAATATTTAATCACGATTAATAGCATGATTGTCCATAGTTAACTCGTGATTAATCGCAAATTAATCGTGTTTAAAAAAAAAAGTGTATCTACCTTAAACCGATCTTTTTCAAGTTCCAAGTTTTAATACTCTTATCAACATGAGTCAACAAATGCTTGCTTTATGCAGCCATTTAACACAAAAGGATGACCCAAAAGGATGATTCAAAACAGAGTGATGCACAAAATAACTTAAAAGAAATTAATTTTAAAACAATGAATAAAGTGTGCATGAAATAGGGGAAAGAAAACGTTAGGAACTTGTTACATTCACCCACACAAGAGCTGAGGACTCACACCCCCCTGCCCCCCCCCCCCCCCCCTCTCTCACACACACACACTCTCCCAGCTCTCTCACCCCCCTCTCACACACACACCAGAAACAAACATAGTATCAATGAGAGCATCAATAATACACCCGAGTGAAGTCTAGTTTAAAAAAAAAAATATATATATTTTTTTTTTTAATTAAAGAAATTGTGGTGGCCATTAGGGCTCATGTGATTGCATGTAGCATCAGCATTGTCAACACCTCAAGCTCACACCAAAGGGGCACGGTCTGTTGAAGTTGGCAACACTGTTTGGGGGCCATTATGGACCCTGTGTGTAATACATCTGTAGTGTGTAATTCCATAGTAAGGATTGGGTTTCTTCATTGAGCTCTTATCCTTATCATTAAGGCACAAGTATCTTGTGTTTTTATTATAAAGTAAAATGTGCACAGTGGGGAATTTTCTACAAACGTTGAAATTATGTAATCAATCAACTGGTAGTAAGAAGATGAGGAGGTGTGTGCGTGTGTGGGTGTGTGTCGACTATCGGCTAATTTTGGCGACTACAAATAGACTATACAAATCCTTAGTCGGGGACAGCCCTAACATATATATATATATATATATATATATCTTAAATTAAGAATCTTAAATCAAAAAGATATATTTATTTATATGACACGTTTCTAACATCCTAAACATTGTAAAGTTGCTCCTCAATCAAAGAAGCCTCCTGTACCTTTACCGGTATCAGGAGGTTTACGTCCCACTCCATTAATTTCAGAGCTCTTTTCTGCAGCTGTGACAAGAATCCTCCCTCTTGAAATGAGCCATTCAGAATTGTGTGTACAAGATGGGAGCTTGTGCAAAAATCTTCTCTTTTCCATCAATTTTCTTTTCTTTTATTTAAAAGGTTAAATCTAAAAAATATTTCTGACATTTATAACGGCAAGATTGCTATGCTATTGCTGGATCTCCAGTCATATTTGATCTACAACGTCTCGTCTGAAAGTTGGATCTGAATTATGTTCGATGCTACACCACTGCAAGATGTACAATAATTATCGCATTTGTACAATAAAAGCAGCTCGCTCATTACAGGCACAGAAATACTCCTCGAGAACAGGACTGAAACAGAGAGGTATAGAGGCTGCTAGTGCTAGAATGAGAACAGGACTGAAACAGAGAGATATAGAGGCTGCTAAAATGAGAACAGGACTGAAACAGAGAGGTATAGAGGCTGCTAGAATGAGAACAGGACTGAAACAGAGGTATAGAGGCTGCTAGAATGAGAACAGGACTGAAACAGGTATAGAGGCTGCTAGAATGAGAACAGGACTGAAACAGAGAGGTATAGATGCTGCTAGAATGAGAACAGGACTGAAACAGAGAGGTATAGAGGCTGCTAGAATGAGAACAGGACTGAAACAGGTATAGAGGCTGCTAGAATGAGAACGGGACTGAAACAGAGAGGTATAGATGCTGCTAGAATGAGAACAGGACTGAAACAGAGAGGTATAGAGGCTGCTAGAATGAGAACAGGACTGAAACAGGTATAGAGGCTGCTAGAATGAGAACAGGACTGAAACAGAGAGGTATAGAGGCTGCTAGAATGAGAACAGGACTGAAACAGAGAGGTATAGAGGCTGCTAGAATGAGAACAGGACTGAAACAGAGGTATAGAGGCTGCTAGAATGAGAACAGGACTGAAACAGAGGTATATATGCTGCTAGAATGGAACAGGACTGAAACAGAGGTATAGAGGCTGCTAGAATGAGAACAGGACTGAAACAGAGAGGTATAGAGGCTGCTAAAATGAGAACAGGACTGAAACAGAGGTATAGAGGCTGCTAGAATGAGAACAGGACTGAAACAGGTATAGAGGCTGCTAGAATGAGAACAGGACTGAAACAGAGAGGTATAGAGGCTGCTAGAATGAGAACAGGACTGAAACAGAGAGGTATAGAGGCTGCTAGAATGAGAACAGGACTGAAACAGAGGTATAGAGGCTGCTAGAATGAGAACAGGACTGAAACAGAGAGGTATAGAGGCTGCTAGAATGAGAACAGGACTGAAACAGAGGTATAAGAGGCTGCTAGAATGAGAACAAGACAGAAACAGAGGTATAGAGGCTGCTAGAATGAGAACAGGACTGTAACAGAGAGGTATAGAGGCTGCTAGAATGAGAACAGGACTGAAACAGAGGTATAGAGGCTGCTAGAATGAGAACAGGACTGAAACAGAGAGGTATAGAGGCTGCTAGAATGAGAACAGGACTGAAACAGAGGTATAGAGGCTGCTAGAATGAGAACAGGACTGAAACAGAGGTATAAGAGGCTGCTAGAATGAGAACAAGACAGAAACAGAGGTATAGAGGCTGCTAGAATGAGAACAGGACTGTAACAGAGAGGTATAGAGGCTGCTAGAATGAGAACATGACTGAAACAGAGGTATAGAGGCTGCTAGAATGAGAACAGGACTGAAACAGAGGTATAGAGGCTGTTAGAATGAGAACAGGACTGAAACAGAGGTATAGAGGCTGCTAGAATGAGAACAGGACTGAAAGAGGTATAGAGGCTGCTAGAATGTGAACAGGACTGAAACAGAGAGGTATATAGGCTGCTAGAATGAGAACATGACTGAAACAGAGGTATAGAGGCTGCTAGAATGAGAACAGGACTGAAACAGAGAGGTATAGAGGCCGCTAGAATGTGAACAGGACTGAAACAGAGAGGTATAGAGGCTGCTAGAATGAGAACAGGACTGAAACAGAGAGGTATAGAGGCTGCTAGAATGAGAACAGTGTTAAGTTAACTTTGGTGTTTGGTACTAGTACAGTTAATACGGTATCACTAACGGTTCTGTTAGTTAGCCTACTTCTACTGCAGCCTTTACGGTAATGTGAGCAGAGGGGAATGCGCGCAGTTGTTGCTCTTCACTTGTTGAACTGTACGGAGACTGTGGCCACTATGCTGTTGAGCGTAAAATAGACTGGAGTACAAATAAAACAGTCGTCTTATTTGCAGACTAACATGGTAGCAGAGGATGTCGGCCTCTAACGTTACTAACTACAGGCTGCCGCCTGGACTGGACGAAAAGAAGTCTTTTGAGAAGTGGAAGAATCAAGTGGAAATATGGAGTCGGGTGACGGATTTAGTCAAGAAGAAACAAGTGTTGGCTGTTGCTCTAGATGGGTGTAATATAACACTTTTATCTAAGGAATCAGATACGGAAATATTCATGGTTGAGGCTCTGGGAACGGCAGTCATTGATACGCCGTGCACGCGGACTGTATGTGGTGAAAAATGGCTGGATAACTATGTTGGGGGACTAGATGAGAGACAAGTCAAAAGATTGGTTAGCACAGAGAGTAGCGAGGGGATGGGCGAGTTGGGGATGGGCGAGTTGTACATTCTACAAAAAACAGAGGTATAGATGCTGCTAGAATGAGAACAGGACTGAAACAGAGGTATAGAGGCTGCTAGAATGAGAACAGGACTGAAAAGGAGGTATAGAGGCTGCTAGAATGAGAACAGGACTGAAACAGAGGTGTAGAGGCTGCTAGAATGAGAACAGGACTGAAACAGAGGTATAGAGGCTGCTAGAATGAGAACAGGACTGAAACAGAGAGGTATAGAGGCTGCTAGAATGAGAACAGGACTGAAACAGAGGTATAGATGCTGCTAGAATGAGAACAGGACTGAAACAGAGAGGTATAGAGGCTGCTAGAATGAGAACAGGACTGAAACAGAGAGGTATATAGGCTGCTAGAATGAGAACAGGACTGAAACAGAGGTATAGATGCTGCTAGAATGAGAACAGGACTGAAACAGAGAGGTATAGAGGCTGCTAGAATGAGAACAGGACTGAAACAGAGAGGTGTAGAGGCTGCTAGAATAAGAACAGGACTGAAACAGAGAGGTATAGAGGCTGCTAGAATGAGAACAGGACTGAAACAGAGAGGTATAGAGGCTGCTAGAATGAGAACAGGACTGAAACAGAGGTATAGATGCTGCTAGAATGAGAACAGGACTGAAACAGAGAGGTATAGAGGCTGCTAGAATGAGAACAGGACTGAAACAGAGGTATATAGGCTGCTAGAATGAGAACAGGACTGAAACAGAGGTATAGAGGCTGCTAGAATGAGAACAGGACTGAAACAGAGAGGTATAGAGGCTGCTAGAATGAGAACAGGACTGAAACAGAGGTATAGATGCTGCTAGAATGAGAACAGGACTGAAACAGAGAGGTATAGAGGCTGCTAGAATGAGAACAGGACTGAAACAGAGAGGTGTAGAGGCTGCTAGAATGAGAACAGGACTGAAACAGAGGTATAGAGGCTGCTAGAATGAGAACAGGACTGAAACAGAGAGGTATAGAGGCTGCTAGAATGAGAACAGGACTGAAACAGAGGTATAGATGCTGCTAGAATGAGAACAGGACTGAAACAGAGAGGTATAGAGGCTGCTAGAATGAGAACAGGACTGAAACAGAGAGGTATATAGGCTGCTAGAATGAGAACAGGACTGAAACAGAGAGGTATAGAGGCTGCTAGAATGAGAACAGGACTGAAACAGGGGTATAGAGGCTGCTAGAATGAGAACAGGACTGAAACAGAGAGGTATAGAGGCTGCTAGAATGAGAACAGGACTGAAAAGGAGAGGTATAGAGGCTGCTAGAATGAGAACAGGGCTGAAAAGGAGAGGTATAGAGGTTGCTAGAATGAGAACAGGACTGAAACAGAGGTATAGAGGCTGCTAGAATGAGAACAGGACTGAAAAGGAGAGGTATAGAGGCTGCTAGAATGAGAACAGGAGTGAAACAGAGGTATAGAGGCTGCTAGAATGAGAACAGGACTGTAACAGAGGTATAGAGGCTGCTAGAATGAGAACAGGACTGAAACAGAGAGGTATAGAGGCTGCTAGAATGAGAACAGGACTGAAACAGAGAGGTATAGAGGCTGCTAGAATGAGAACAGGACTGTAACAGAGAGGTATAGAGGCTGCTAGAATGAGAACAGGACTGAAACAGAGGTATAGAGGCTGCTAGAATGAGAACAGGACTGAAAAGGAGAGGTATAGAGGCTGCTAGAATGAGAACAGGACTGAAAAGGAGAGGTATAGAGGCTGCTAGAATGAGAACAGGACTGAAACAGAGGTATAGAGGCTGCTAGAATGAGAACAGGACTGAAACAGAGAGGTATAGAGGCTGCTAGAATGAGAACAGGACTGAAACAGAGAGGTATAGAGGCTGCTAGAATGAGAACAGGACTGAAACAGAGGTATAGAGGCTGCTAGAATGAGAACAGGGCTGAAACAGAGAGGTATAGAGGCTGCTAGAATGAAAACAAGACTGAAACAGAGAGGTATAGGGGCTGCTAGAATGAGAACAGGACTGAAACAGGGAGGTATAGAGGCTGCTAGAATGAGAACAGGACTGAAACAGAGGTATAAGAGGCTGCTAGAATGAGAACAGGACTGAAACAGAGAGGTATAGAGGCTGCTAGAATGAAAACAGGACTGAAACAGAGGTATAGGGGCTGCTAGAATGAGAACAGGACTGAAACAGAGGTATAAGAGGCTGCTAGAATGAGAACAGGACAGAAACAGAGGTATAGAGGCTGCTAGAATGAGAACAGGATTGAAACAGAGAGGTATAGAGGTTGCTAGAATGAGAACAGGACTGAAACAGAGAGGTATAGGGGCTGCTAGAATGAGAACAGGACTGAAACAGGGAGGTATAGAGGCTGCTAGAATGAGAACAGGACTGAAACAGAGGTATAAGAGGCTGCTAGAATGAGAACAGGACTGAAACAGAGAGGTATAGAGGCTGCTAGAATGAAAACAGGACTGAAACAGAGGTATAGGGGCTGCTAGAATGAGAACAGGACTGAAACAGAGGTATAAGAGGCTGCTAGAATGAGAACAGGACAGAAACAGAGAGGTATAGAGGCTGCTAGAATGAGAACAGGACTGAAACAGAGGTATAAGAGGCTGCTAGAATGAGAACAGGACAGAAACAGAGAGGTATAGAGGCTGCTAGAATGAGAACAGGACAGAAACAGAGAGGTATAGAGGCTGCTAGAATGAGAACAGGACTGAAACAGAGGTATAAGAGGCTGCTAGAATGAGAACAGGACTGAAACAGAGGTATAGAGGCTGCTAGAATGAAAACAGGACTGAAACAGAGAGGTATAGAGGCTGCTAGAATGAGAACAGGACTGAAACAGAGGGGTATAGGGGCTGCTAGAATGAAAACAGGACTGAAACAGAGGGGTATAGGGGCTGCTAGAATGAAAACAGGACTGAAACAGAGAGGTATAGGGGCTGCTAGAATGCATAATCCGAGTTTTATTCAGCAAAAACTTCCGAGGACATGTTTAGGGGACCACAAAGATATGTGTACATAAAACTTGTTGAAAAGGATGATGTCCCCTTTAAAGTCTCCCCGTTTACCTGGTCTGCCTTGATGAGGTGCTTCAGGGCAACGATCAGTCTGGGGACCAGCGAGCGCATCAGGTTCTGGAAGACAAGACCCCGTCAGTCACAGTGTAGTTCATTCAAAACTTCAAGGTAATCTATTAATCCAGCCATTATTTCTTTGAATTGATCGACAAAAAATCGAAGATTATTTTCCCCATTCTGATTAGTCTTTAAGAAATTTAAATGATTAACCCCCCCCCCCCCCCCCCCCAAAACATGAGATTTGAACTTCAGCTTAATCACATGCATTTTATTTGACCAGTATACAGTTACTGTATATTATTAGGGCCACACGTTATCAAAAGAAATGTGCGATATGAGATTAATTTGTTGGATATCACAATGGGTATATGACACGGCCCAGCCTGAGACCATGTAGGTCCAGCCTGAGACCATGTAGGTCCAGCCTGAGCCATGTAGGTCCACAGCCTGAGACCATGTAGGTCCAGCCTGAGCCATGTAGGTCCAGCCTGAGACCATGTAGGTCCAGCCTGAGCCATGTAGGTCCAGCCTGAGCCATGTAGGTCCACAGCCTGAGCCATGTAGGTCCACAGCCTGAGACCCTGTAGGTCCAGCCTGAGACCATGTAGGTCCAGCCTGAGACCATGTAGGTCCAGCCTGAGCCATGTAGGTCCACAGCCTGAGCTATGCCAATGGGCCGCAGCGTGGGGTCCCCATCAGATGAACCCTGGAGGGGGCCTCAGGGCCTCACCATCTCCTCAGTGCCGGTGTAGGCGGTGATGGCGGTGAAGGTCAGGATGCAGTAGTACAGGGCGGTGGGGTTGTCCAGGTCCTGCAGCACGGCGTCGAACAGCGTCAGCAGCTCCCGGTAGTGGGGCTTGAAGGGCTCCGGGTTGGACTCCACCACCTTGCTGAGCAGCAGCAGCCCCACCTGGGAGACACAGCGAGAGGGTTCGGGTCATCAGGGCTCCTGCTAGTTTCAACAAGTTACATTTAAAGGAACACGCCAACATTTGGGGAAATTTGAGCTTACCATCTTCTCCAGAGAGAGACAAGAAGATAGATACCAGTTTCCCCTCTCTGTGCGTTCAGTAGAAAGCCATCTGGCTGAACGTTAGCCTAGCTTAGCACAATGAATGGAAGCGGACAGTGACGGTTAGCCTAGGCATTGTCCAACTAACACCTCTCCCGAAGGCTAACAGGCACTGTCCGCTTCCATTCATTGTGCTAAGCTAGGCTAACGTGCAGCCAGATGGCTTTCTACTGAAAGCGACAGATTAATTGATAACAAAATAATCGTTAGTTACAGCCCTAAATAGAATAAAGCTAATTTGAGTCTAAAAACTCAAACATACATACTGTGGGTCCACAAAGTCACTCTCATTCATCACAGCAGCTTCCAAACTGTACACCTATTAATGACATCACACATTCCAAGGCACTATTGGAATTCTTAATTTGAGTGAGGTTTCTCGTTATTTCATGCTGACCGTTGAGTGCCACGGACGGGAAAACACGTTTTTAAAATCGTTTTTTTTTATTAGCGATTTCCATTCATATTTCATCAATCTAGCCGCCCGTTACCACTGGAACTCTCTCTGAGCTCCATTGGGAAAATACCGCCCCCTATCGTCTCTCCCTGTGGTACTGCACCCCATTGGATTAGACTGAATGAAAAGCATGGGGGGGGGGGGAATCCTGCTTCCTCATTTTACTTCTCAGACAAGTCACCCGAGACGAACGGATTCATTCTGGACCATCAGAACAGCGTGGAATCGGTGTTTCGACCACCCAGCGTTGGATCAATAAACGTGATCAATATTTGGAATGGCGATCAGGAATTGGAATAATATTTTTGGAGAACATCTGATCTGAGGTAAGGAATCTATTTTACCAGTCTTAGGATAATCAGAGCTTTTTTCACAGAGATATCAACGTGGGCCCTATGTGTGTGTGTGTGCGATCAGGAAATAAGAGATTCGATTTTTCAGCCCGCTTCTATAGCGTGCATAAGTACACATACACTATCGATAATCTAGCGTTTATTTGAAAACTATTCATAAATAGGCCGAAAAATGACAACGTGTTTTGTGTATTACAGTAAAAGGCGTTTATCACAGAATCTTCTGAAATGAACAGATTAAAAAACAATCAGTTTCGACAATGTTGACTGCAAACAAGTCATTGATAAGCGACGGCCAGATTAGACACATAGCCATAATTTAAGATGTAGTTTATGCGTTCGCAAATATGAGAGCTCTGTCATTGAAGTGGGTGGCGGCACGCAACAAGGTTTTGAGACGGGGAGGTGTGGCATCCAAAGTGTTAATGATGTAATTAATACTCTAAAATAAAATAAACTAATACTTAAGATTTGACATACAGCAACTACTGCACACAAGATCCATGATCTTCAGTCATCCAAAAAGACATTTGGCCGCTTGGCCCAGTCAAAAGATACCAGAATAAATGTGCGCCTGACCACAGACTCCGGGCCACTGGGCCCAACAGCTTCTCTGCAGGAAGCCCTGCAGTGTCCTGAATGGAACTAGAAACCATGGATTGAACTGGTCTCTAGGGCTGACCTTCGATTTTTTTTTGGCATTCGAAGCTTCGGGGCAGAGATTCGATTTTAATTCGAAGCTTCAAGATTCAAAAAAGAATATATATATTAAAAAAAATTATGTTGTGGGACTTGTGCAGCACTTTGTTCAACTTTGTCAGTGCTGTAAAGTTTAAACCTTTTTTAAATCTTAGACAAACAAAACACTTTGCTTTCATGAAATATTTGTAAACAGTCATTTGAGGCTTAATAAAAGCAGCACAATGAACACAAATCTGTCAGTGCCGAGTCCGACCTCATCTTAAATAACAAACAGCATTGCTTGTTGTATGTAGTTAACAAAGAGAGGCAGAGTTGATTTTGCACAATTCTCTTTTTTTATATAGCCTATATTCAAATTTTATTTTCCCATTTGAATCCCATGCCCATCGAACGACGCTTCGAAGTATTTAAGACAGCCCTAATGGTCTCACACAAAGTACCAGCCTGTGAGCCACCACCAAATGGACTGCATGTATATAGCACACTTCTATCTAAAGCACATTGCAACTTATGCGTTATATTCATCACTCACACACCGATGGCAGGGGCGGGCAACCATGCAAGGTGCCGACCTGCTCATCGGGAGCAGTTAGGGGTTAAGTGTCTTGTTCAAGAACACTTTGACACGCTGCTGGGAGGAGCCGGAATTTAACCGGGAACATTCCGATTACCAGACGACCACTCTACCTCCTGATCCACTGTCACCTCCTGACGCACTACTAGGTCTTGTGGTCTGTGTGTCAATGAATGAATGAGTTAATTAATTCATGCAAGTGACAGAATCAGTTAGTGACATTAGGGATGTCCGATATTATCGGCCGATATTGGCTATTATCAGCATTAAAATGTGATATCAGAAATTATCTGTATTCAATTTTTATTTATTTTTTGCATTCATTTAACCTTTATTTACCCAGGCAAGCAAGTAAGAACAAATTCTGATTTTATTTATTGTCAAAAGTATGCATAATGTTGTGTTAATTCCACAACAAGAGATATGTAATGTTAATTACCTGAAATTATTCCGTTTTTGGGGGGGGGGGGGGGGGGGGGGGGGCGGGGGGGGGGGGGCGACCCTGCATATATCGGTATCGGTTGATATCGGTATGGGAAATTAAGAGTTGGACAATATCGGTATATCGGATATCGGTTAAAAAGCCAATATCAAACATCCCTAGACATTACCAATCTATGAGATGCTTCACATCTTAAAAAGGAACATGAATTTATGTTCCGTGTGAACTTGGACCCATGTTGTACCTGGCGGTCCTGAGGGTTCTGGCTCTTGGTGGACTGGTTGAGCAGCTGCAGCAGAGCAGGCCAGCGGTCCGGAGTCTCGTGCTTCACCAGCACCGCGCTCAGCTGGGCCAGGGAGTGGCGCACCGTGTGTCTGCAGAACAAGAGACATGGCTCTATAGTCACATTCAAATAGGACACACTGGTGTTAGTGTGCGTCTACAGTATGTGTGTAGGTAGCTTTGATGTTGGTGTTAGTGTGTCTACAGTATGTGTGTAGGTAGCTTTGATGTTGGTGTGTGTCTACAGTATGTGTGTAGGTAGCTTTGATGTTGGTGTGTGTCTACAGTATGTGTGTAGGTAGCTTTGATGTTGGTGTGTGTCTACAGTATGTGTGTAGGTAGCTTTGATGTTGGTGTTAGTGTGCGTCTACAAGATGTGTGTAGGTAGCTTTGATGTTGGTGTTAGTGTGTGTCTACAAGATGTGTGTAGGTAGCTTTGATGTTGGTGTTAGTGTGCGTCTACAGTATGTGTGTAGGTAGCTTTGATGTTGGTGTTAGTGTGTGTCAACAAGATGTGTGTAGGTAGCTTTGATGTTGGTGTAAGTGTGTGTGTACAGTATGTGTGTAGGTAGCTTTGATGTTGGTGTAAGTGTGTGTAGGTAGCTTTGATGTTGGTGTAAGTGTGTGTGTACAGTATGTGTGTAGGTAGCTTTGATGTTGGTGTAAGTGTGTGTAGGTAGCTTTGATGTTGGTGTAAGTGTGTCTACAGTATGTGTGTAGGTAGCTTTGATGTTGGTGTTAGTGTGTCTACAGTATGTGTGTAGGTAGCTTTGATGTTGGTGTTAGTGTGTGTCTACAGTATGTGTGTAGTTAGCTTTGATGTTGGTGTTAGTGTGCGTCTACAACAGGGGTCGCCAATTAGATTTGCCCACGGGCCGAATTTTCCCCAAGCCATTTTGTGGCGGGCCAATGATAAGTGAACATTTTTTAACTGTAAAAAAAAAACGACATATACATGTTTGCACTGTCTTTTTTCTATTATAAAGTGCCTCTCAGACAGTGCATTACACATGAACAGATCAGTAATTTGATTTTAATGCAGGTGCTCGCATTATAAATCGAGATCAGTAGGGTGCATTTGATTTTAAGAACCACAGCGGGTGTATTATACATCGAATGTATTATTATTATTATTATTATTATTATTATTAAAACACAACACTCACCGGCATAATGCAGGCAGCCCTGCCCTGGACTTGATATTGTTTCTGCTTCGGTCCTCCAAAATCCATGTTAATAACATGTTAAATGTCCACTCGCGTTGAATGCCCACCCAACTTAAACAGTTGCTTGCTCGTGTTGCCATGTCAACAAGCGAGAGTCACCGGTTGCTTATTGCAAGAGTTACCTGTTGCGATAAACCCGTATTTTAAGAATGACACCTGTTTATTAAAATAAGCTTTATAGGTCGTAAGCTCCTCTTCTGGCTCATCATATTTCCCCGTTGCATTGCAAAGAAGTTATTCAAAGACGTTTGTTTTGTTTTTGCAAACGTTCGCTCGCCTCGCCGGCATGCCAAACGCGGAAGTGAAAGTGAAATTCCATTGGTTCTCCCAGTCCATGTGACCATTTCTAGCATTTCAATTGGCTATAGTGACAGCCATAGATATGATGAATAGATAGATACAGCTTCAAAAGACACTCTGGCGTCACAACGAGTGAATATTTCCTGCGCGTAAAAATTGTAACTGTAAAAAAAAAACGACATATACATGTTTGCACTGTCTTTTTTCTATTATAAAGTGCCTCTCAGACAGTGCATTACACATGAACAGATCAGTAATTTGATTTTAATGCAGGTGCTCGCATTATAAATCGAGATCAGTAGGGTGCATTTGATTTTAAGCACCACAGCGGGTGTATTATACATCGAATGTATTATTATTATTATTATTATTAAAACACAACACTCACCGGCATAATGCAGGCAGCCCTGCCCTGGACTTGATATTGTTTCTGCTTCGGTCCTCCAAAATCCATGTTAATAACATGTTAAATGTCCACTCGCGTTGAATGCCCACCCAACTTAAACAGTTGCTTGCTCGTGTTGCCATGTCAACAAGCGAGAGTCACCGGTTGCTTATTGCAAGAGTTACCTGTTGCGATAAACCCGTATTTTAAGAATGACACCTGTTTATTAAAATAAGCTTTATAGGTCGTAAGCTCCTCTTCTGGCTCATCATATTTCCCCGTTGCATTGCAAAGAAGTTATTCAAAGACGTTTGTTTTGTTTTTGCAAACGTTCGCTCGCCTCGCCGGCATGCCAAACGCGGAAGTGAAAGTGAAATTCCATTGGTTCTCCCAGTCCATGTGACCATTTCTAGCATTTCAATTGGCTATAGTGACAGCCATAGATATGATGAATAGATAGATACAGCTTCAAAAGACACTCTGGCGTCACAACGAGTGAATATTTCCTGCGCGTAAAATAAACATCATATTCTCAAAATAACCTGACGGGCCAGAAATTATTGCTGGCGGGCCCATTTCGGCCCGCGGGCCGCCTATTGCCGATCCCTGGTCTACAAGATGTGTGTAGGTAGCTTTGATGTTGGTGTTAGTGTGTGTCTACAGTATGTGTGTAGGTAGCTTTGATGTTGGTGTTAGTGTGTCTACAGTATGTGTGTAGGTAGCTTTGATGTTGGTGTTAGTGTGCGTCTACAGTATGTGTGTAGGTAGCTTTGATGTTGGTGTTAGTGTGTGTCTACAGTATGTGTGTAGGTAGCTTTGATGTTGGTGTTAGTGTGTGTCTACAGTATGTGTGTAGGTAGCTTTGATGTCGGTGTTAGTGTGTGTCTACAGTATGTGTGTAGGTAGCTTTGATGTTGGTGTTAGTGTGCGTCTACAAGATGTGGGTAGGTAGCTTTGTTGTTGGTGTTAGTGTGCGTCTACAGTATGTGTGTAGGTAGCTTTGATGTTGGTGTAAGTGTGTGTCTACAGTATGTGTGTAGGTAGCTTTGATGTTGGTGTTAGTGTGTGTCTACAGTATGTGTGTAGGTAGCTTTGATGTTGGTGTTAGTGTGTGTCTACAGCAGGGGTCTGCAACCTTTTTGACATGAAGTGCCAGTTTGAAATGTTCTTGTTAACTAGTGTGCCATATCAACAATATTCCATCCATATAGGCTACATGCATCGTAACAGCATTTTAAAGACACATTTTCTCTCATAATCAGATATTTTTAATGATCATTCTTACATTATTATTAACCATATTATTATTATGGTTGTATCAACCCTAAATCTGAATTGGGGGAAACAAAGCGATGGAGACAAACGGCTACATACAGTGCAACCATTTCTCGCATTTGCCCATTCATTTTAATTTTGAGCGAAAAAGAGAAAAAAAAAAAGAGGAATCCGGCGAGGGGGATTCGCAAAGCATCATCTAACGAGGCGTCGCAAGGTTTTAAATGAGGCGGCTAACGTTAACGTGACGGCACTCACGTTACCAGGCTAATGTCGAGCAAACATGACGTACTACATACTAGCTCACGTTAACAAGCAATCGTGTGCAAAGTTCAGCACCACATACAAGGTGGACAGCTCCCCTAGCCCGACACTTGCATACGCACGCCCTCACACACACACAAAGCACAGGCAGCTAGAGAGAGTCTTTATGGGACAGATCTCCAATAAAATAAGGTTGTTTCTCAGTCTCTAAAAACACATCAATCCCAGGTAAGTGCATACATGTGCGCATGCATGAACACGCCACATGTATTCGTTTCAATCAGACTATCCTGACCTGCCGCGAGCGACAGCGAACTGAGCGGCGATGTCGCTCACCCCTCAAATATTCGCTCGCTGTGTCTCTAGTTGAGCGATTACGCGGCCGAGTCCCGCCCCTAAACACTTTTTATTGGTCGAGAATCGCGGGCTGCTTTGCCCCCTGTTCCTGGTAACAGACACACACAGACACACTCGGACACGCGCCGCGTCATATCAGGACAGTGTCGCGCGCGATTTCGTCTCCAGTTCGCTCGCTCGCTGCCCATCAGGAACCGGTGTTAGGCTACCTTCAATCAAACTAACAAAATTATGCCAATGGCTGTTCAAGAGGTGATGACATGTCATAGGGGTGTGTGGGTATTTTAGGATATAGGTTTCAGGATATAGGTTTATCGTGGCGAATGTAAATGAGGGACACCGTTTACACTCCAACTCATGGAACACTGGACTATTCCAAATGATGTTGGAATACTATGAATAATGTAACTACTGCACCCAATGTAAATGCCCTTTAGGACAAACTGTCCGATACATTTAGGACAAACTTTGACATAATCATTGTAAAGTTGGGATGGCTTACTCGGACTCCTGTGTGAAAGCTTGCAGCACCACTGCCTTCAGACTGTAAAACAAAACAAAAGATAAGCATGTCAATGACAATTGATGAAAACACAAGACAGCTGTGCACACTACAGCAGCATTTCTAAACGGCCCTATCTCAAGCCACGCCCTATTTTCTTAATCCTCCAATCAAAACTGTTGCGTCCAAGGGATTTCAACAGTTGTGATTGGAGGATCAAGAAAATAGGGCGGGGCTTGAGATAGGTCAATTATGGGTCAGGAGGACCCAAAGTGAGTCCCACTCTGTCTAAAGGGACCTGCAGCACATGAGAAATTGACTAATTTTCCGCCATCGACTAAAAACACACTTTTTCAAATCAATATCCGATTTATATTAGATATATCTAATCTTACTGTCCTTTGCTATAATGTACTAGTAGTGTAACGGAGGTACGTGTCTATCCACAGTCACGATGGACAGTGTAGTGAAGTGACTGTGGACTGAATTCACCTCTTGGTCTAGTGGTCTGTGATGCTGCCCGCGGCGCGGGAGACCGGGGTTCAACTCCCACTCAGGGCGATCCCCTTAACAGGGGTCGAATCGAACACAACGCAGAGCAATGACACCGGTTACACTATGACTATAATACTATCTACTATGCCTATAATACTACCTACTATGCTAATACTATACTACTATGGACTCAAGAGTGTAGCACTCACAGTTCAACACTGTGCCAGATGAAAAATACCACTTACCCTTAGCTGCCAGAGACGTACCCCTCCTGCTGACTAGTTGTACACAATTTGTAAGTTGCTTTGGATAATAAGGGCATCAGCGAAATGACTAAATGTACATTTTAAATGTAGGTTTGTATTTGTCACATAGCAACCCTTATCTGGCACATAGCAGCAACTGTTGTTTCTTCCAACATGGAGGCAAAAATGGGGCATTCTAAACATTCCACGAGAGGCCTCTGTTGGAATCTATGGGCAGTGCAGAGCAGTGATGCGTTGCTCATGGGACGGGGTTGCACTCTGTGCAACCAAAGTTGTGAGCAGAAGCGCGTGCACACAGGAATGCGCTGCACTCGACTGATGCGCCAACTCGCAGTACCCACCTGGCTACTTTGCATATCAATAGCGCCGGTCGTCAGGTGTTACATTCCATTCGTAGAGGCAATTAGGCAATTATGCGAGGGAACATTTATGTGCATGCATTTACATTACATTTACATTTAGTCATTTAGCTGACGCTTTTATCCAAAGCGACTTACAAGTTCTGTACGACAAGACAGCAAGAAGGGCACAACTCTATCAGCTGAGTAACAATGTTTATCAAAGTGTTGCGTGTTAAGGCGCTCCCATAGTCGAGCAGACTGTACACAGAGCAGACTCCGCGGAGGTCCGCGCGGCTCTTTGAGCTTTGATCTCAGCGGACAGCAGACCAACAGGTGCGAAGCTACTATTTTCTGACGCGCGGACATCCGCGCCGCTGACTTGGTGTCACACAAAACGCTGCTCGGCATTTTGGTTGACATCGAACTGCATTTAATGTGACGCCGATCTGCATTTTACTCTGAACACTCGCTCCGTGCCAAGAGAGATGTTTGAATGGCTTTTCTAAATGGTGTGTAAAATTGCCAGTTTTATTTTGAAATATTGGAAACGGAGATAACATAGAATGTTATCTCTGTTTCCAATATTTTTTAATAAAACTGGTGCTTTTATTTCATGCAATGCGTGTTTCATTTCAGCACGACGCTCTGTCCACCTCAAGCCTATACGGTACATTGCATCTCGCTACCTGTTATTCAAGTGCGTAAAACTTTTTTTGTGGGAAATGTAGTAAAACTGGTGCGAGAAATGTAGGAAATAGACCGCGGACGTCCGCTGAGATCTGCTCGACTATGAAAGCTCAAAGAGCCGCGCGGACATCCGCGGAGTCTGCTCTGTGTACAGTCTGCTCGACTATGGGAGCACCTTTACAGTGTAGGTTAGTTTATTAGGACAAGTGCATGACAGTAAGGTTAGTCAGGGTTAGATATATATATATTTTTTTTAATTATCATTTCAGATAATGGTTGAAGAAGTGAGTAAGTGAGTGAGTGAGAAGTGAGTGAGAAGTGAGCATGCGCGGGAGCATTAGCGTGCGTGCAACCAGTGTTGATATGAGCAACGCAACACTGGTGCAGAGGGAAAACAGATCACACTGACGAGAGATGTCTGACCTCTCTCTGTCCTCGGGACCAATCTTCTTCCAGTGTTTCTTCACCCGCATCCTCAGCATCACCGCAGCAGACTGACGCACCTGAGAGAGAGACGGACGAGACAGAAACAACTCACTCACTAAGGTCACAATAAAATGATCCAAACATTATACTGTACTACAAGAGTAAAAACCAGGAAAGGTCATCTACTCTTGCCTCGTCACCAAAAATAATATTACCGTATTACACACACACACACACACACACACACATACCTCAGGGTTCTGGGAACCACTCATGACAGCACACAGGGCTGGGATGATAGCTGGGTCTTTGAAAGCCTGTTTCAGCTTGGCTGTGGCCTAAATCAGGAGGACACACAAAAAAGACACAATAATACACATCAACTGGCACGCAGGCAGCAGTGCTGATGGCAGTGGGATTAACTCAACTGTTACAGCAGCAGCAGCACAGTAAGTACAGTATGTGATGATGACACGCAAATACCGGCTGGGTTGGTTTTGCAGTCATTAGGTTTAGGTTTACTTTATATTTGATCAAGATGTAAATGCCCCCAGGTTTAGCCAAAAGGCTCATTTCCATTGGCAGTCCCCCCCCCCTGCCAGAAGGTACAGGCTAACTTCCTGTGTGAAAAAGGGTTAGCAATCAAACATCATCAACCTTCAATATCATTTGGACGTCATCCTGTGTAGGTGGCTGACAACAGTTTAGACATGTTGCCTGCTGTGACATCTAAATACATAGTTAGCTAAACCTAGCAGTGACAGGCCACCGGTGGTGGTGGAGCCAGATAATAAAACAACACCTTCACAGTTGGCTTGGTGGATGGATGCTCCAGTAAAAGCCCACCACCATGTCGTTAGTTACCTGCTGAATAACCTCATTGTCAGGCTGTGTCAGCTGGGAGAGGATCTGCTCCAGTTCCTCTGTCATCTTCACACCGTGGAGGAGGAGGAGGAGGATGACAACTCTCTAAGCTAGCTGCTGTTAGCCCCGGTGACGTTAACGCGTTTATAAAGTTGGACCGACTCTTCTCCGCCCCGGTCACCACGCCTGTGATGATAAACTACTACACCGTTACTTTATCAAACTTGACACCTATGACAAGAAATGCTGGGGAGTTTGGCAGTTAACTAACTAGGCTAACTAACCGTCTAACTTTCTAAATCTAAATGAATGATATTCTAATTCCCGTTATTAACCGTGTTGGGTGGGAGAGAGAGAGGAGCGACCGGGTCCGGGGGCTCGTGCTCGCGGAGTGTCACCAGAGAGAGAGAGAGAGGCTCGTGCCTCCAGCCATCAGACAGCAGCACGCGGGACAGAACCAGGGAGAGGGGAGGCCACGTGGGCTGCTCTGTTAAAGGGAACCGCGCCCGACATGTTAACATTAACAACCTCACCTCCTCCTCTCTGCGTCCACGACACAGCGCCCCCCCTCTGGAAAGGAGGGTGTACTGTGTTGGATGTTTCTCAAGCTCGCGGTGTGTGAGTGTCACCAGCGAGAGAGAGGGGCTCGTGCCTCCAGCCTCCTGCAGCAGACAGCAGCACGCGGGACACAACGCGGGGAGGCGTGATTACGAAACCTAGCCGCATTTCTCGGAGACGCTCTCTGATTGGCACTGACTGACGCTCTCTGATTGGCCACTGACGCGTTTGCCCAATCCGTGACGAGCTGTGTCTTTGCCCATTCCCACGTCAAACAGCCTGCAAACTACCTGGCGTTCTATCGCCATGCTCTAAGACAAACTCTAACCTTAACCAACTTCGAAAGAGTGCCTAAGCTTAACCGTCGAAAGAACTTGCCGTCACGCTCTAAGACAAACTCTAACCTTAACCAACTTCGAAGAGTGCCTAAGCTTAACCAGTGTAGAAACAGGCGTCGGCCAATCAGAGAGCGTCTCCGAGAAATGCGGCTAGGTTTCGTAATCACGCACCAAGGCGTGTGCTGAGAGAGCCACGTGGGCTGCTCTGTTAAAGGGGACATGTTAACACAACCGCGACGACTTCTGCTTCGACGACACAGCGCCGCCCGCTGGAGAGGAGGGTGTGAATGAATGAATGAATGAATGAATGAATGAATGAAAACTTTATTTAACAGATACACAATTGTTAAGGGGATGCAGACCTGAAAAAGACGTTTGTCTTGTTTCCATCAGGGTCCCCCATTTTCAATTCATATAGACATTTATGACATACATGACATTTATGGCATAGGGACATATAGGTATTTAGTACTGATACATTTGTGACATAAACGGTATTCAAATATACAGTACTGTTACCCCTAGATCCTGACAGAGTATATACATATGATGGGGAGGGGACTGTACATTAGGAGGGGGTGGGTGGGTGGGAGGGAAATATCAATACGGCGGGGAGGGAATATATACATGCGGTGGGGAGGAGACTGTCTATTAGGAGGTGGTGGGGGTTTTGGGCATTTATGGTGGCCAGTTTCGAATTGCAGCCTCCCGTAGGTGCTCTTTAAGAGCAGTTTTGAATGTGGGTAGGGATTCACATTCCTTTACAGCTTTGGGTAGGGCGTTCCACATTGATGTGGCATAATTGCGAAACGTGTTTAGTCCCTTGTTTGAGCCGAATCTGGGTTTAACATGATTTGTTGAGCTTCCTCTGGTGTAGTGGTTGTGGTATTCACTGACCTTTGGGAAGTATTTTGACATGTACATGTGTTGTTGGATTGTTTCTCAATATCTCTCAGCACGTGAAGTCGTCTAGTAGTGACCAAGGTTGCTGCTGGTTCGATCCCCGGTGTCGACAAAACGGGTGTATTCCTGCTGAGTTGGCTGGTATTATTTAAATGTATAAATAATAGTATGGTATGTGTATGTAATGTATGTATTGTGACTTAAAAATATTTATATTACTAACCTTCAAGTTTCAATTTTCTTTATTAGTTGTCATACAAAAATACAGAATACTTTTATATTAAATGCTTTTTCCTGTTTTGCTCCTGAGTGTGCTAGATAAAAATAGATAAGTATAAAAATTGAAGTCAAAAGTACGTAAACAAAAGTGTTCGATATACATTATACAATGCAAAGTGTTGGATGTTTCTTAATATCTCTCAGCACGTGAAGTAGTCTAATGACCAAGGTTGCTGGTTCGATCCCCGGCCGGTGTCGACAAAACGGGGGTGTATTCCTGCTGAGTTGGCTGGTAATATTTAAGTATAAATAATAGTATGGTATGTATTGTGACTTAGAAATATTTATATTACTAACCTTCAAGTTTCAAGTTTCTTTATTAGTTCAGTTGTCATACAAAAATACAGAATACTTTTATATGAAATGCTTCTTTCTGTTTGGCTCCTGAGAGTGTGCTAGATAAAAATAGATATAAAATTGAAAGTCAAAAGTACGTAAACAAGTGTAAACAAAAGTGTTCAATATACAATATGTTGGATGTTTCTCAATATCTCTCAGCACGTGAAGTCGTCTAGTGACCAAGGTTGCTGGTTAATAATAGTTCATTTAAGTGTATATGCGTATGGTATGTGTATGTAATGTACAGTATGTATTGTGACTTAGAATCAAATCAAATCAAATTTATTTATAAGGCCCGACAACACACGTTAATGTCCCCATGGGCCGTACAGGTCTTCTTTAAACAAGTCAAGAAGAAAACATAACAATAAGTCAAGAACAGAACAAGAACACCATAAGGTCCAAAAAATTTAAGATAAATGCAAATAAATGAAAGAATGATTTATATTACCTTCTTACTCTGAATGAATGAATGATTGAATGAAAACTTTATTTAACAGATTGCAGAATGGGTACAATACAGTATACGGCTCAATACACACAATTGTTAAGGGGATGAGGACCAGAGAAAGACTTTCGTCTTGTTTACATCAGGGTCCCACATTTTCTATTCCTAGTGAGTCTCTCCTGTACTACCACTATTCCTACTATACTAATCTATGCACTCAATACTGCAGCACTCAAGTTTCAGCACTGTTTGAGAGTTGTACCCTTCCTGATGACTTGTCGTACAGAACTTGTAAATCGCTCTATAAAAAGCAACAACAAACCAAATGAGTTAAAAACAAATAAACGATATTAATTTAACATGTCCGAAAAGGAGTAGGAATAAGTATAAATGTATTTAATCCTACCCCTTCTCTACTACTCAGTGAATGTGTTTTTTTAACGTTATTTAAAATGATCACATGTTCGAAATAAATATTCAATACAACTTTTTTTTTATATAATTACACATGGAGCTAATTACACCTCCTCGCCGCAGAGGCTCAGGCTACTCTCTGTTGTTTTTATGGCCGAAGTGCCCTTGAGCAAGGCATGTATAATATAATCCAGTGGGTCTAATGTTTAAATGATGATGTTAAGTACTTATCATGTTCCAATAAAAACCGATAATTAATGTTGATTAATGTTTTATCACGGGACCAGGGGCAGTCATCATTTAACATTATGCCAACAAAATAAAAACCTGGCAAAGACGGAGCCACGTGTTGGTCACATGATCGATGATGTCAAGAAGTGTAAAGCTAAATTACTATTCTAATGTTTCACATGTTTTCTAAGCTAGCAATAAACATAGTCACAGACATAACATTTGCCTAATTCAGTTCAGCCTTCTAAAGTTACTAAACCTAGTTCCAACAACCCCCATCCATCATGATTGATTGATTGATTGAAAAGTTTATTAACAGATTGCAGAATGGGTACAGTACAGTACATCTCAATACATACAATTGTTAAGGGGATGCAGACCAGAGAAAGACTTTCGTCTTGTTTCCACCAGGGTCCCCCATTTTCAATTCATCATAGGTAACATCGATTTAGAGATTAAGCCCATTACTTACATTTTCTGGATGTCTTGCAAAAATAAGAATTTCTGAGTCAGATATATAATAGTCGATGTCCTGGAAAATGCCATCTTGATCCCAAGTCCAGCCAGTGGGTTGTCTTAGCCATCTTGAACAATACCGACACCTAGTGGTTCATATGAGAATAGCTAAATGCAAGGTGATACATTGATTGAAAACTTTATTAACAGATTGCAAGGGACAACGTTGCTACAGATTGATTGAAAATTGTATTAACAGATTGCAGAATGGGTACAGTACAGTACAGCTCAATACACACAATTGTTAAGGGGATGCAGACCAGAGAAAGACTTTCGTCTTGTTTACATCAGGGTCCCCCATTTTCAATTCGTCACAGTGGAACATTCTTTGTTGTTTCGTCTCTGTACTCTCCAGCACATTGGATTTGAAATGCAACAATGATTATGAGGTTAAAGTGCAGAGTTTCAGTTTTAATTTGAGGGTGTTTACATCCACATTGGATGACATGGGTATGAATTGTAGTCCCTTTTATGGTAAATGGACCGCAAGCAACCTGCTTGCTCAAGGGCACTTCGACACGCTGCCGAGAGGAGCTGGAATCAAACCTTCTTCCGATACCAGACGATGAGACGACCGCTCGACCTCCTGAGCCACTGTCACCCTACTCTCCTCGAAACTGTCACCCTACTCTCCTCGAAACTGTCACCCCTACTCTCCTCGAAACTGTCACCCTACTCTCCTCGAAACAACACCTACCAGTTAAAGGGGCACTTCACCAAAAAAACAATGCTAATTTATTTTGCACATAATCTCACACACGTCCAAAAACACTGAATCGTTTTGTACACATTAATTTAGTTTGACAGTTATTGAGAGTAAATTAGTTTGAATGTGGCCCCCAGTGATGTCATCGGGGACATTGTATCCTTGTGTTGTGTTCATTACAGCTCCATGACATGATGTAGATGAAAAATAGCAATATCATGTCTTATAGGGACTGCTAGCTACCTCATCATTTGCTGTAATTAACACAATGATTCAATGTTTCCCGATGACATCACTGGTGGCCATATTCAAAATAATTAACACATCCAGCCTCTTCTCAGCAGTCTGATGCTACGCTCGGCGGTGGAAGTCATTGTAGACCACCTCCTGCTCCGTCTGGGGGTTGGTGAGTGGGGTCATCAACCAGGGGGCATAATCGCGCTTTCCTAATAAAACAATCATTAGAATAATAGAAGCCTACTGTTGCTGGAACGATTCATTACATAGTATAACAATTGTTAATGATACTAATAGTCATATTTATTATTATTATTATTATTAAAATTATTTAATTCCAAGGATGTCTGTAGAATCGACGTAAACGCAATCACAGATTTCTCCCAAATGAAGCCCCGTTAGCAAGCGCCCCCAAAACTGGCCATTTTAGTTTTCGTTTTTGAGGACTGCATACTTTTTTTGCAAACCAAAACAACATACTTTATACTTATATCACATGCATGAGCCTGGTCTCTTTTGAAAGATGACATGCGGAAGTTTCTGATTCCAGACAAAAAAATTCACGTTTAGTGCTAAGGTAATAGTTACATAGGTCTGAACTTGAGTTGTAAAAAAAACTTGTTACTCAAGTTTTTCTGTAGTAGTTAGTAGTCCAGAGGTAGTATTTCCCCAGAAGGTGGTATGGTTTACAAGCCTTATGTAATACATGTCCAAATTTCATAAAGATCCATTCAGAAATGAGTGATTAGGAGTGATTTTGGTAAACTGTGTACAAAGAAAAACTCAGTTTTCTCATAGACTTCAATTCATTTGGCTTCCTGTTAAAGAATTTAGTTGTTCACCTAGATCCCTGATTCACACATCCCCACATGGGGTATCATTGGAAGCCACACTCATTGGCTACAACGATCCACAATCATTTTCGAGATCAGATCTAGATTGACGGAACTACTGCAGCCTGAGTCGGGAGCGGTATTTTGCGCAATACCGTGTACTTTGCACAAGCCTCAAATACCGGCATGTAACACGAGAACCGCTGAACGGATTTTGTCGCCATCGACAGGCAACAAATAAGCCTTCAATTCGATATATATATATTGTATTACAAAATATGCACACCCAAGCCACTAGGGGTCGCCAAAGTGCCGGTTGCAAAAAGTCTGAAAAACTGCCCTGATATGGGCTGTCGCAGCTTAAGAACACGGGCGCACACCAGTCTGTCCTATTTACGACTGCCTTTCCGCGCTCGTAAGTCCGTTAAGAGCATGCGGACCATTGTATTCACCTGCCACCACCCACCACCACAGATCATTTCAGCCCATGGATGAGGCTGATTCAGCCCCCTGAATTCCATAATTCTGTAATTCAATTCAATTCATTTTATTGTGACAACTAATAAACAAATTTGAAACTTGAAAAACTTGAAACAGTAGTAGACACACCGGCCACCGTTAGCAGGAAAGAACAACAAGCAGACACACCTGTTTGATTCACACTCCTTTCCTTAATATAATCTTTATTGCTTTTCTTAACTGGGCAGGGTACAGGGCTGGGTACAGGACTAACAGAGCTGGGTGTACAGAGCAAGGCTTACATCTCAAGGATTCTGTCAAGACATTGTCAGGTCTCAATAACACGAGGGAGGGAGGGGGGGGGGGGGGGGGGGCGGGATGAAAGAAAGAGAAAGGACAGTCTGTTGGCCGATGCTTTCTGGCAGAAGTGTGTGTGTGTGTGTGTGTGTGTGTGTGTGTGTGTGTGTGTTTGTCTGGGGACTAGAGCACAACGCTGGCTGGAAAGGCCAGAGTTTGGCTCTGGAACGTTCCACAGGTTCTATAGACGCTTTCAGAGCCACAACAATAACATTCTAAAAAAGGGACCCACGTTTATTTCCTGTCGCAATGTCTGCTGATGCAATAGTTGAACAGGAAATGGGTCCAAACTGTTCCCCCATAGCAACAGAATCCCAGTGAAACCATCTATAGAACAATTTGTAAAAAATAATTATACAATGAACCGTTACTACGGAACAGTGCTAGAATTAACCGTTACTACAGAACAGTTCTATAATTAACAGTTACTACAGAACAGTTCTAGAATTAAGTTACTACAGAACAGTTCTAGAATTAACAGTTACTACAGAACAGTTCTAGAATTAACAGTTACTACAGAACAGTTCTAGAATTAACAGTTACGTGTATGTGCTGCCTTACAAAGAAGAGGATACAGAAAGAAAGAGAGAGAGAGAGAAGGGGGGAGGAGTTGGGGTTTAATGCTAATACCAAATAGAAAACAGGGAAAACAGAACTGACAATGTTTTGATACACTGTGCTGTTAAAATTAGAAAGTCGTTAACGAGTGACAGCGTTACAACCTGAACAGCCTGCCGACTCTCACTTCACAGTCAAGTGCTAAATGTAATGATTGACAGCTCTGAATCATCATTTAAAAAAACAAAACAACAAAAGAAAATAATCATCACAACTTGGAAGAACATCTTGCAACAAAAAAAAAAAATGATTTTGAATATTGAATTCTATAAAGACCCTGAGAGCGAGAGATGGAAAAGAAACGAGAGATAAGAGAGAAAGAAAGAAAAAAAAAACTAAACAATAAATCATCCATAACTGAACAAATTAGTTTTAACATGCATAAAAATAAAAAAAATAAAAAAAAATAAAGAGGATACACTCCCTAAAAACTCGCCCATTAACTGAATGAATTTTCACAGTTTTATACTGATTTATATATCATAACGAAAGAAAAGGATTTCTTAGCCAAAACTAAAGATGAACAACAGGAGAACGTCGACCCACGCGGTCCGGTTTCTCCAACTCATATACAGGTGATCATAACGCCTTTGGATTCAGATCATAGTTATTGCTCGTCCGGTTCCCCTCTGGTCACGGACCCCTGACCACAAAGGCAGGTTAATAGTCTATAACATCTGAAAAATCATTATCATCTTATTCAAAACACTTCTGCAGCATAATTGTGATACATGGCTTCTTCTCAAGTCGATAAACTAACTAGAAATGCGCACACACACACACGCACGCACTCACTCACTCACTCACACACACACTCACTCACTCACTCACTCACTCACTCACTCACTCACCAGGGCTCCAAATAAATACATTTAAAACTAGTCCATGTGCATTCGAATGGAACTCCAGTATTCGTATGGCTACACACTCGCGCGCTCACACACACAAACACAAAACGAGGAGGAGGGGGACAAAGGTACAAACATTTTGACAGAGAGAGAGAGAGAAAGAGAGAGAGAAAATGCAGAATCCCTTAATTGATACATAATTTGATGTAGCATTTCTGGGGTCTGTCAGATCTGTGATTCTTGCCACAGATCCAATCTCTTCACTGTGATCCGTTGTGTGTCACTGTAAAAGGCACCCAAAGAACGCCAGAGTGAGCAGAGTCTAGGCAGAGTCCAAGTCCAAGTCCAAGACCAGGTCCAGTCTGGACCCGACGTCCAACAGAAGTGGTCATTTTCAAGACCACAAGCCAACCGAGCGGGAACTTTCAAATGACACTCCAAGTCCAAGTCAGAATAGATGAGAACGAGATAAGTCCAAGTCAAAATGAATAAACGGAGACAGAGACAAGACAGCAGAGGGCGCTCTCCAGACTCTTCTGTCATGTTAAGACCCACTAAACTAGAGCAGTTCCCTCACTTCTGTCATGTTAAGACCCACTAAACTAGAGCAGTTCCATCACTTCTGTCATGTTAAGACCCACTAAACTAGAGTAGTTCCATCACTTCTGTCATGTTAAGACCCACTAAACTAGAGCAGTTCCCTCACTTCTGTCATGTTAAGACCCACTAAACTAGAGCAGTTCCCTCACTTCTGTCATGTTAAGACCCACTAAACTAGAGCAGTTCCCTCACTTCTGTCATGTTAAGACCCACTAAACTAGAGTAGTTCCCTCACTTCTGTCATGTTAAGACCCACTAAACTAGAGCAGTTCCATCACTTCTGTCATGTTTAAGACCCACTCTGGGCTCAATACTGTTCCCACTCACAGGATGAACAGTTTCTCTACCCTTCCCTTCTCCCCATTTTGACAGAACTCATTCTCTCGTGATTGTTTTGCAGCTGGCTACACTGTAGTAGTAGTAGTAGTAGTAGTAGTAGTAGTAGTAGTAGTAGTAGTAGTAGTAATAGTAGTAGTAATAGTAGTAGTAGTTTGGGGATCTGTTAGTGCCAGTTATTGCAGCGCTGTCGTCGGTCAGTCGAGAGCCAGTTGTGTGGTTTGTAAGACAACGTTTTCTTCGCCTTTCTTTCCGTCCGACAGACGGGCGACGTGTTACAGTTGCATTACGAGCTGTTGAGGTTTGATTTGTTTCGCTTTTGAGGTTCATTCACATACAGTAAAAAAAAAAAACAGAACGAGAGTGAGAGAAAGAGAGAGAGAGAGAGAGAGACAGGAAACATATACAAGAAAAACAACATAGCTAGTCATCCTCAACACCTGCGGCGCGGCCCCTAGCTGGTTGTGACACCATGATTGACAGATGATGACCCCCACCCCCCAGAGATGAGTGGGAAGTTGGGCGGTGGTGGTGATGGTGGTTGTGGGGGGGGGGGGGTTACCTTCAGAGGCAGCAGGACAACAGTTCAAGTACATAAACAACTAAAACTCAAAACGACAAAGTAGTGTTCCGCCTCTGCCCCCCTCCCTCCCTCCCTCTAGCCCCCCAGGTAAGGCTTTGGAGCAGGTTAATCCCTGGCTAGTCCCGTTTTGGCCCTGTAGTGGTTGCCGTGGTTACAGACTTGGAAGACTTTGGGAGATAAGAGTGGGGGAGTGTCCTATGGTCGTCTTTATTGCTCGGTAAACGTTAAGGAGTCAGACTGGTATTCAGCCCACAGCTCAAACAACAGCACTCTGACTGGCACTGCTGTTTCAGCCCATTGGTACTGGTATTCAGCCCGCTGGTACTGCTGTCCAGATGAGGGGGAGGGGGAGGCGAGGTCCGGTATTACAAGGGACAAAAAGCCGCGCACGGAAGTTTCCCGAATCACTAAGGGCCGCCGCGAGAGAGCGGCAGAGGTGACCACACGTACTATATAACATACTATATAATAATAATCTTTGTTCAGGTAAAACATCTATCAAAAAGAACCAGTCATTCCTCCCTCTCTTCACCTGAAGCTATTGATCTCCGACTCTCTCTCTCTCGCTCTCTCTCTCTCTCTCTCTCTCACACACACACACACACACACATATGCGCACACACACGATCAACGCCCAGAACACACATGGAATAAACTGAGAATGATTATGAATGAGAAAATTAATAATAATAATAATAATAATAAACACACAAACTATTTCTTTTACTGGGGGGCAAATATTGCCCATATCATTCTATGGCAAGGAACAGGAGCCTTTTAAAAGGGATGAGGACAGAAAACAGATGGGTGTGCGCCCCCCCCCCCCCCCCCCCCATCAAAAGAGAAAGAGAGAGAGAGAACACAAAAACTTTTTGATAGGGAAAAACTAGGTTTTCTTTCTTCACAGAGACGCCGTTCGACGTGGAGTTTTTACACACGTGTGGACAGGCTGACGGTCTGTGTTGGCTTGTGTCTCAAAGAGCAGAGGACAAGAGAGAGTCTGAGATGACTGCTGACCAGAGACACTTTCTTTTGCCTCTGAACAGAAAAAGCAGGGACAAAATAAAAAACCACGAGGACACAAACACACCGAGTCAGTCCATCTGTCCCGAAAACACGTCCCACCCGTTCCGTCTTGAGTTTTCCAGTTTTACAAAAAAGAAAGCTAGCTCTGTAGCGCCACCTCCAGGCGAACGACAGAAGCGTCTTATCGTCTCGTCGTGTCTGTCCGTGTGGTTGGTTGGTTGGTTGGTTGGTTGAAATAGAAAATAAAAAAAAACGCGAGCGGTCCCGTCTCTCGTACGTCTCCCCACTCGCTTGATCGTGAATTCTGATACAAAATCTCAACAACCAACTGTCAGTTCGTTCATTTATTTATTGCTGAAATATAGACGATTCCCCGCGCAAAAAAAATGATAATGCAAAAATCATTGTCATCATCATCATCATGATCATCATAAAAAGCTATAAAAATTAGATCCACCCTCCATTATAATGTAGATAAAGATATAGCAAAACAAAATCTAAACATCTTATACACGTAGTAGTAAGGCACTTTTTAGAAAACAAAGTTTTCCTTTTCTTTTTATATCAAAGTTGTCCGGTGTCTTTTGAGTTTTTTCTTTTTCTTTTTGCATCTCCGTCGGGGTCAGTCCATCATATGGCACTGTGTGGTTGTCGGGGGACGCGGGTCCGGAGAGGACCCGGCGTCAGGGTCTATAAAATACTCCCACCGAGGAAGAGGAGACTATCCGTCTCCTTGACGACCGTGCAGAGGAGGAAGAAGAAGGGACGTGTCTTGACCAGCCTCTGGGACTAGAGATCGACCTAGAGACCAAATCGGGAGCTGTATTCACGACGTCAAGACTTTAAGAGCTCTTCCAGAACCGATCGGATGCTCTATTTATTAACTCTGGTCCCAGATCAGCCTGTGTGAGCCGTTATTAATACTTCTGCTAGAACTCGGGACTCAATCTGGGTCATTTAGAGACAGACGGTGGTGGTGACTTTCGTCCTCTACTACTCGACCCCCACCAGGGTTGGCTCTCCTCCGCTGGGCATGATGATGTTGTGCTCCAGGGGGGCGGCCTTGTTGGCGTGGATCTCCAGCAAGCCCTGGATGAAGCCCTCTGGCTGGGCCTGGGCTGGGTCCTTCCCCGGGGGAGAGGTGGTGGTTGGGGTGGAGGAAGAGGAAGAGGAAGAGGAAGAGGGGTCTTTGGACATCTCGGCTGCCGACGACTCGGCCTGCTTGCTGACGGCGGAGTCCTCGGTCGCCGAGTTGTTAGTCGTCATCTTTGAGTCTGTAGCTTGTTTGCTCGCCATCGTCTCCGTGTCCGCGGCTCGTTGTGTCGCGGGGCGGCTGGTGGGCGAGGCTGGTACTGAACCGGGCCGGGTGTCTGGGGCAGCAGCCGCCGGTTGGATTAGTTCTACCGGGCTGGGTTCAGAAGCCGGGGCAGGGCGGAGGAGGGGGTCCGACGATGACGGCTCCGTCGCCGGGGATCCCATAACCGTCTCCACCGGTTCCTCACCGAGCTCGCTCTGCGCCGCCGGAACCTTCTCTTCCGTCTCCTCCTCCTCCACCCCTTCTCCCTCCCCTCTCTCCTCCGCCTCCTCCTCCTCGTCCTCCTTGTTGTTGGCCCCCGCGCCGCCGTTGCCGCCCTCGCTTTCGTTCTCCGAGGGGGGGCAGGTGGAGGTCGGCGTGCAGAAGGGGGAGTCCCCGTCTTCGCTGGCGTCGTCGTGGTGCCCGCCGGCGCTGATGCCGCCCGCCGCCAGGCTGCCCCCCTCGCTGGGCTCGCTGCCCTCGGCTCCGCGGGGCTTCAGGTGGATCCTCTGGTGACGGACCAGGCTGTGCTTCAGGGTGAAGGTCCGCTCGCAGGTCTGGCACTGGTAGGGCCGCTCGCCTGGAGGGACAGAGGGAAGGGGTTAATTATATATATATATACATATACAGAGAGTCATTATATAACACTACATATTAGGGATGTCCCGATCAAATTTTTTTGCTCCCGATCCGATCCAGATCATGTGATTTTGAGTATCTACCGATACCGACCTTTCCCGATCCGATAGAATTTTTTATTTTTAAATTTTTTTTTATTATTATTTTTTTCTCCCATCCCAATTTCGCCTCACCAATTCTCCCTTCAATTCTCCCCCCCCCTGTCTCGAACGTTGCTAGACTATGCCTCCCACTGGTCGGCTGCAGTGAGGACCAAGCCTTGCATCACGTCATTCAAGCGAAGCATTGCAACCGGAGTAATCTAAAAACTGAATGATGATATGCAATTTAAAACCAAAACTAAGGCCTCAGTATGAGTTTAAGACGTGAACATGGTCATGTTTGTTGAATAAAAAAACTTTATGGGATTGCAGCACCCAGTGTGAGAACTTGTGAGCGCGGTCTAACTTGACTATATTGAATAATAAAAGAAAATCATGTGATCGGATCGAGACATCCCTACTACATATATATATATATATATATATATATATATATATATATATACACAGAGGGTTCATTATATAACACTATATATATATATACAGAGGGTCATTATATAACACTATATATATATATATATACATAAAAAAATATGATATACCCCCCCCCCCAATATATAAATCTAACCATAACTACGTAATTTCAATCAAATTAATAATACGCAATGACACTTAATAACAAGTTTTTAAGTTTCCAAAGATTGCGAACCCCCCCTCCCCCCCCCCCCCCCCCGCCCCATTATGGTTTGATCCAGTGCCTCCCATCTCCAGCGCGTAGACCTTGGCGCACAGCGCTGCAGTCTGGCTGCAGGTAGGCTGAGTGTAAATATCAAAGCCCACAGAGTGTGTCATAATATTGGTGGCAGGCAGGCAGGCTTTTCCAGTAAGTTGTTCAAATAAAAGGATTATGTTAGACATAAGTTACTATTGAGTGGTAGTAGAACTTCTACGGTTCTACCACGCAATACAATAAAAGTGTTTCACGGTCCCGAAATGCGATCTGGTCATACGGTTTCCTCGAATAAATAATAATAACGTTTCCCTCTCTGGTTGGCGTTAGCTTTAGTGCTAGCCGCTAGCTAACGTTATCTAGATATGTGGTGTGAGCTGGATGACGTTGACTTCATTTGCAAACGTTAACGCTATCTATATGGCAGACGAGCAGGGCCGGATTAACGACGGCCGCGGCCCGTGGGCCTATAGTGACGAGGGGCCTCCATTTTCATTTTTTTTTTTACTTTTACTTTTTTTTTTTTTAGATCGATGTCATGATTGTGCACTGCAGACTCAGGGAGGAGGCAGAGAAGGAGAGAAAGAGACACACGATTTACAGGTAATGGAAATATATCTTTTTTCTCTTTCTTATTAAAAACTTGGCCTATTTGAAAGGAGATTGATTTAATAAAAATGAATGAGCGAAAAATCAATATACAGTGTATATACAGTATATATATATATTAATATATTATTATTATAGTAATTGGCTATCATACTGCAATATAAACTGAGTTTTATAGTGAAAAGAGCAGCTTTATTGGTCAAGATTGAAGGCTCTATATTGCAGGAAATTGCACGTACAGGTTCATTAAATAAAAAAATAAAAATCTGCCATGGAGGGGGTCGTGCCGGACCCCCTACAAACCACCCCTTGCCTATCAAAAAAAAAAAAAAAAAAAAAGTCAAAAAAAAGAAAAAAAAAATATATCTTGCTTCAACTATAACTAGGCGGCCATGTGTGTGTGTGTACCTGTGTGTGTGTGTGTGTGTGTGTGTGTACCTGTGTGTGTGTGTGTACCTGTGTGTGTGTGTGTGTGTACCTGTGTGAGACCTCATGTGTCTCGTCAGGTCCTGGAGGCTCCAGAAGCGTTTGCTGCAGACGTTGCAGATCTTCTTCCTCTTGTCCGTCTTACTTCCTCCTTCGCTCTTTGGTTCAGACGCTCCGCCCTCCTCGTCACTCCTCTCCTCCTTCTCCTTCTCCTCCTCTTCCGAGTCCCCGCTCTCCGCTCCCTCGCTCTCACCCTTCATCATCATCATCCCCCTCTCCTCCATCTCGGCCTCTTCCTCCCTCGGATCCTCCTCTCTCTCGGCCACGGCAGAGGTTCTGTTCTCGTTCTCCTCCTCCTTGGCGGCCGGCTTGGCCTCCTCCGCTCCTCCTGCGGTCGTCGGCGTCTCCTCGCACAAGTGCGCCCTCTCGTGGCGAGCCAGGGTGGTGGCGTAGCGGAAGCTCTTCTTGCAGACGCGGCACACGTGCTTGTACTCCGGGGGCGGCTTGGTGAGCGGCGTGGAGGAGGAGGCGGAGGCGGCTAGGAGCAGGACACAGGAAGAGGAGGAGTCAAACAGTGGCCTCGTAGTGATTACACAGGAAGAGGAGGAGTCAAACAGTGGCCTCGTAGTGATTACACAGGAAGAGGAGGAGTCAAACAGTGGCCTCGTAGTGATTACACAGGAAGAGGAGGAGTCAAACAGTGGCCTCGTAGTGATTACACTCAAACTGGGCCTCTTTCAACTTCAGTTTCCTGGACTAGAATCATGTTTATGATCACTGTATAATATCTCAACCCAACATCACATAATGTATAATATCTCAACCCAACATCATCACATAATGTATAATATCTCAACCCAACATCACATAATGTATAATATCTCAACCTCAACATCACATAATGTATAATATCTCAACCCAACATCATCACATAATGTATAATATCTCAACCTCAACATCACATAATGTATAATATCTCAACCCAACATCATCACATAATGTATAATATCTCAACCCAACATCACATAATGTATAATATCTCAACCCAACATCACATAATGTATAATATCAACCTCAACATCACATAATGTATAATATCTCAACCCAACATCATCACATAATGTATAATATCTCAACCCAACATCACATAATCTCAACTAGGGATGTCCGATATTATCGGCCCACCGATATTATTTTATATATATATATCTATATATTTGTTTACATTTATTCAACCTTTATTTACCCAGGCAAGCAAGTAAGAACAAATTCGTATTTTATTTATTGTGAAAAGTATGCATAATGTTGTGTTTTGGGGGGGGGGGGGACCCCGCATATATCGGTATCGGTTGATATCGGTATCGGAAATTAAGAGTTGGACAATATCGGTATATCCGTAAAAAAGCCAATATCGAACATCCCTAATCTCAACCCAATGTGACATCATCCCTAATCTCAACCCAATGTGACATCATCCCTAATCTCAACCCAATGTGACATCATCCCTAATCTCAACCCAATGTGACATCATGTATAATCTCAACCTCGACAACATCACGTTAATCACACGGCTCATGGAGTTACCTTGAAGGAAGGAGGCCGAGGAGGAGGAGGTGGTGGTCGGGCTCTTCGCTCTCTCCTTCTGCTCCCCGTGGCTCTCCGTCCCCCCTGGCAGGGCAGAAGAGGAGGAGGAGGATGAGGAGGAGGAGGAGGAGGAGGAGGAGGGCGTGGCCGGCTGGGAGGTCTGTTGGTCCGAGGAGGACGTGGAGGTGAACTTGAAGTCGATGAGCTTGCTGGCGAAGTTGAGGTCCAGACTCTTGTTGCTGTGAGAGTCATCGTCCTCGTCGTCCTCCTCATCCTCCTGGAGACGAAGAGCAGAGAGATGGAGGGATGAGTTAATGGATGGAGGGATGGATAGATGGATGAGTGAATAATATATAGATAGATGGATGGTTGGATGAATCGGATGAACGAATTAATGATTAGGAGACAGGGACAGATTAATTAATCAATAGTTGTCTTCTTCATCAAAACCTTAAGCACCCTGAACTTTGTGATAAACTGATGTTGGAGAAAGGTTTGCCTTTTTTCAAATACAGTAAACTGAACAAGCCTGAACAGTCTTGAGCCGTCTTGACTTTAACTGTGATCTGCTCTGAGTCGCCTTGACTTTAATGTCTCGACTTTAACTGTGATCTGCTGTGAGTCGCCTTGACTTTAATGTCTCGACTTTAACTGTGATCTGCTGTGAGTCGCCTTGACTTTAATGTCTCGACTTTAACTGTGATCTGCTCTGAGCCGTCTTGACTTTAATGCCTCGACTTTAACTGTGATCTGCTGTGAGTCGCCTTGACTTTAATGCCTCGACTTTAACTGTGATCTGCTCTGAGTCGCCTTGACTTTAATGCCTCGACTTTAACTGTGATCTGCTCTGAGCCGTCTTGACTTTAACTGTGATCTGCTCTGAGCCGTCTTGACTTTAACTGTGATCTGCTCTGAGTCGTCTTGACTTTAACTGTGATCTGCTCTGAGCCGTCTTGACTTTAACTGTGATCTGCTCTGAGCCGTCTCGACTTTAACTGTGATCTGCTCTGAGCCGTCTCGACTTTAACTGTGATCTGCTCTGAGTCGTCTTGACTTTAACTGTGATCTGCTCTGAGCCGTCTCGACTTTAACTGTGATCTGCTCTGAGCCGTCTCGACTTTAACTGTGATATTCTCTGAGCCGTCTTGACTTTTAACACTCACAGCTAGAAGATTCTGCATCTCATTATAACTTTCAAAATGGATGACAACACCAATGTATCTCCGTCTCTATTTTAAACGAGGGTGAGGTTGAGGTCAGGGTCACAGGTCAATGGAACGGAACCTTCCGGCCCCGACGGACACGTCCACACGACAGGATGAGAGTTTACCTTGGTGGCGTTAGTGTTGTTGTGTGGAGGCTGCACTGCCCCCTGGTGGTGGTCCATGGCCTCGGTTCCAGGCTGCTCCGCGGAGCCGGGGGCTGGACTGGGCCTGGAGGCGGGGCTAGGCCGGCTGGCTCGGCTCACCGGACCGACCCGGATGGGCTGCTGCTCGGAAGAATCGCACCTCTGGTCCTCAGAGGCGCCGCTGAGGTCCACGGCGTCTGGTGCTCCGAGCTCCGAGTCCGACTGGCTCTCTGTCACACACACACACGCACACGCACACACACACAGACACACACACACACACACACACACACACACACAGACGCACACACACACACAAAAACAGGGATGTTATGTTTTAAGCTCGAGCTTGACACACAAACGTTAATCCGTGAGGATTATATTTCATGTCATATATTTTTCACGTCATATATTGCAGCCTTTGTGAATGTCGGCATACACAGACTATCCCATCCCTGCTACACGCGTGTTGAAACACACATCCCTACTACACACGCGTGTTGAAACACACATCCCTACTACACACGCGTGTTGAAACACACAAGTGGGAGTGGGAGGTTTGCCCTGAGTGGGAGGTTTGCCCTGAGAGGGAGGTTTGTCCTGAGAGGGAGGTTTGCCCTGAGAGGGAGGTTTGCCCTGAGAGGGAGGTTTGCCCTGAGAGGGAGGTTTGCCCTGAGAGGGAGGTTTGCCCTGAGAGGGAGGTTTGCCCTGAGAGGGAGGTTTGCCCTGAGAGGGAGGTTTGCCCTGAGAGGGAGGTTTGCCCTGAGTCGGAGGTTCGAAGGGTCAAAGTGGGCATCAAACAAGAGGGAAGACTGTCAGGTTTTAAACTGTGGATACCAAACAGAGAAGGTAAAGACGACTTTAAACTGTTAATAAACAGTAATCCAGAACTATTGTATTGCACTGTAAAAACTGTGATTTTATATGTCTGCACTTTATGTGCTCATTTTATGTGTCTATTATATTCTACTATTTGATTGCACTGCACTATTTTACTCTGTCTATTCTATCTTATTCTTTTGTATTATTGTCTATTTAAAACTGAATCAAACCATAAACAAGGTGGCCTGTTGGGATGTTAGATCCTGATGTGAAAAACTGTGATTTTGTATGTCTGCACTTTATGTGCTCATTTTATGCCTTTCTTTTTCTGTTGTGAAGCACTTTGAGCTGCAGTTTTTGTATGAAAGGTGCTATACAAATAAAGTGTATTATTATTATTATTATTATTTACTACACACCTCCGCTGTCGTGGGACCCCTCGTCTCCCTCCTTCTTCAGAGATCCGTTGCGCCGCAGCGAGCGATTGGTCACTCCGTGTTTCCTCAGTAGGTGGCGCTCACAGTTGGACTTTGTAGAAAAGAAGGCATCGCACTTAGGACAAGGATAGGGTTTCTGGCCTGGAGAGAGAGGGAGGGAAAGATGGAGGGAAAGAGGGAGAGAGAGAGAGATCATTAGAATGACGAGGTATTGCATTTGGGACATCGTACCTTGGCCTGGAGAAAGAATCAGATGACTTTTACCCCTTTCAGACACGAGACAGCGCCAGTTACTAAAGGTTAGAGAAGCGCGCTTGCGAACGGAAGCGAGTTTGCGAACGGAAGCGAGTTTGCGAACGGAAGCGAGTTTGCGAACGGAAGCGAGTTTGAGAACGGAAGCGAGTTTGAGAACGGAAGCGAGTTTGCGAACGGAAGCGAGTTTGTGAACGGAAGCGAGTTTGAGAACGGAAGAGAGTTTGTGAACGGAAGCGAGTTTGAGAACGGAAGCGAGTTTGCGAACGGAAGCTAACGGAAGCGAGTTTGTGAACGGAAGCGAGTTTGTGAACGGAAGCTAACGGAAGCGAGTTTGTGAACGGAAGCGAGTTTGTGAACGGAAGCGAGTTTGTGAACGGAAGCGAGTTTGTGAACGCAAGGTCGCTGGTTCGATCCCCCAGACCGGTAGGAAGAATTTGCGGGGGAGGTGAATGAATAACGCTCTCCCCTTCCTAAATACCCACCGTAGCGGTGCCCTTGAGCAAGGCACTTAATAATCCAATCCCCCCCCCCCCAACTGCTCCAGTGCTGCTCATTGGTCAGCAGTGTCAAGACTGTACTGGGCAGCTCCCAGGTGTGATGATGACTGGGCAGCTCCCAGGTGTGATGATGTGTGTACTGGGCAGCTCCCAAGGTGTGATGATGTGTGTACTGGGCAGCTCCCAAGGTGTGATGATGTGTGTACTGGGCAGCTCCCAAGGTGTGATGATGTGTGTACTGGCCAGCTCCCAGGTGTGATGATGTGTGTACTGGCCAGCTCCCAGGTGTGATGATGACTGGGCAGCTCCCAGGTGTGATGATGACTGGGCAGCTCCCAGGTGTGATGATGACTGGGCAGCTCCCAGGTGTGATGATGTGTAACTGTGTGAGTGTGAAGTAGGGCGTTGCTCAAAAAGAGCATCCATGCTCAGCGGACCTACGCTGGATAAATAAAGGTTGAAAACTAAAGAAAACCGGGACTAACGCGGGTCTAACGTGTTGCTCAGGTGGGTCTAACGTGTTGGTAATTTTCTCAGACGGGTCTAACGTGTTGGTACTTTGCTCAGACGGGTCTAACGTGTCGGTACTTTGCTCAGGTTGGGTCTAATGTGTCGGTACTTTGCTCAGTCTCTACCAGTAATGTATGTTCAAATACGACGCAGAACTGAATCTAGAGGCGGTGTTGCATGATGTAAACGCATGCAAAATCAACGCAAAGCCACAGACAAGAGGCAAACGGACTCGAGTTGAAAACGGTTCAACTTCTTCAGCAAGGCGTCGGGCCAGTTGTGATGGATAATGTGGGTATCATCTCCACCGCGGACGTGAGATGAGACGAGCGCTCTGTGAGCCGTCCATGTTGAAGAGGTCGACAGCGCCGTGGTCAAGAGCAGAACACACTGGCGACTACAGTGAGACAATGTTTAGTTATCAATCAGTCAATCTGACGCAAGTGCAGTGAGACAATATTTAGTTATCAATCAGTCAATCTGGCGCGAGTGCAGTGAGACAATATTTAGTTAACGGAACGTAGACCAATCTCGGTCACTCTCTTTGTCTGGGAACGGCCAAAACCAAATTCGGTCACGCCCCATTTTGCGCGACATCCAGGCTTTTATTACTGTCAGCGTTTGGGAATTTCATGTCGACAGGTAGGTGAAGTGAAATTATACTTATTTTAGAATATATATATCAAATTTCATGAGTATTCATCTATATTTAGTCATCTAAAGACTATTAGATATGAACGTATGTACCAGTAAAAAGTGGGAATCTCTAGAATGTGTTTTGGGGCGACGGTGTTTACAAGTGTGCGGGTAGCCTCTCTAATCAACTTGACGTTATACACAACACTTTCTGTTGTCAGTAGATGGCAGCATTGGTTTAAAAGGTGAAAATGTTATGACTACAAAATGACTACAAATCCCAAGACCTTTATCACCTAGTTGTTCACAGGTCAGCACCGGATTAGGAAAACGTGATCTCAACACAGGAGCGTTAAACTATTAATGCAACCTGCATATAGTGACCGAGAATGGTCACCTAATTATCTTAACAAAAGTGCATCATTAGCATTATGTTGGTTGTCTAAAGGGGAACATAATGGTACAATTTAAGATTTTAATGTTATCCGCATATAAAGGACAAATAAAACATCGTTAATTTGTAAGAAACCTCAATGAAAATGTGATAGAATCCTATAAAAATGTGGACGCATTTGGTCACTGTGACGTTATCAATCAGTCAATCTGACGCGAGTGCAGTGAGACAATATTTAGTTATCAATCAGTCAATCTGACGCAAGTAACAATCAGTCAATCTGACGTGAGTGCAGTCAGACAATATTCCTCCTTGCGTTGTATCCCTACCTGCTGTAACTCCTCTCTCTCTCTCTCTCTCTGCCAGTAATGGTAACAACATAACAACACTATTTCTCTAATGTCCCGATCCGGTGGTTTGGGTTACGTCACTTTACCTAAATGTCACAGTCGTATGTTTGCCAATTTTCGGTCACAAACGCATTATGCCGGAGGGGGGGGGGGGGGGGGGGGAATGCAATAAACGAGCGAAGGAGGTACGATGGTCTCACGACAAGAGGGTGTACTACTTTTTTTTATCTACTTTTTCTCCCCATTTTTCTATGTTTCTCCCGTCCCCAATTTTCGTATTGTCCAATTCTACCCTCCCCTGTCTCGAACGCTGTTAGACCATGCCTCCCACAGGCCGGCTGCAATGTGGACGAAGCCTTACATCACGTGTCCCCTCCGGTACTCGAGGAGGCAGCCGTCGCATCTTTTCACCTGCACAGCGCGATCTCTCAGCGGCGGGGGTCTGCGTGGGAGGGACACGCCGCCCCCCGTCGCTTCCTGATTCTACTGCGCAGGCGCACCAACCGACCTGTAGGAGTCGCTGTCCACAACGTCCGATCCCCACCCACCGGCTTCGCACCCCCTAATACTGCCAATTGTATTAGTATGAACGACCAGCCAAGCTGGTAGCAACGCCGAGAGCTGGGCTCGAAGAGGGTGTACTACTGAACTTTCACACCAAGCGGAGAGCAAAGTAAGAGAATTGGGTTTTCAGCCCTCATCTAGATATATGCGGGGTCAAGGGTCAACTTACGCGGGTCGACCCTTACAGACTGTCGGTCTTCCAGGGGCCGACCCAGGTCATTGCTTGGGTCTGAAAGGGGTAAAAAGAGACAGAAAAACGAGAGAGAGAGAGAGAGAGAGAGAGCACACATTAGAATGCCAAAGCACTTTAAGATAGGGGGACAGTTTCTGGCCCACAAAGAGAGAGAGAGAGAGAGATAGAGATAGAGATAGATAGAGAGAGATAGAGATAGAGAGAGAGATAGAGAGCGAGAAAGAGAGAGTATGTGCATGTTGACAATGACACAATTTCCCCCTCTGGGACAATAAAGGTTATAATTATCTTATGTGTGTGTGTGTGTCTCTCTCACTCTATAGACCACAGCAACACTTCCGGGATTCTGAAATCGGGGAGGAGATAGCGGGGGGAGCATATGAATGAATGTGGATGAGAGCCGTGATGTAAGTGGTTGCAGATACGGCTGTGGGGGCGCTGGAGACATGATCGAATAGATGTTTATGCGCCTCAATCTCCTGAACGCGGCGCGACCCATTCCTAATCGATCAGAACAGAATCGGCAGAGAAAAAGCCCATTTTTAAGCATCTATTCCCCATGCACATGCGCAGATTGCCCACGGAGTCTGGACGAGGCGAGATGACGCACGAATGAATGTGGACTGTTCTATCAGAGGGGGGAGCTTCGGTGGCCAGTGTCCTTTCAGCCGAACAGGATAATGAAAAAATTATCCCACTAAATGGCCAGACGCGTCTTATGGCGACATCTACAATTACCTCATTGAGTCTCCAGGTAGACTAATGTTTATATTTAAGTGCAGCGGTCTGTAGCCACTCACACTACCACGAAGCTCCCCCCTCTGATGGAACAGTCCACATTCATTCGTGTGTCATCTCGCGTCGTCCAGACTCCGTGGGCAATCTGCGCATGTGCATGGGGAATAGATGCTTAAAAATGGGCTTTTTCTCTGCCAATTTAGTTCTGATCGATTTGGAATTGGTTGCGCCGTGTTCAGGAGACTCAGGCGCATACAAGTCTATTCGATCATGTCTCTAGCACCCCCACAGCCGTATCGGCAACCACTTACATCACGGCTCTCATCCACATTCATTAATTTGCTCCCCCCGCTATCTCCTCCCCGATTTCAATGTAACGCAGAAGTGTAGTGGTCTATGTCTCTCTGTCCCGTGTGCGTGTGTGTGTGTGTCTCTCTCACTCTGTGTCTCTCCGTCCCGTGTGCGTGTGTGTGTGTGTGTGTCTCACCGGTGTGCGTGAGCATGTGTCTCTGCAGGGAGCTGGCCCAGGGGAAGACTCGGGGACAAAAAGGACAGAGCATCTTCTGAACAGAGTTAGAGTAGGCGTTCTTCTTCCCTTTAGACTGGGGCGGCAACACTGCCGGCTTGCCCTCCTCTCCTCCTCCCTCCTTCTCCTCTCCTCCTCCACTCTGTCTATCATTATCTGCTGGTGGGGAAGACGAAGAAGTGTCACTGGTCTATAATCAGCTTTGGTACTGGTGTAGTACTAGGTATAATGTCTGGTACTGGTGTAGTACTAGGTATAATGTCTGGTACTGGTGTAGTACTAGGTATAATGTCTGGTACTGGTGTAGTACTAGGTATAATGTCTGGTACTGGTGTAGTACTAGGTACAATGTCTGGTACTGGTGTAGTACTAGGTATAATGTCTGGTACTGGTGTAGTACTAGGTATAATGTCTGGTACTGGTGTAGTACTAGGTATAATGTCTGGTACTGGTGTAGTACTAGGTATAATGTCTGGTACTGGTGTAGTACTAGGTATAATGTCTGGTACTGGTGTAGTACTAGGTATAATGTCTGGTACTGGTGTAGTACTAGGTATAATGTCTGGTACTGGTGTAGTACTAGGTATAATGTCTGGTACTGGTGTAGTACTAGGTATAATGTCTGGTACTGGTGTAGGGCTAGGTATAATGTCTGGTACTGGTGTAGTACTAGGTATAATGTCTGGTACTGGTGTAGTACTAGGTATAATGTCTGGTACTGGTGTAGTACTAGGTATAATGTCTGGTACCAGCGGTACCTTTTTCTGTACTTTTATTATAACCAAAATGTTATCTCTGTTGTAAAACTAAACTAAAGTCTAAACTTCTCAATTTCAACATCGTTATCACACCAGCGCCACACACACTAAAACCCCTCCCTACCTCCCTCTGCCAAACCGTCCCTACAACCATTCTCTAATGTTGCATGATCATGTACATACATTTATTATGTATTATTCTTGTTTAAGTAAAAATTTTGATTGATTTAAAAAATCAAAATGATCTGGCCGTCCTCAGTAAAATACTATCAAACTCCTCTGACCTCATCTGGTCTTTCCAAAGACCAGAGACGGGACGCGAGCATGCGCGAGCACACGCACACGCACACACACACACACACAGAAAGGGAGAATGGTTTATAGCAGACTTGATGATTTTTGAATATTTTTTAGCTAATGAAATTGAATGTTTATTATCATCAACTATCCAGTCAGTTTTTTATATTTGTATTTGCGTTAAGACGCATTGGACCCGTTCCGTTGCTGGCGGCGCTGGTCTGTGTCTATTATGAAATTACAATTGCGTGTCATTGGAATTCGGATTATTTTCTAACTGGGCGGGTCTTAGGTATGAAAATGTGGCACCAATTAGATCCAACGTGAATCGATACTTGGTAGTACCGACGTAATTCGGCCGGTACCCTTAAAAGTACAGAGTTCAGTACCCATCCCTACTGGGTCTAATGTCTGGTCCTGGGGTGGGGCTGGGTCTAATGTCTGGTCCTGGGGTGGGGCTGGGTCTAATGTCTGGTCCTGGGGTGGGGCTGGGTCTAATGTCTGGTCCTGGGGTGGGGCTGGGTCTAATGTCTGGTCCTGGGGTGGGGCTGGGTCTAATGTCTGGTCCTGGGGTGGGGCTGGGTCTAATGTCTGGTCCTGGGGTAGGGCTGGGTCTAATGTCTGGTCCTGGGGTGGGGCTGGGTCTAATGTCTGGTCCTGGGGTGGGGCTGGGTCTAATGTCTGGTCCTGGGGTGGGGCTGGGTCTAATGTCTGGTCCTGGGGTGGGGCTGGGTCTAATGTCTGGTCCTGGGGTGGGGCTGGGTCTAGTGTCTGGTCCTGGGGTGGGGCTGGGTCTAGTGTCTGGTCCTGGGGTGGGGCTGGGTCTAATGTCTGGTCCTGGGGTGGGGCTGGGTCTAATGTCTGGTCCTGGGGTGGGGCTGGGTCTAATGTCTGGTCCTGGGGTGGGGCTGGGTCTAATGTCTGGTCCTGGGGTGGGGCTGGGTCTAATGTCTGGTCCTGGGGTGGGGCTGGGTCTAATGTCTGGTCCTGGGGTAGGGCTGGGTCTAATGTCTGGTCCTGGGGTAGGGCTGGGTCTAATGTCTGGTCCTGGGGTGGGGCTGGGTCTAATGTCTGGTCCTGGGGTGGGGCTGGGTCTAATGTCTGGTCCTGGGGTGGGGCTGGGTATATTGTCTGGTCTTGGGGTGGGGCTGGGTCTAATGTCTGGTCCTGGGGTGGGGCTGGGTCTAATGTCTGGTCCTGGGGTGGGGCTGGGTCTAATGTCTGGTCCTGGGGTGGGGCTGGGTCTAATGTCTGGTCCTGGGGTGGGGCTGGGTCTAATGTCTGGTCCTGGGGTGGGGCTGGGTCTAATGTCTGGTCCTGAGGTGGGGCTGGGTCTAATGTCTGGTCCTGGGGTGGGGCTGGGTCTAATGTCTGGTCCTGGACCTACCTCTCATTGGGGTCATGTCCCCTGACGCTGCGGTCTGCAGAAAGGGGCTGAACTTGTTGGCGTCCGTGGTGGCGAGCATCTTCTCCACGCTGGCAAACTCTCCGCTGGACTCCAGGTCGATGCCGCTGCCCGTACCCACCCCTGCGCAGACGGCAGACAGCACAGCCATACTGGCTGCCGCCGCCTTGTCTTTAGCTGCCTGGGAACGAGGCCTCTTCCTGGGCCGTTTCCTGATAAGATAGATGGATAGATAGATGGATAGATGGATAGATGGATAAATGGATAGATAGACAAACAGACAGTTTAATTATTTGTCCAGTGACCTGAAGTATCTACTGTTCAGTAAAGGCAGTGGATCAGATCGCTACACAGTAAGTGGTATCGCTGCATCCCTAACCGTATATTCAGGAAAATAATATGTTAACCCTTTCACTACCACACTACAGAAGGTTAACCTTTCACTAACGTCACGGTGACCAAGTGCGTCCACATTTTTATAGGATTCTATCACGTTTTCATAACAACAGCAAATATAACTTACCCTGCGCCGTTTTCATTGGGGTTTCTTACAAATTAACGATGTTTTGTTTGTCCTTTATATGCGGATAACATTCAAATCTTAAATTGTACCATTATGTTCCCGTTTAGACAATAAACATAATGCTAATGATGCACTTTTGTTAAGATTATTAGTTTACCATTCGCGGTCACTGTACTGAGGTCACATTAATAGTTTACCGCTGTTCAGATCGCATCAAAGAATAGACTCGTCCCAGTGACCTGTGACCTGTGCTAACGCTCTTGGGAAATGTATTGTTGTAGTTTTTAACATTTTCACCTTTTAATTTTAAACCAATGCTGCCATCTACTGACAACAGAAAGTGTTGTGTAGCGTCACCTTGAGAGGCACTTCCGTATACTAGACAATTCCGCGCGGGGGAAATTGTGAAAGTGTGGGTGACACCTGTGCACCGCCGGCCAACGGGAGAGGGTCTCTCGCGAATCTCTATGACAAACGGTTCAAAGGATACAAAAAGGGGACGTGGCCTAAGGATCGGGGGAGTGGTCAACATAGACCATTTGAAACTTTTCGGACTTTTCGGAGTTTTAGAAATTTTTCAGACTTTTCAGAGTTTTAGAAAATGTCAGTTTTCGGATTTTTCGGGTTTTCCGAGTTTTGGAACTTTTTCGAAGTTTTCTGACTTTTCCGAGTTTTTGAACTTTTTCGGATTTTTTCGAGTTTTTGGATTTTTCCGAGTTTTCGGATTTTTCCGAGTTTTCGGATTTTTCCGAGTTTTCCGAGTTTTTAAAAAATTTCTGACTTTTCCGAGTTTTTGAAATTTTTCTGACTTTTCCGAGTTTTTGAAATTGTTCGGGACTAAGGGGGTGTGGCCTAGGGGGCGTGGTCTAATGATCAGGGGAGTGGTCAACATCGACCAATGAAAGAGGATATCCCTACCGAGTACAATGGCACAATCCGCAAGTCTCTACGACAAACGGTTCAAGAGATACACTGAGGGGGTGTGGCCTAAGGGGGCGTGGTCTAAGGATCGGGGGAGTGGTCAACATCGACCAATGGAAGAGGATATCCCTACCGAGTACAAAGGAACAACCCGCAAGTCTCTACGACAAACGGTTCAAGAGATACACTGAGGGGGTGTGGCCTAATGGGGCGTGGTCTAAGGATCAGGGGAGTGGTCAACATCGACCAATGAAAGGTGGTCAACATCGACCAATGAAAGAGGATATCCCTACTGAGTACAATGACACAACCCGCAAGACAGAGGGCGCTGTCCAGCAATTCAGTACTGCAACACAGAGGGGCAATGATGGGTTAAGTGGATGAGGTCATTGGCAGGTCAGCCATGAGCCTCACAGCTGTTAGGCTGAACCAATCATGAGCCATGAGCCACACAGGTGATGCAATCACAATGACTTGCATTTTCCATCCAATGCATGTCTATGGAGGCAGATGCATGACTGCATTGTCACGTTGATTAAAAGAAAACTATAAGAGATGAAGCGTTGTGACGCACACGTGAGCACTTAAACGAGTAGGCGAAGGGTTGTGTGCGATATTGTGGCATTCGTGCGATATCGTGGCACTCCTTCGGCGATCGGAACAGAAGGGGAAAAAAGCAAAAAAATCATCATCATGGCGGTCAATGGGGAGGAGAACCTTCAAACAAATGGTCGTCAGTTGAGATAGAAATGTCCAATTCCATTTATTTTCCTTTTGTGAGCAAGCTGACAGCCGTGTCATCGTTTTGATGCGTTTTTTTTTTCTACGTCCAAAATTGAGATCACTCTCGCAATTTACCCAAGGTAGTGGAAAAAAGATTATTTCAGCTGCCGCACTCTAAGTTGCAATGCATTTCCAATGGGACCGGAATTTTCCCGTTTAAAGTCGATTCGTAGCCAAACGGTGCGGTGAAACTACAGAAGGTTAACCCTTTCACTACCACACTACAGAAGGTTAACCTTTCACTACCACACTACAGGTTAACCCTTTCACTACCACACTACAGACTGTTAACCTTTCACTACCACACTACAGACTGTTAACCTTTCACTACCACACTACAGGTTAACCCTTTCACTACCACACTACAGACTGTTAACCTTTCACTACCACACTACAGAAGGTTAACCTTTCACTACCACACTACAGGTTAACCCTTTCACTACCACACAACAGAAGGTTAACCCTTTCACTACCACACTACAGAAGGTTAACCCTTTCACTACCACACTACAGGTTAACCCTTTCACTACCACACTACAGACGGTTAACCTTCTGTAGTGTGGTAGTGAAAGGTTAACCTTCTGTCGTGTGGTAGTGAAAGGGTTAAGCTGGTCTGAATTGATTATTGATCGTGATCATTACCTGACGGGGACGGCTCTCTCCTCTCTGCGGCCCTCAGGCCCGGCTGCGGGGCCCACAGCGCTGCGGGGGGGCTTGTCCGTGGCCCTGTCTGCCTGGGCGGAGGGGAGCCCTCCCTGGGGCTTGGTGTCCAGCGAGGCGGCCTCCCTCTTCAGGAGCTCCGGAGCCCCCGACACCGAGTGGATGATCTGAGCGATGGACGCCAGGGGAGGCAGCTCCTTGAGGGTCGAGGAGGAGGAGGAGGAGGAGGGAGGGGGGGCCGCCGTGGGCTTGGGGAGCAGGGGCTTGAGACGCTGTGTGCGGGCGACGGCGGCGGCGTTGTTGTTGTTGTTGTTGAGGCTGGAGAGGGAGGAGGGGGTGGTGGTCCCGGGGGGCAGCTGGTAGCACCCGGGCTGGGGGTGGGCGTGGAGGGGAGGCAGGAGGAGGGGCGCTCCGGGCCGCTCGTCCACCGGGAGGAGGAGGGCCTTGGGGGGGAGGGGGGGCGGTGGGGGGTGCTGCTGCTGCAGCTGCTGCTCCAGGGCGCTGCTGCTGGGGGGGGGGGCGCAGGGCTCCGTCTTGATCTCCCTCTTCTCCACCGCCGCCGCCGAGACGACCACACCTCCTCCTCCTGCGCCGGCCGCCTCCCTGCGCTGCCTCTTGCTGGGGACGGACAGGTCGATGGGCTGGTCCAGCACGGGGCAGTCGAAGCCCGGGGAGAGGTGCTCCTGCTTGATGGCGGGAGACTCCGCCCCCCGGCCGCTCCCGTCGCCGCCCACTCCTCCTCCGGCTCCTCCCCCTCCCCGGCCCTTGGTGGAGAAGTCCAGCGGTTGGTCCAGGTCGGTGGCGCCGGGATAAACCACGTTCACTCCGACGCCGCTCACCTCCTCCACCTTGACCTGCTGCTGCTGCAGGGACTGGAGGACCGGTGGGAGGGCCGGTGGGTTCAGCCCGTTCAGAGCCAGCTGGCTGGCGGAGCCGGCGCCGCGCCCCACCACAGAGGAGGCGGTGACAGTGGCCACCACCACGGTGGCGGGGGAGGAGGGCACGGGGGCGGCGGGCAGCAGCGTGGCGATGTGCTCCTCGATCTCCCGCTCCTGCACCTCGGGGTGCTGCTTCAGCAGGTGGTGGATGCAGTTCCGCTTGGCCAGGAAGGCGGCGCCGCAGCGCCGGCACTCGAAGGGCTTCCGCTGGCACCCGTTGTGGGTGCGCAGGTGGATCTGGAGCGCGCGGTACGTCTTGAGGTCGTCGCCGCAGAAGCGGCAGGCCGTCTCGGTGCCGGGCCCCCCTCCTCCGCCGACGCCGCCCCCGGGCCCCCCCACGCCCGTGCCCGTCTCCAGGGCCTCCTGGGTGGTGGTGGTGGTGCCGCCGGGGATGGTGGCGCCGCCTCCGACGGACGACGCCGACGTGATGTACTTGATGTTCTTCTCGATCTCCTTGCGCGACGTCTTGGCGTGCTTCTTGCGCAGGTGGCGCTCGCAGTTGGCCTTGACGGTGAAGGGGTAGTGGCAGACGCGGCACACGTAGGGCCGTTCACCGCTGTGCGTGCGCAGGTGGCGGATCAGCGTGGCCTTGTCCGGCGCCACGTAGTCACAGATGTTGCACTGGTGCGGCTGGATGCCCAGGTGGAAGCGCATGTGCGCCTGCAGCACGCCGGAGAAGGAGAACACCTGCTTGCAGAAGCGGCAGGGGAACTGGCCTTTGGCCCCGCCCCCCACGCCGTGGTTCTTACCGCCGGGCTTCTTCCCGCCGCCGCCGAGCCCCGCCTCCTCCTCCTCATCCTCCTCCTCCTGCTGCGTGGTGGTGGTGGCCGTCGGCGGCGGCGAGTCGGACATGGGGGTGTGGGCGTCGCCCATGTACTCCGCCTCCATCATCTGGTGCCCGATGGACGAGGACGAGGAGGAAGAGGAGGAGGACGAGGACGAGGAGGAGTTGGAGGAGGGGGTCTTCTTGAAGAGCGAGTGGGGGGGAGGGGGGAGGGAGGGGCTGATGCAGCCCAGGGAGGCCAGCTGGGAGCTCTGGAGCGGGGGAGGGGTGGCGGCCGTGAGGCTGGAGCGAGGCGTGAGCGGAGGCTTGGGTTTCAGGGGAGGCATCGCTTTCTGAGCCGCCTGGAGGTGACCTGGGGGGGGGGGGGGGGGGGGAGAGGGAGAGAGAGAGAGAGAGAGAGAGCGAGAGAGAGTAATAATCAAATTACTACACAGCTAAAACAAAACTACATCACCTATTGGAAAACACAAACAAAAGCACAGAGCAAAATGCAGTGCTATCTGGCTCTAAATCGACAGTACACCATAGCAGATTACTTGAGCATGGTGACTGATCAACAACTAAAAAGAACCTTGACAAAATACAGACTGAGTGAGCACAGCCTCGCTGTTGAAAAGGGGAGGCACAGGAAAACCTGGCTCCCTGCAGAGCAAAGGCTGTGCTGTCATTGCATCCTCAGTGAGCCTGAAACTGAGTTGCACTTCCTCACCAAATGTGAAAAATATAAATATATTAGAGAAACGCATTTTAAAAAATTTGAATTAATAAAAAAAAGGCTTTCTCGCACTACCAGATACAGAAAAACGACCAGTCCTACTAGGGGAGGACTCAACAAGCTGTGAGCTAGCAGCAGCCTATGTTGCTGCCTGCCACAAACTGAGGGACAGTGAGTGACAGTCACCTGACATGTTTACGCCGTAATACTTGATGTTTTATTTTACGATGATATTTTGTATGTACTTATATCTGTTTGTAACAGACAGACAGACAGACAGCCAGACAGCCAGACAGACAGACAGACAGACAGACGTACCTTGACCGATGTATCCAGGAGCCTTGGCCAGTGGAGGCAGCAGGTTCAGTCCCATCTGATTGGGCGCCGCGGCCGCCACTTTGAGGATCTGCTGGATGTCGGCGAACTCCATGAGCCCGCCCCCTCCTGAGCCCGCCTCTCCCGGCTTGAGGCCCGAGGAGGCGGCGCCACCGGCCGCTGCGGCGCCCCCGTCAGGCTGCTGGAGGAAGCCCGCCTGGAAGGGCTGCAAGGACAGCAGGCTGAGAGCCTCCCTCTGGGTCAACCCCTGCAGGCTGAGAGCCTCTCTCGCCTCTCTCTGGGTCAACCCCTGCAGGCCGGGAGCCTCTCTCTGGTGGGTCAACCCCTGCAGGCCGAGAGCCTCTCTCTGGTGGGTCAACCCCTGCAGGCCGAGAGCCTCTCTCTGGTGGGTCATCCCCTGCAGGCCGAGAGCCTCTCTCGCCTCTCTCTGGGTCATCCCCTGCAGGCCGAGAGCCTCTCTCGCCTCTCTCTGGGTCATCCCCTGAAGGCCGAGAGCCTCTCTCGCCTCTCTCGCCTCCCTCTGGGTCAACCCCTGCAGGCCGAGAGCCTCTCTCGCCTCTCTCGCCTCTCTCGCCTCTCTCTGGGTCAACCCCTGCAGGCCGAGAGCCTCTCTCGCCTCCCTCTGGGTCAACCCCTGCAGGCCGAGAGCCTCTCTCTGCTGGGTCAACCCCTGCGAAGCAGAGGCCTCCAGTAGAGGGACGCCCAGCCCCAGGCTCCCCAGGCTGCCCAAGCTGCCCAGGGCCTCCAGGGCCCCCAGGCCCAGACCGAGCCCCAGGCCTCCTCCGCCCAGGCAGGCAGAGGCCGGCTCCTGAGGGAAGAAGGCAGAGGAAGGTGGGTCGGCGTGGATCACCCTGATGCTGTCCAGGTGAGCCTGGTGGATCTCGTCGTCCGTGGGACCGCGCTTCACCTGGTGGACCGGGGTGGCAGGACGTTTATTAATAAAGACCAACGTGTGAATAATAAGACAAAGAAGAAGAAACCAACTTTAACTCATTGTGTGCCAATATGGATATAACACCACAAACAAAGTTTGTGAGTTCAAGAGGTTTACTTACCGTCGACATGTGCTGGAGACCCAGCTGTTCCAGGAAGCTGGCCTGCTGTGGGGGCGGGACTTCCTTTTTACGGGATTGACTCCTCTTGGCGTTTTTCACTCCATTTTGCCCACACGCCGCCTTTACCTTCTCGCGGGCTTTCTCCACAGTGGTAGCGGTGGTAGATCCAGCACTGGATTTGTCTGTGGGTATAAAAGTTATATTATTAGAGTTTTGCCTTTCGTATGATTATTTACATTGTAAAGGAACATTGCAACATTTTGGAAAACAGTTATTTGCCAGACGAGAAGATTGATATCAATTTTATTTCATCTTTGTGCATCAGTTTTGTAGTTGTTGGAAGTTGTGTTTCTTCACTTTTGACTGAGCTAGTCTAGCTGCTCCCTACTGCTTCCAGTCCTTGTGCTAAGCTAGCTGCTCTCTACTGATTCCAGTCCTTGTGCTAAGCTAGGCTAGCTGTTCTCTACTGCTTCCAGTCCTTGTGCTAAGCTAGCTGCTCTCTACTGATTCCAGTCCTTGTGCTAAGCTAGGCTAGCTGTTCTCTACTGCTTCCAGTCCTTGTGCTAAGCTAGCTGCTCTCTACTGATTCCAGTCCTTGTGCTAAGCTAGGCTAGCTGTTCTCTACTGCTTCCAGTCCTTGTGCTAAGCTAGCTGCTCCCTACTGCTTCCAGTCCTTGTGCTAAGCTAGCTGCTCTCTACTGCTTCCAGTCCTTGTGCTAAGCTAGCTGTTCTCTACTGCTTCTAGTCATTGTGCTAAGCTAGGCTAGCTGCTCTCTACTGCTTCCAGTCCTTGTGCTAAGCTAGGCTAGCTGCTCTCTACTGCTTCCAGTCCTTGTGCTAAGCTAGGCTAGCTGCTCTCTACTGCTTCCAGTCCTTGTGCTAAGCTAGGCTAGCTGTTCTCTACTGCTTCCAGTCCTTGTGCTAAGCTAGGCTAGCTGTTCTCTACTGCTTCCAGTCCTTGTGCTAAGCTAGCTGCTCTCTACTGATTCCAGTCCTTGTGCTAAGCTAGGCTAGCTGTTCTCTACTGCTTCCAGTCCTTGTGCTAAGCTAGGCTAGCTGTTCTCTACTGCTTCCAGTCCTTGTGCTAAGCTATGCTAGCTGCTCCTTACTGCGTCCAGTCCTTGTGCTAAGCTAGGCTAGCTGTTCTCTACTGCTTCCAGTCCTTGTGCTAAGCTAGGCTAGCTGCTCCTTAATGCTTCCAGTCCTTGTGCTAAGCTAGGCTAGCTCCTCCTTACTGCTTCCAGTCCTTGTGCTAAGCTAGGCTAGCTGCTCTCTACTGCTTCCAGTCCTTGTGCTAAACTAGGCTAGCTGCTCTCTACTGCTTCCAGTCCTTGTGCTAAGCTAGGCTAGCTGCTCCTTAATGCTTCCAGTCCTTGTGTTAAGCTAGGCTAGCTGCTCTCTACTGCTTCCAGTCCTTGTGCTAAGCTAGGCTAGCTGCTCCTTACTGCTTCCAGTCCTTGTGCTAAGCTAGGCTAGCTGCTCTCTACTGCTTCCAGTCCTTGTGCTAAGCTAGGCTAGCTGCTCTCTACTGCTTCCAGTCCTTGTGCTAAGCTAGGCTAGCTGCTCCTTACTGCTTCCAGTCCTTGTGCTAAGCTAGGCTAGCTGCTCTCTACTGCTTCCAGTCCTTGTGCTAAACTAGGCTAGCATACACCTGGACCTTTCTCTGGGAATTGACAGAGATTAAACTGATATCAATCTTCTTGAAGGTGGCAACCGTGTTCCTTTAATGTCGCTTTAAAGTTTAGTTTTTCACAGACATTAGAGAAGAGAAGATGAACGTTTTGATTTAGTTTGAGTAGTATTTGAGTGTTAACCTTGGTGGATGGTGTTCTTGTGCAGGTCCAGAGCGGAACGCAGGGGGAAGGCCTTGTCGCAACACTCGCACACAAACCGATGGAACTTACTGGCACAGCGACGCAGGTTGGTCTCACACCAGACCTGGAGAGAGAGCGGGGGAGGAGAGAGAGAGAGAGAGAGAGAGAGAGAGAGAGAGAGCGAGAGAGTTAGGAAAATCAGTTTATGCAGAGGTCATTTGTGGAAACTAAGTGGCTAAAACATTTTGTCTGAAATGTTTCCACATTTTAAGAAGTCTGTTCTTAAAAGACTGTTATTACTATATGATCTATATTCTGTAGTCTATACCTGGGCTATATTCTCTATATACTGGTGTCTATATTCTCTATACCTGGGCTATATTCTCTATATACTGGTGTCTATATTATCTATATACTATTCTCTATACCTGGGCTATATTCTGTAAAGACTGTCTCTCTAACACTCTACCTGGGCTATATTCTGTTTATACTGTCTCTCTAACCCTCTACCTGGGCTATGTGGGGGAACTTCTTGCAGGAGAAGTCGATGAAGGCCAGGTCGTTGAAGCCCGTGGGGATGGAGGGGTTGTTCTGGATGAAGGGCCGCCCACTGGGGTCCTGGGGGAGGAGCTTGTGGACCGCCGCGTTGTGACGCAACAACCCACGGTGGGTACGGAACGCCACGCAGCACAGATCACACCTGGGAGAGAGAGAGAGACATAGGAGTTATATTAGAGAGAGAGAGAGAGAGAGAGAGAGAGAGAGAGAGAGAGAGACATAGGAGTTATATTAGAGAGAGAGAGAGTTTCAAGTTTCTTTATTAGTTGTCATACAGAAATACAGAATACTTTGCAATGAAATGTTTCTATCTGTGTTGCTCCTGAGAGTGTGCTAGATAATAACAAGATAGTATAAAATAAGTATAATAAGTATCAAATTGAAAGTCAAGAAGTCAAGTACGTAAACAAGTGTAAACAACAAAATTGTTCAGTGTATCTATATATACAGTATGTACAGCTGGTACAAAAAATGGTGAGGTATTATAGCTTAGCTTGTGGTGCCACCTTGTGGTGGTGAGGTGCAATAAGGAATGAGAATGATGTGCAATTTCCTTACCAATAATATAAATATAAAGTGTAAAGTGTGTCTAAAGTGGTAAAGTGGGTGCTACAGTGTGTTGTTTATTAAAGTGAGTGTATGTGCGCTGTGGGTGTGTTGATGGTTTGCTTATTGTTCATTGTTCATTGAGCATCCTGATGGTGAGAGAGAGAGAGAGAGAGAGAGAGAGAGAGAGAGAGAGAGAGAGAGAGAGAGAGATCACACCTGGGAGAGAGACATAATAGGAGTTAGCAGTTTCTCATTGAGGCAGCTAGATGGCAGTGTCTGTCACTGTGTGTGTGTGTGTGTGTGTGTGTGTGTGTGTGTGTGTGTGTGTGTGCGTATGCGTGTGCGTGTGTGATAACCCTGGTGGCAGTGCTGGTCCTCGGCTCGTTAAGCGCTGAGAGGGACAGCTGCTCTGTGTCTGTAACAGTCACACACTCTCTTATCACTGTGTGTGTGTGTGTGTGTGTGTGTGTGTGTGTGTGTGTGTGTGTGTGTGTGTGTGTGTGTGTGTGTGTGTGTGTGTGTGTGTGTGTGTGTGTGTGTGTATATAAGCTGTGTGTAATCCCCTCAAACACCTTGTCAGAGGATTTTTGGGGGCAGGAGAGGGGCACATGCACGTCACACACACACACACGGCTATGGACCATATGTGGTTGCGTATTTGATAATACCCCTCCCTCCATCTCTCCTTCTCTCTCTCCTCAGCCATCCCTCCATCCCCTCCCCTCTTTCTCCACCCAGTCTACCCCTCTTCTCCTCCTCCTCCCCGACACCCTCTCCTCCCAGCCTCTCTCCTCTGCCCCATCCTCTCTTCTCACCTCTCCGCTACCCTGTTCTTCCCATATCCTCTCCTCCCCCCCTCTCTTCCCTTCTCCCTCTCCTCTCTCCTCCCCTCTCTCTCTCCTCTCCTCTCCATGAGCGGTGGTTTCTTCTCACCTTGGTGGTTGCCGGCCCTGTGTGTGTGTGTGTGTGTGTGTGTGTGTGTGTGTGTGTGTGTGTGTGTGTGTGTGTGTGTGTGTGTGTGTGTGTGTGTGTGTGTGTGTGTGTGTGTAAGTGAGTGAGTGAGTGAGTGTGTGTGTGTGTGTGTGTGTGTGTGTAAGTGAGTGAGTGAGTGAGTGTGTGTGTGTGTGTGTGTGTAAGTGAGTGAGTGAGTGAGTGTGTGTGTGTGTGTGTGTGTGTGTGTTTTGTCTCACAGTTCTGTGAAGGTAGACTAATCCAACAGGTTGGCTCAGGTCCAGAGGTCTCTCTCTCTCTCTCTCTCTCTCTCTCTCTCTCTCTCTCTCTCTCTCTCTCTCTCTCTCTCTCTGTGGCCTTGCCTCCCATTTATTTTTTCCTCAGCCTCTTAACTACCATAAATATCTGACGGCTAACAGCCCCCACCACACATACTAGCTAGCCAGTCATCCATCCGTCTAGCCAGTCGTCCAGCCATCCGTCAATCTAGCCAGTCATCCATCCATCAATCCATCTAGCCAGTCATTCATCCATCTTTTATTGTATATTTTTATTGAACTATTTTATCACACTTTTTACTCTTGTCTATTCTATTTTTGTCATCTGTATTACTGAATGAAACCGTGAACAGAGAGGCCTATTGGGACGCTAGATCCTAATGTGGAACACTGTGATTTACCTTACCTTGCTACCTCTCTATCTTTTTTTATGCTCGCTTCTTAGGCTATGTGTCCACTAAACTAAAAGCCTTTTTTCAAGGCGGACCGCTTTGAAAAAAAGAAAAAAAAAAAGCGGAGCGTTTTTCTGAGGCTCGCGCCAGCCGCGGCTCCGCCCCTTCCTCGATGAGTTACATGATGAGCGCGCTCCTTTTCCAAAAGTTCAACTAGTTTCAACTTTATGCGCTGGGAGAGCGCTCCGCCAAAAAAAAAAACGCTGCCGCCGAGAGCTCATAAAACGCGAGGCGCGGCTCTGGGAAGAGGAGCGCGCCTGTCGCGTCTCCGGCATAGAAATGAATGACAGAAAGGAGCTGACAACTCATAAAACGTCCCTGGTGGACACAAGCCCTTATGCCTGTATTTTTTTTTTACTGCTGTGAAGCGCTTTGAACTGCAGTTTCAGTATGAAAAGTGCTATACAAATAAAGTTATTATTATTATTATTATTATCTATCCATCCATCCCTGTATCCTTCCATCCATCTATTTATCCATCCATCTGTCCATCTATCTATGTCTCCATCCTTCTAAGCATCCCTCCCTCCCTCCCTGCTGGAGGAGAGACTTCCCTCCATCCTTCTATCCTATTAGCCGTCTCTCTCCAACAGGCTGATTAACAGGGATTACAGCTAATCTGACTCTTCTCTCCGCACATCCCTCCCTCTCCTTCTCTCTCTCTCTTTCCCTCCCTCTCCTTCTCTCTCTCCCTCTTTCCTTCCCTCTCCTTCTCCCTCTTTCCCTCCCTCTCTTTCTCTCTCTCCCCGCATCCCTCCCTCTCCTTCTTTCCCTCCTTCTCCTTCTCTCTCTCCCTCTTTCCCTCCCTCTCCTTCTCTCTCTCTCTTTCCCTCCCTCTCCTTTTCTCTCCCCTTCTCTCTCTCCCTCCTTCTCTCTCTCCCTCTTTCCCTCCCCTCCTTCTCTCTCTCTTTCCCTCTCCTTCTCTTTCCCTCCCTCTCCTTCTCTCTCCCTCTCCCCCCCGGCATCCCTCCCTCTCTCCCCTCTCTCATTCTTCCAACAGAGATAGCGTACATCACAGTGCTATCCTTCCTTCTCTCTCTCCTTCCTTCCTTTCTTTCTTCTATGAAAACTGGTGCTCTGCTCTTCTTCGTCTCCCGCTCTTTCATTCTTTTATTCATTCATTTGTTTTCTTCATTATTCTCTTTTATTCTCCTCTTTCTTCAACTTTTTAATTTATTTCTTTTCTTTTCACACTCCATCAATTCCTACATGACTGAATAACCAGCAGGCCACACACACACACAACACAACACACACACACACACACACACACACACACACACACACACACACACACACACACACACACACACACACACACACACACACACAACACACACACACACACACACACACACACACACCCTCTAAGTTAGGCTGGGATGGGGCAGTAGGGGGGGTGTTTGAGTTGAAGGAGTTGCGTAGCCATGGCAACCATCTGTGTAGATGGCTTTAGTCACCGTGGCAACGCGGCCTGTGCCCCCTCCCTGTGACTTATTAAGCCTGACCACTCCTCTCTCTCTCTCTAGTTCCCTCTCTTCATCCCTCCTTCATTCCATCTCTTCTTGGTCACTCAGTAAGCCTCCACTACCCTCCCTCTCTCTCTCCCTCCCTCCCTCCCTCCCTCCCTCCACCTCTCCTTCCCCCACAGCCGCCCGCCCTCCCTCCCTCCCTCCTCCTTCCATCCCTCTTCTTTCACCCCCCCCCCCCCCTGGGTTTTCCCTGCTCACTAATTACACCCAACCACCACCTGAGGGCAACAGGAAGACACAGAGAGACAGAGACAGGGGGGGGGGGGGGTAGAGGGAGAGAAAGAGACAGAGGGAGAGACAGGGGGTGGGGAGAGAGAGAGACAGGCAGAGACAGAGGGCGGGAGAGAGAGAGACAGGCAGAGACAGAGGGCGGGAGAGAGAGAGACAGGCAGAGACAGAGGGCGGGAGAGAGAGAGAGACAGGCAGAGACAGAGGGTGGGAGAGAGAGAGAGACAGGCAGAGACAGAGGGTGGGGAGAGAGAGAGACAGCAGAGACAGAGGGCGGGAGAGAGAGAGACAGGCAGAGACAGAGGGCGGGGAGAGAGAGAGAGAGACAGGCAGAGACAGAGGAAGAGAGAAAAAATATAGAGAAAGAGAGAGACAGGATAAGAAAGATAGACAGAGAGAGAAACAGAGAGGGAGAGAGAGGGAGAGAGCGACAGAGAGAGACAGGGAGGGAGAGAGAGACAGAGAGGGAGATAGAGACAGAGAGAGACAGAGAGGGAGAGAGAGACAGAGAGGGAGAGAGAGAGACAGAGAGGGAGAGAGCGACAGAGACAGGGAGGGAGAGAGAGACAGAGAGGGAGAGAGACAGAAAGAGACAGGGAGGGAGAGAGAGACAGAGAGGGAGACAGAGAGAGACAGAGAGACAGAGAGGGAGAGAGAGAGACAGAGAGGGAGAGAGAGACAGGGAGGGAGAGAGAGACAGAGAGGGAGAGAGAGACAGAGAGAGGGAGAGAGGGAGAGAGAGACAGAGAGGGAGACAGAGAGAGACAGAGAGGGAGAGAGAGACAGAGAGGAGAGAGAGACAGAGAGGGAGAGAGAGACAGAGAGAGACAGAGAGGGAGAGAGAGACAGAGAGGGAGAGAGACAGAGAGAGACAGAGAGGGAGGAGAGACAGAGGGAGAGAGAGACAGAGAGACAGAGAGAGGGAGACGTGTGTGTACCTCAGAGCAGTGTGTGCGTGTGTGTGTGTGTGTGTGTGTGTGTGTGTGTGTGCGTGTGTGTGTACCTCAGAGCAGTGTGTGTGTGTGTGTGTGTGTACCTCAGAGCAGTGTTGTGTGTGTGTGTGTGTGTGTGTGTGTATGTGTGTGTGTGTGTGTGTGTGTGTACCTCAGAGCAGTGTGTGTGTGTGTGTGTGTGTGTGTGTGTGTGTGTGTGTGTGTGTGTGTGTGTGTACCTCAGAGCAGTGTCAGGGTGTGTGTCCATGTGTGAGTCCAATTCATGACGGCTGCTGCAAGCCTTGAAGCAGATTGGACAGGGCAGCAGCTCTTCCTCTCCTCCTCCTCCTCCTCCTTCCTCCTCCTCCTCCTCCTCCTCCTCCTCCTGCTGCTGGGGGGGTCACCTCCTCCACTACACTCTCCTCCATCACCTAGAGGTACAGGGGTGGAAAAAGTACCCAGAATTATACTTAAGTGAAAGTATGGGTACAGTCTCTCAAAATCGTACTCAAGTAAAAGTCAAAGTATCTGGCTAAAAACACACTTGAGTAAAAGTAAAAAAAAGTTTCTACTTTTAAATGTACCTTAAGTACTAAAAAGTCAAAGAAAAAACTTTTTTTTATTGCAAGGGATAGACCAGGGTTCTCAAACTCATTCCATCA
>NC_140176.1:7498886-7516386 GCF_963971535.1 Notolepis coatsorum
CAAACACGCACACACACATGCATACATACATAGACACACACACACACACACACACACACACACACACACACACACACACACATACAGATGCAGCCATACACATACACACACACATGCATACATACATACAGACACACACACACACACATACAGATGCAGCCATTAATTGTCTGTCGACCATCGACCAACGTTTGGGCACCGTATTAACGGTAACGGTGACCAGTATAGGGGCGCTCAAATACTATGAGGGGCCGTTTAGGCCATAATACCGTCACTGTCACATATACATATTGAAATGTGTCTCGTTTGCTACTAAAAAGCAATTGCGTATATATACAAACACTGTCACGTATGCTACTGAAACGCTGTCACGTATGCCACTGAAAAATTCTTACGTATACTACTGAGATCTGTCACATATGCTACTGAAAAATATGCAAATTCATTGTTAATTTATGCAAATGTGTGCACATTCATTTTCGGTAGCATACGTGACCGCTTTTCAGTAGCATACGCGACAGTGTTTGTATATACAGTACGCACACGTTTTTCAATAGCATACGTATGATTTAGGTGACGGTGTGTGACCTGAACGGCCCCTCATAAAATACAGCCATACATTACACACACACACACACACACACACACACACACACACACACACACACACACACACACACAGCCATACACACACACCCTCACACACACACACAACACAGAATAGTGTGGCTCCAAGTCATGTCAGAAATATCATAAATACGACAAAGTGATATTTTTACGAGACAGGAAAGAGTTGCTGATTTGTTGTTGGGGCGTGTGCTTACATAGAGACATGCTTCAGGTCATTGCAATCATAATTGGCTCAAAGATAACTTCATAAATCATAAATTACATTAGTTATGTGTAATATAGTTGCGTGTGGCATGATTTATGAGATAGAACAAGCACCTAAAACATTTATTTTACCGCATCAGTACTGATGTTATTGAGTTTCTGACACCAAAACACTTGAATGTGTTGGAAACACATGATGGTGACATTGTTGTATTTATGACTTCTGACCTGACCTTTTGTTCACTTCTCCTCTCTCCTCTCCTCTCCTCTCCTCTCCTCTCCTCTCCTCTCCTCTCCTCTCCCTCTCCTCTCCTCTCCTCTCCTCTCCTCTCCTCTCCTCTCCTCTCCTCTCCTTTCCTCTCCTCTCCTCTCCTTTCCTCTCCTCTCCTCTCTTCTCTTCTGTTCTCTTCTCTCCTCTCCTCTCCTCTCCTCTCATCTCCTCTCCTCTCCTCTCCTCTCCTCTCCTCTCCTCTCCTCTCCTCTCCTCTCCTCCTCCTCTCTTCTCTTATCTTCTGTTCTCTTCTCCTCTCCTCTCCTCTCCTCTATTCTCTTCTCTTCTCCTCTCCTCTCCTCTCTCCTCTCCTCTCCTCTCCTCTCCTCTCCTCTCCTCTCCTCTTCTCCTCTCTTCTTATCTTCTCTCCCTCTCCTCCACCTCTCCTCCTCCAGGAGCCAACCCGTCAGTGAGTAAAGGCTCTCTGGTGGTGGTACCGATCGGTGGGCGCGCAGGGCAACAACAACAGTGGACGGTCAGATTGTGGACGGTCAAAGCGCTTCGTGCCTGCTGAGCATCACACCACACCACGCCGCCATCGTGGGCCGGTACCCGCACCTACGTGGGCGTCTGTGGGTCCTCGGGCATCCACCGTACGAGACGGGACACTAACACGGATGTGTATGTGCTCTTCAATGCCTGGGCAGAGCGTGAGTTCTTATTTTATTATTATTTATTATTTACAATAATTCATTAGATGCCCACAAGCAACACAGTCTCACCAGAACATGTGGATAAAGTACTATTTGACCACAGGAAAAAGGGTACATAATGTACATTATGTTAAAGTAATGTATACGTACATATTGTATCGGCAAAAGTCCAAAACAAACGCCACAACTATAGGAAAACCAGCAATCATTGCAGTCACAGGCGAGTGCTCTCACTACTATCTAACTAGGATTATAGTTAAGAGTTAAGGTTAGTTTTAACATTTGCTTAACAGGGCGGCTAGGTGGTGTAGTGGGCAAGGCACTCGCCACCAATGTGGAGATGCTGGGTTTGCGTGTTCGAATCCATCTCTCCACATTGTTTTCAGTTTAGCTGGTCGTCCGTACTAATACAATTGGCAGTATTAGAGGGTGGCAAACTGATGGGTGGGGATCGGGCGTTGTGGACAGCGACTCCTACAGGTCGGTTGGTGCGCCTGCGCAGTAGAATCAGGAATTGTCGGGGGCAGCGTGAGCCTCCCACGCGTTACTCCTCGCCACTGAGAGATCGAGCTGCGCAGGTGAAAAGATGCGACTGCTGTTACCTCAAGTAATGTCCACATTATACAACGGCATGCAAATTTCTCGATTCTGATTGGCTGAAACAGTCATTTTACACGTCTTTATTGGCAACAATTCCACGCTGCTGGCCCAGGACCCGCCCACAACCGAACCACATCACATCACTCCGCCGGATCACAAGAAGGTGGACAATAATCTTTACAAATGGATATGTTGATAGCGACTAAACGACTAAATATCAAGCGATTCTGTCACAGCGAATGTCTTAGTCGTTTAAACAATGTTGGATGATGTAATTGATGGGTCTTGAATCATTCTGTAACAAAAGAAAATCGCGGATTGATTGATTGATTAATTTTCAATTTTTTTTTCAATTTCTTTTTCCTTTCGACTGTCAGCGCCCGCTCTTGTCTCCACCCACCGCCACACACCCCCCCCCACACACCCCCCCCCCCCCACACACACACACACACACACGCACACACACGCACACACACACACACACACACTCTGCCTGCAACGCGGGGGATAGTCAGAGAGCTGTGTGCTGCGCTGTTCTAAGTGAGCATGGCCTATTGAGTTGATTGATTGATTGCTAATTTTATTACTGTACGCTTGGTTTCCAACTGGTTAAGTTTAGGCCCTCTAAAGTAGGTTTAAAAAAATAAATAAAAGAATAGGGCGAAGAAAACGTTTTTTTCCTATAGGGCAAAGAAAACTTTTTAATTTGTTTTACCTACTTTATATAGAAGCATCTAAGAATGAAGTTCTATGGAAAGTAGGTCTGCATTCCCTTAACAATTGTGTGTATTGAGCCGTACTGTATTGTACCCATTCTGCATCTGGTAATAAAATTTTCAATCAATCATTCCAATAATACACAGTTGGATGTGTTAGTTGGTTGGATGCACTTCAAGCTGCTTCCACATGAGGCAACTTCTCTCAATCATTCCAATAATACACAGTTGGATGTGTTAGTTTGGTTGGATGCACTTCAAGCTGCTTCCACATGGAGGCAACTTGTCTTTTTGTAGTTGTGGGAACTACTTTTTCTGGCGGATGGTTTTTTCAATAAATCTTCGATTAATGTGTGTTTATTGTATAGAAATAAGGTTGGATGAATCTGGCAGTTGTATAAAAGCTTTACACCACTTGCAGTCGTGATTTGTGAACAATAAACCATGCCTAGGGGGTCTAACGACCACCCCTAGGCATGGTTTATTGTTCACAAACCACTCCTGCGCGTGATGTAATGCTTAATTGCAGCCGGCTTGTGGGAGGCAAGAAACAGCGTTCGTGACAGGGGAGGGTTGAATTGGATGATACGAAATTGGGATGGGAGAAAATATAGAAAATGGGAGAAAAAGTGGATAAAAAAAAAACATTTGCTTAACAGTAGTTCAGACATAAAGTTAGGGTTTTGGTTAGTTCTAACATTTGTGTGTTGAAATCGACTTTATTTATATGAAAATGTCAAAGATTATTACTTTAATGATTGATTATACAGCCATCATGGTCCATGGTGAAAATAAAGGCAGAACTAACTGGCTGTGTGTCTCTCTCTCTGTGTGTCTCTCTCTGTGTGTCTCCCTCACTAACTGGGGTGTGTCTCTCTGTGTGTGTCTCTCTCTGTGTGTCTCCCTCACTGACTGGGGTGTGTCTCTCTGTGTGTGTCTCTCTCTGTGTGTCTCCCTCACTGACTGGTGTGTCTCTCTGTGTCTCTCTCTCTGTGTGTCTCTCTCACTAACTGGGGTGTGTCTCTCTGTGTGTGTCTCTCTCTGTGTGTCTCCCTCACTAACTGGGGTGTGTCTCTCTGTGTGTGTCTCTCTCTGTGTGTCTCCTCACTGACTGGTGTGTCTCTCTCTGTGTCTCTCTCTCTGTGTGTCTCTCTCACTAACTGGGGTGTGTCTCTCTCTGTGTCTCTCTCTCTGTGTGTCTCTCTCACTAACTGGGGTGTGTCTCTCTCTGTGTCTCTCTCTCTGTGTGTCTCCCTCACTAACTGGGGTGTGTCTCTCTGTGTGTGTCTCTCTCTGTGTGTCTCCCTCACTGACTGGTGTGTCTCTCTCTGTGTCTCTCTCTCTGTGTGTCTCTCTCACTAACTGGGGTGTGTCTCTCTCTGTGTCTCTCTCTCTGTGTGTCTCCCTCACTGACTGGTGTGTCTCTCTCTGTGCTGCAGAGGATGCAGTGTTCCTTAATAACGAGGCCCTGAGGAGGGAATATGTCCTGAACGACAGTGGGGTCATCTACCAGGGAGAGGCCCACGCTGTGTCCAGCCGCTGCTGGAACTATGGACAGGTACGCACACATGTACACACACCAGTAATGATACTAGTTTACTACCAGTAATGCAGCTAGTTTACTACTAGTAATGAAACTAGTTTACTACTAGTAATGAAACTAGTTTACTGGTGATTGCACTAGTTTTCTAATTGTAATGAACCTAGTTTACTAGTAATGAAACTAGTTGACTAGTGATTAAACTAGTTTTCTACTTGTAATGAAACTAGTTTACTGGTGATTGCACTAGTTTTCTAATTGTAATGAACCTAGTTTACTAGTAATGAAACTAGTTGACTAGTGATTAAACTAGTTTTCTACTTGTAATGAAACTAGTTTACCACTAGTAATGAACCTAGTTTAATAGTGATTCAACTAGTTTTCTTCTATAGGGGATATGTGTCACATGGGAAGTGGAATTACAAAATTGGCAAGCTGGCAATTAAGCCTAGCAACATAATTAGAGTGAATTGATGCGTTCCTCTCTCTCTCTCTCTCTTCCCCTCTTCCTTTCTCTCTCTCCCTCTCTCTCTCTCTCTCTCTCTCTTCCTCTCTCTCTCTTCTTCTCTCTCTCTCTCTCTCTCTCTCTTCCTCTCTTTCTCTCACTCTATCAATTCAATTTCAATTCAATGGGCTTTATTGACATGGGAAACATACGTTTACATTGACAAAGCCAGTGTTAAAACAAACAAAACAAAGCAAAACAATCAAACAGAGGAATCAGAAGAAATCAGATTTGTTTGTGTCTTTATGGTGGTTGTATTCCGTTGGATGTCCTTTTCTTGTCGCAGCAGCTCACAAATCTTGCTGCTGTGTTTGCACATTGTTCTATTTCTCCCATGGGAGTTTTGAGTTATTTGCCATGTTTTCAAAGTCTCTTTGGGTGTTTATGTCTCTGATGTCTTGGTATAGTGGGCAGGTTGTTAAGAAGTGTAGCTCGGTTTCCACCTCTTCTTGTGTGCAGTGGGTGCACAGTCTGTCTTCTCTTGGGAGCCAGGTCTGCTTATGGCGGCCTTTCTCGAGGGCTAGGCTGTGCTCGCTGAGTCTGTACCTAGTCAAGGATCTTCTTAGTTTTGGATCAGTCACGGTGCTATTCTTCCACTGTGTACTCTCTGTTTGATTCTTTCCAATGTGTCAGATGGTTTTCTTTTTGTTTTCTTATAATTTGGTTTAGTCCTGTGTGGTTTCTGTCTGGTGGCTCTGCTTGTGTTTGTGAGCAGAACCAACTGGCTGAGCGGGCATCTCTCTAGGGTCTCTCTCTCTTTTAGGTGATTATAGTATTTAAATGCTCTTTTTTGGATTTTGATAATTAGTCGGTATCTTCCTAGTTCTGCTCTGCAGGCATTATTTGGTGTTTTCCGTTGAGTGAAACACCAACTCTCTCTCTCTCTCTCTCTCTCTCTCTCTCTCTCTCTCTCTCTCTCTCTCTCTCTCTCTCTCTCTCTCTCTCTCTCTCTCTCTCTCTCTCTCTCTCTCTCTGTCTCTCTCTCTCTCTCTCTCTAGTTTGAGCAAGGGATCCTGGATGCCTGTATTTACATCCTGGATTCATCCCGCATGCCTATCTCCGACAGAGGCAACGCCATCAAGCTGGTCAGGAAGGGCTCTGCCATGGTGAGACCTGACCGCAGAGCTGCGATCCAGTCAGCTTTCTTTAGAAGCACACGTTACATTTATCCCTATTTGCCCATAATGTTGAAAGGTTGAGTGTTGATCAAATGCTGTGCCACAATTGAACCCTTTCACTGCCACACTACAAAAGGGTTAACCCTTTCACTGCCACACTACAAAAGGGTTAACCCTCTCACTGCCACACTACAAAAGGGTTAACCCTCCTTTCACTACCGTCTGTAGTGTGGTGGTGAGAGGTTAACCTTCGGTAGTGTGGTGGTGAAAGAGCACAAAATACCAACATACCAACCATCTCCAAGGTCTCCTTCTAATCTAACTTGGAGTGGGAATGAGTTTAATAGTGCATTTAACATTATGTGTGGCTATCCATAGGGCGATAAAACATTCTAGTTTGTCTTTTTTCATTCTTTTCGAGGGATGATTATGAAAAATGTGCCTAATGCACACAGACGCACACACACAGCTCAACTTCTCCTCTCCTCTCCTCTCTCTCCCCCTCCTCTCCTCTCCTCTCCTCTCCTCTCCTCTCCTCTCCTCTCCTCTCCTCTCCTCTCCCTCCCTCCTCTCCTCTCCTCTCCTCTCCTCTCCTCTCCCCCCTCTCCCCTCTCCTCTCCTCTCCTCTCCTCTCCCCTCCTCTCCTCTCCTCTCCTCTCCTCTCCTCTCCTCTCCTCTCCTCTCCTCTCCCCCCTCTCCCCCTCTCCTCTCCCCTCCTCTCCTCTCCTCTCCTCTCCTCTCCTCTCCTCTCCTCTCCTCTCCTCTCCTCTCCCCCCTCTCCCCTCTCCTCTCCTCTCCTCTCCTCTCCTCTCCTCACCTCTCCTCCTCTCCTCTCCCCCTCTCCTCTCCTCTCCTCTCCTCTCCTCTCCCCTCCCCTCCTCTCCTCTCCTCTCCTCTCCTCTCCTCTCCTCTCCTCTCCCCCTCTCCTCTCCTCTCCTCTCCTCTCCTCTCCTCTCCTCTCCTCTCCTCTCCTCTCCCTCCCCCGCCCAGCTGAACAGCCAGGACGACAACGGTGTTCTGGTTGGTAACTGGAGTGACGACTTCTCCATGGGGACGTCTCCCACCTTCTGGAGCGGGAGCATCAGAATCCTGCTGCAATACGCCAGCACCGGCGTTCCTGTCAGCTTCGGCCAGTGCTGGGTCTTTTCTTCTGTGTTTTGTACATGTGAGCCCTGCTACCTAGCCTCAGAGGCCCATTTCAACATGGTACCTAGCCTTAGGGCCCGGGTCCACCTGCCTCATATTTATGACCGCACGCGTCTTTTTTCAATGTATCCCAATGGGGAGGGAGCGTATGCGGCCGCATGCGCCGCCTATAGGAAATGCGCTGCAGTCGGCTTCTTTTTTCAGCTTTTTTCTGAACTTTCAGAGCGATGCGCTGAGCTCATTTTCAGACAACCAATCACAGCCATTCATATCTACCACTCTGTTTGTAACCTGACACCGGAGCTGCCTGCCTGTCTTGGCTGTCTCCCACAAGAGACGGGCCATTGAGATTCGCGACAAAACACAAATACACTAATAATAATAACTACACGAATACACTACTAAAAAGCTAATAAAAGCAAAGGGCGAACTGTGGTGTCAGGCAATAACTATATATATAATTAATATACAATAAAGTGTATTAAAATATGCTATAATATGTGCAAAACCGCGGCAGGAAAAAACGATAAAAAGATGGCTGTAGATTTCTTTCTGTCATCTACAAGATGCGCTTCACTAACCCCGCCCCCTCTCTCTTCTCCACCAGTCCTGCGGTGTCTCGGCCTCACTAACCCCGCCCCCCCTCTCTTCTCCACCAGTCCTGCGGTGTCTCGGCATGCCCTGCAGAGTGATCACTAACTTCAGCTCCGCCCACGACAACACGGGCAATCTGAAGACCGACCTGGTCTTCAAAACAGACAACTCCCCCGACAAGCGCAACACCAAAGACTCCATCTGGTTGGTCTATTTACCTGTCAATCATTCTGCTGAATCTGTACTCTGTGACCTTTTCATAGAAAAATATAGTTTCATTTTGTCTATGGCCAGTTTAATTGTATTTCTTTCTGTATGTCAACATACTGTAGCCTGAAAAGACCAACACCTACAATTAGGGGTGTAACGATGCAACCTCACAACGATTAATTTCGATTACGATTATTCAGGCAACGATTCAATGCATCATGAAATCTCTTAATTTGACCACGATTCGATTCGATATATTTTAGATTAATTTTAGATTAATTTTCTATCAGTTAATTCCCCCAAAAATGTTGAATACACAAATGTGGCTGCAGGGGGAACTGATTCACTCAGCATGAATGGACTATAGGTCAATAAAAACAATACACACAAAAAAATTCTCTCTCTCTCTCTCTCTTTCTCTCTCTCTCTCTCTCTCTCTCTCTCTCTCTCTCAACTATCTCATCTCATTCTCTCCCTCCCCTCTTTCTCTCTCCCTCCTCATTCCCCTCTCGCTCTCTCCTCATTCTCTCTCTCTCTCACTCTCTCTCACTCACGCTGTAGGAACTATCATTGCTGGAATGAGGTTTTCATGACCAGACCAGACCTCCCCGCTGGGCTGGGTGGATGGCAGGTGGTAGACGCCACTCCCCAGGAGACCAGCGACGGTAAGACAGACAGACAGACAGACAGACACAGACAGACAGACAGACAGACAGACAGACAGACAGACAGACAGACAGACAGACAGACAGACAGACAGACAGACAGACAGACAGATAAACAGGCAGACGAGAGAGAGAGAGACAGACAGACATATATTGATATTATTGTGTACTGTGTTATTATTTTCAGGACATTATCGTTGTGGCCCAGCTTCTGTCATTGCTATCAAGGAGGGCTTGGTTTATCACCCCTTCGACTCCGGCTTCGTCTTCGCAGAGGTAAACAAACGCACCCAAAGTCTCACCCAAAACACGGATGAGAAAAGTGTTGAGACGTGTCTCTCTTATGTTGTCCCCCCCCTCTCTCTCCTTCTCTGTCTCTCTCTCTATTTCTCTCTCTCTCCCAGTCTCTCTCTCGTTCCTCTCAATTCAATTCAATTCAATTCAAATGGCTTTCTATCTCTCTATCTCTATCTCTCCTGCCTCTCTATTTCTCTCTCTCTCCCTCTCTCCTTTCTCTGTCTCTCTCTCTCTCCCTCTCCCCATCTCTCTATTCTCTCTCTTCTCTCTATCTCTCTCTACCTCTCTCTCTCTCTCTATCTCTCTCTGGCTCTCTTTTTTCTCTCTCTCGCTGTCACCCCTCCTTCTCTCTCTCTGCCTCTCTTTCTCTCTCTCTCTCTCTGTCTACCCCATCCTTATCTCTCTCTCCTCTCTCTGTCTCTCTCTCTCCTCTCTATCTCTCTCTACCCATCTCTCTATTTCTCTCTATTCTCTCTCTCTACCTGTCTCTCTATTTTTCTCTCTCTCTCTCTATTATCTCTCTCTACCTCTCTCTCTATTTCTCTCTCTCTATCTCTCTGCCTCTCTTTTCTCTCTCTCTCTCTCTCTCTCTCTCTCTCTCTCTCTCTCTCTCTCTCTCTCTCTCTCTCTCTCTCTCTCTCTCCCTCTCTCTCTCTCTGTCTACCCCCCCCCTTCTCTCTCTATTTCTCTCTCTCTCTGCCTCTCTTTCTTCTCTCTCTCTCTCTGTCTACCCCATCCTTATCTCTCTCTCTCTCTCTGCCTCTCTCTCTCTATCTCTCTCTGTCTACCCCATCCTTATCTCTCTCTCTGCCTCTCTCTCCCCCAGGTCAACAGTGATGTTGTTTTCCACAGGAGCACTAAGTATGGAACTCTAAAGGTGTTCAATGTGGACAAGTCTCACATCGGCCAGGCTATCCTGACCAAGTCTGTGGGCTCCGACCGCCCTGAGGACCTGCTCAATTATTACAAGTACCCTCAAGGTACAGTATGACACTACACACACACACACCACACACACACACACACACACACAGCACCTGCCACACTACAAAAGGTTAACCCTCCTTTCACTACCGTCTGTAGTGTGGTGGTGAGAGGTTAACCTTCGGTAGTGTGGTGGTGAAAGAGCACAAAATACCAACATACCAACCATCTCCAAGGTCTCCTTCTAATCTAACTTGGAGTGGGAATGAGTTAATAGTGCATTTAACATTATGTGTGGCTATCCATAGGGCGATAAAACATTCTAGTTTGTCTTTTTTTCATTCTTTTCGAGGGATGATTATGAAAAATGTGCCTAATGCACACAGACGCACACACACAGCTCAACTTCTCCTCTCCTCTCCTCTCCTCTCCCCCTCCTCTCCTCTCCTCTCCTCTCCTCTCCTCTCCTCTCCTCTCCTCTCCTCTCCTCTCCTCTCCTCTCCTCTCCTCTCCCCTCCTCTCCTCTCCTCTCCTCTCCTCTCCTCTCCCCCTCTCCCCCTCTCTCCTCTCCTCTCCCCTCCTCTCCTCTCCGCCATCTATCTGCTGTATCGCGGCCATTTTGAAAGCATTCTAAGTGGGCACAATCAAACAAGTCTTGCGTTGTAGTTATTCTATAATTATATTCCCCCCCAGGAACGATTCATGTCTTATAGAAGAACTATAAGTATATTATCTAGTTATTCTTCTATTCTCCTCCAGGAAACGATTCATGTCTTATAGAATAACTATAAGTATATTATCTAGTTATTCTTCTATTCTCCCTCCAGGAAACGATTCATGTCTTATAGTTATTCTATAATTATATTATCTAGTTATTCTTCTATTCTCCCTCCAGGAAACGATTCATGTCTTATAGTTATTCTAATTATTATATCTAGTTATTCTTCTATTCTCCCTCCAGGAAACGATTCATGTCTTATAGAAGAACTATAAGTATATTATCTAGTTATTCTTCTATTCTCCCTCCAGGAAACGATTCATGTCTTATAGAAGAACTATAAGTATATTTCTAGTTATTCTTCTATTCTCCCTCCAGGAAACGATTCATGTCTTATAGAAGAACTATAAGTATATTATCCAGTTATTCTTCTATTCTCCCTCCAGGAAACGATTCATGTCTTATAGTTATTCTATAATTATATTATCTAGTTATTCTTCTATTCTCCCTCCAGGTAGCCACGAGGATATGATGACGATGGACAAAGCTGAGGAGTTCGGCTGCGAGAGAGACCACAGCGACCTGCCACCCTCCCAAGTCTCTGTCACCATACTGACTGACCCGGTGAGAGGGGGGGTGTGTGTGCGTGTGTGTGTGTGTGTGTGTGTGTGTGTGTGTGTGTGTGTGTGTGTGTGTGTGGGTGTGTGTGTGTGTGTGTGTGTGCGTGCGTGTGTGTGTGTGTGTGTGTGTCTTTGGGTCTTTGAGAGACATCCGAGTAAAACCGACGCCGAGAAAAAAAGCTTTTCCAAAATCCATTTCCTCATCCACCGCAGTGCATTCTCTGAAATCTGATTCACTTCCCGTTTTCGCTCATCAATTTTCACCTAGTTCCCTTATTCGCCCCCCCCCCCCCCACGTGGGAGATCGTTGGAAACCTACACTCGTTAGCTACAAAAGCTGACCAATCATTTTCGCCGTCAGCGGAGGATTGGCAGTTCTGGAGCGTCGGGAGTCCGGGGTTGTCATCTGACGTGTGGCACGTAGAAAAGACGCTCGCCTGACATATCGTCATGTAACTCGAGAACAAAGGCACGGATTTGGTCGAGTGAGGTGGCGTTCGAACGGCAACAAATAGATCTTTCGAACGGTATATTATATGTTCGGCGAGAAATGCAGACCCGAGCCGCTAGACGCTTGCAAAAATGCAGTGACTTTGTGCGTTCCATATCGTCATACCTTCTTAAAATAATGGCTTACTGTATGTCACTTTTTGAGGAAAATAGTGTTTTTGCCTAAGTCATCTCTTCATAATGCCGGCCACCTATGGTAAAATTGCCTTAAAGGAACACGGCCAACATTTTGTGAAATTAGCTTACCATCTTCTCCAGAGAGAGACAAGAAGATAGAGACCAGTTTCCTCTCTCTGTGCGTTCAGTAGAAAGCTATCTGGCTGCACGTTAGCCTAGCTTAGCACAATGAATGGAAGCGGACAGTGCCGGTTAGCCTTTGGGAGAGGTGTTAGTTGGACGATGCCTCTAGGCTAACCGGCACTGTCCGCTTCCATTCATTGTGCTAAGCTAGGCTAACGTGCAGCCGGATAGCTTTCTACTGAACGCACAGAGAGGAAACTGGTATCTATTGTAATGGGAAATATTAAAGGACTAAACGATGCGCCGTTTACAAATCATTCTGAGTCATTATTAATAATAATAAGAACGTTTATTTCACCGTGGCCACAAATGAAAGGACAGCCTACAGTCAGAGACAATATGTTAACACATTAGCGTCTGGCCATAGACTGACCCAGAGCGCTGTTCAGACATATGTTAAATACACAGTTGTCAGACATAACATAATATCAGATATGATGATGAAGGTAAACAAAAATGGTTCTCAGTCACTGGGAGCAACAACAAAGAAGTTATGGCTGGGGAGATGTCGGGGGGGTTCTTAAAGAGACATACACACATTAACCAGTCAAGCTGGTCACACTGAAAGTCACGCTGTATAACATGATGTCTCAACACAGATCTATAAGGACATGATAATATATTCCACGACACTATCTTCTTGTCTCTCTCTGGAGAAGACGGTAAGCTAATTTCACAAAATGTTGGCCGTGTTCCTTTATTTGAAAAGACCACGCTGTTCCTTCCCAGTTGTGAAATGATTAATAAATATCATATATTCTGTTTATTTGGTTCAGTTTATTCTGTTTTTCTCAAAACTTGGAAAATAATATGACGACATAACCCATTATTTTAAGAAGGTGACAATATATTGCGTATTTTTTATTGGTGTTTTAATAAAACTCACAAGTCTCTCACAGCTCCGGCGTTGTCACCAGCTTGGCTGGCCGTTCACACTAATACAATTGGCTGTATTAGAGGGTGGGAGAGCTGGCGGGGTGGGTCCGGGTCGTTGTAAACAGCGACTCCTACAGTTCGGTCGGTGCGCCTGCACAGCGAGGGAAGGATCTAAGAGAGGTAGTGTGATCCTTCCACACGTTACACCCTCTCAGTGAGAGTCCGCGCTGCCAGGTGAAAAGAAGCGGTTGATTGGCTGGACGTGTGTCGGAGGAAGCACGTGGTAGCCTCCACTCTCCCAGACCGACTGTGGGGGGGTAAGTGCGCAGCGACCAGGAAGGGGATTGGGAATTTGCATAACGACTAACATTGGGATGGGAGAAAATCGGAGGAAAAAGGAGGGGGAAAAAGATCAATAATAATAATAAAAAAAATAAAAAAACTCACAAGTCTCTCCCTCCTCCAGGTGTATCTGGGTCAGGACTTCAACCTGCTGGTGGACTTCCAGAACCAGGGCTCCATGCACCGGGCGGTCAGGGCCCAGCTGGTGGGCCAGGTGGTCTTCTACACCGGCGTGGTGGCCGGCGAGTTCAGAGAGACCATCCTGAGTGTCAATCTGCAGCCATATGAGAGTTAGTGTGCCTCGCTGTGTGTCAAGGGGCGGAGCAAGGCACTACCACTGCCAGGGTTAGGGGTTCCATTCCCTGTGTAGCTCAAGGGGTAGAGCAAGGCACTAACACTGCCAGGGTTAGGGGTTCCATTCCCTGTGTAGCTCAAAGGGGTAGAGCAAGGCACTCGCACTGCCACGGTTAGGGGTTCCATTCCCTGTGTAGCTCAATGGGTAGAGCAAGGCACTAACACTGCCACGGTTAGAGGTTCCATTCCCTGTGTAGCTCAAAGGGGTAGAGCAAGGCACTAACACTGTCAGTTAGAGGAGGGGTTAACTGGGGTCACACTTGTATGAAAAATGTACACATTCATAGCTATTATAAGGCACTTTGGATAAAGTGGTATATTTGTGTATATTTATGTATGCGTGTGTGTGTGTGTGCGTGTGTGTGCGTGTGTGTGTGTGTGTGTGTGTGTGTGTGTGTGTGTGCGTGTGCGTGTGCGTGTGTGTGTGTGTGTGTGTGCGTGCGTGTGTGTGTGTGTGCGTGTGCGTGTGCGTGTGTGTGTGTGTGTGTGTGTGTGTGTGTGTGTGTGTGTGTGTGTGTGTGTGTGTGTGTGTGTGTGTGTGTGTGCGTGTGTAGCGGAGCGTGTGCAGGTGAGGATACTGGCCCAGGAGTACATGCCAAAGTTGGGTTCACAACTCGCCCTGAAGTTCGTGCTGAATGGCCAGTCGGACGACCAATCACTGAGCGCCCTGAAGGTGGTTAACCTGCAGACCCCGCCTCTCGTGGTCACGGTAAAGAAATGCGCAAAAAACACCACCTACCTTTAGTCACAGCCGTGTTCTTAACCCTTTCACTGCCACATGACAGCCGGTTAACCCTTTCACTGTGACAATACAGAAGGTTAGCCCTTTGCTATCACACAACCGACGGCGATGCTCCATCATTAGCATCATTAGCTCCGCAAATGCGGAGCTAATGATGCTAATGATGGAGCATCGCCGTCGGTTGTGTGATAGTAAAGGGTTAACCGGCTGTCGTGTGGCAGTGAAAGGGTTAATCTGTTGTAAAGAGTCTATTGTCAAGCGATTGTGCTTTTTCTCTTTATTTTAGATCTTAGAGTTTGTGAAGCACTTTGTTATTTTAAAGGTAGACTCTGTAACGCCGTCGACAGCGACCTCTGGCCTAAAAAGAGCCCCGCTTGGTATTGCACGTTGTTTACATTTCTTGTTTTTGGTCTGATGTTTGGGTTGGAGTTTATAGTAACTTATCACGGTGTGAATGTATTTCTGGGTAGAGCCATGAGGTGTGGTCGCATTCTGATATATATTTTTCCTCTTAAAAAAAAAAGAATACATTTAAAATATTTTTTTTTTATTATTTTAATTATATTATTATATATTTAATTATTATAAGGTTCAAACCGATGAATTGAGATTCGAAATGCCAATGTAACGAACGAAGGACCGAACGTTCGAGCGTTTGGGCTCAGCCCTACCCCATACCCATTCAACTCCAACCCACATGTCAGAACAAAACGAGAAATGTAAACAATGTGCAATACCAAGCGGGGTTCTTTTGCCTAGAGGTCACTGTTTGGCGGCATTACAGATTAAAGCTTTACTTACTTCCTTACAACTGGGACAAGTGGGCGGGATCTATGAGATGTTAGTGTTTTCTCCAGGTGGGCGGAGTCATGTTAGTGTGTGTTTACAGGGGGGGCGGAGTCATGTTAGTGTGTGTTTACAGGTGGGCGGAGTCATGTTAGTGTGTGTTTACAGGTGGGCGGAGTCATGTTAGTGTGTGTTTACAGGGGGGGCGGAGTCATGTTAGTGTGTGTTTACAGGTGAGCGGAGTCATGTTAGTGTGTGTTTACAGGTGGGCGGAGTCATGTTAGTGTGTGTTTACAGGGGGGGCGGAGTCATGTTAGTGTGTGTTTACAGGTGGGCGGAGTCATGTTAGTGTGTGTTTACAGGTGGGCGGAGTCATGTTAGTGTGTGTTTACAGGTGGGCGGAGTCATGTTAGTGTGTGGTTACAGGTGGGCGGAGTCATGTTAGTGTGTGTTTACAGGTGGGCGGAGTCATGTTAGTGTGTGTTTACAGGTGGGCGGAGTCATGTTAGTGTGTGTTTACAGGTGGGCGGAGTCATGTTAGTGTTTGTGTTTACAGGGGGGCGGAGTCATGTTAGTGTGTGTGTACAGGTGGGCGGAGTCATGTTAGTGTGTGTTTACAGGTGGGCGGAGTCATGTTAGTGTTTGTGTACATGTTTCCAGGTGGGCGGAGTCATGTTAGTGTTTGTGTACATGTTCCCAGGTGGGCGGAGTCATGTTAGTGTTTGTGTACATGTTTCCAGGTGGGCGGAGTCATGTTAGTGTTTGTGTACATGTTCCCAGGTGGGCGGAGTCATGTTAGTGTTTGTGTACATGTTTCCAGGTGGGCGGAGTCATGTTAGTGTTTGTGTACATGTTTCCAGGTGGGCGGAGTCATGTTAGTGTTTGTGTACATGTTCCCAGGTGGGCGGAGTCATGTTAGTGTTTGTGTAGGTGGGCGGAGTCATGTTAGTGTTTGTGTACATGTTCCCAGGTGGGCGGAGTCATGTTAGTGTTTGTGTACATGTTCCCAGGTGGGCGGAGTCATGTTAGTGTTTGTGTACATGTTCCCAGGTGGGCGGAGTCATGTTAGTGTTTGTGTAGGTGGGCGGAGTCATGTTAGTGTTTGTGTACATGTTTCCAGGTGGGCGGAGTCATGTTAGTGTTTGTGTACATGTTCCCAGGTGGGCGGAGTCATGTTAGTGTTTGTGTACATGTTCCCAGGTGGGCGGAGTCATGTTAGTGTTTGTGTACATGTTCCCAGGTGGGCGGAGTCATGTTAGTGTTTGTGTACATGTCTCCAGGTGGGCGGAGTCATGTTAGTGTTTGTGTAGGTGGGCGGAGTCATGTTAGTGTTTGTGTACATGTTCCCAAGTGGGCGGAGTCATGTTAGTGTTTGTGTACATGTTCCCAGGTGGGCGGAGTCATGTTAGTGTTTGTGTACATGTTCCCAGGTGGGCGGAGTCATGTTAGTGTTTGTGTACATGTTCCCAGGTGGGCGGAGTCATGTTAGTGTTTGTGTACATGTTCCCAGGTGGGCGGAGTCATGTTAGTGTTTGTGTACATGTTCCCAGGTGGGGCGGAGTCATGTTAGTGTTTGTGTACATGTTCCCAGGTGGGGCGGAGTCATGTTAGTGTTTGTGTACATGTTCCCAGGTGGGGCGGAGTCATGTTAGTGTTTGTGTACATGTTCCCAGGTGGGCCGGATCACGCGTGTGAGGTACCAGATGTACGTGACCGTCTCCTTCACCAACCCCTTCAACCGCTCACTGATGAGGGTCTCTCTGGGCATGGAGGGGGATGGAGGACTCATGGAGCCACGCACCAAATACTACAGGTATTTCAGTGTGATCTGACCTTTAACCTGTGTTTCTGACCTTTGACCTGTGTTTCAGTGTGATCTGACCTTTGACCTGTGTTTCAGTGTGATCTGACCTTTGACCTGTGTTTCAGTGTGATCTGACCTTTGACCTGTGTTCCAGTGTGATCTGACCTTTGACCTGTGTTCCAGTGTGATCTGACCTTTGACCTGTGTTTCAGTGTGGTCTGACCTTTGACCTGTGTTTCAGTGTGATCTGACCTTTGACCTGTGTTCCAGTGTGATCGGTCCTCATGCTTCCATCACGTGGACGGAGACCTGCGTTCCCAGGATGGACGGCGCCAGACGAGTCATGGCGTCGCTCGACTGTAATACACTGAGACA
>NC_140176.1:7518886-7578235 GCF_963971535.1 Notolepis coatsorum
TCTCACCACTAGAGGGACCCATAACAGTTACACCTCCCTAACTGTAACTACCTGTAGCGCCACTGTCTCACCACTAGAGGGACCCATAACAGTTACACCTACACTAACTGTAACTACCTGTAGCATCACTGTCTCACCACTAGAGGGACCCATAACAGTTACACCTCCCTAACTGTAACTACCTGTAGCGCCACTGTCTCACCACTAGAGGGACCCATAACAGTTACACCTCCCTAACTGTAACTACCTGTGGCGCCACTGTCTCACCACCAGAGGGACCCATAACAGTTACACCTACACAACTGTATCTACCTGTAACGCCACTGTCTCACCACTAGAGGGACCCATAACAGTTACACCTCCCTAACTGTAACTACCTGTGGCGCCACAGTCTCACCACTAGAGGGACCCATAACAGTTACACCTCCCTAACTGTAACTACCTGTAGCGCCACTGTCTCACCACTAGAGGGACCCATAACAGTTACACCTACACTAACTGTAACTACCTGTAGCATCACTGTCTCACCACTAGAGGGACCCATAACAGTTACACCTCCCTAACTGTAACTACCTGTAGCGCCACTGTCTCACCACTAGAGGGACCCATAACAGTTACACTTCCCTAACTGTAACTACCTGTAGAGCCACTGTCTCACCACTAGAGGGACCCATAACAGTTACACCTCCCTAACTGTAACTACCTGTAGCGCCACTGTCTCACCACTAGAGGGACCCATAACAGTTACACCTCCCTAACTGTAACTACCTGTGGCGCCACTGTCTCACCACCAGAGGGACCCATAACAGTTACACTAGCTAGCTAGCAGAGCTAACAACAAAAACAACCAGGAACGAGTCCTTTGTTGTCCCAGCACGGCGCGGGACCCGACACCCCCCTCCCCCCTTCTTTGCTGTTCCAACACGGCGCGGGACCCGACGCCCCCCTCCCCCCTTCCCACCCACAACAACACAGAGGAACAGATTACAAACGGACAATACTTCGAACCTGCCAACATAAATGAAATAACCAACGCCAATGGACTGAACATTTTTCACATTAACATTAACAGCTTAAAAAACAAATTGGATGAAATCAAGCAAATATTCATAAATGGTAAGGCAAACATACTGTGCTTCTCAGAAACTAAGCTCGACGATTCTGTAAAAGATCCAGAGATAGAGATTGAGAACTACTCAATAATCAGGAATGATAGGAACAAACATGGAGGTGGTGTCTGTATGTACATACACAAGGACACCAAATTCATCAACAGAAATGACCTGAATCATAAATCAATTGAAACTGTATGGGTGGAAATCCTATTCGAAAGGGCGAAATCCCTACTGGTTGGCACAGTCTACAGGCCGCCAGATCATAGTGGCTTTTATGATACAATGGATGGGTGTTTAGCTGGAGTTGAGGATGTAGACAAAATTCTTATTGGAGACTGGAACACGGATATGCAACGAAAAGATGCACCCGTCTTCAAGGCCTTCAGTAGGTTTTGTGATCTGCATGGCCTCAGCCAGCTAATCACCCAACCCACACGTGTATGTGAATCAACTCAGACTACCATTGACCTCATTCTGACCTCCGACAAGTCCAAGATCTCAAATAAAGGGGTTATAGCATGTGGGTTAAGTGATCATTATATGATATTCTGTACCCGAAAAAAACTAAAACAAAAGGCTGGCTGCCACAAAACAGTCACATCTAGAGACCTCAAAACCTACTCTAGCGAGGCCTTCAACCTTGAACTGGAGAGTCTGGACTGGTCAGATGAACTCAATGGTACACTGGTTGACGAAACATGGCTTGGTTTCAAAACCAAATTCTCAGCAATACTAAACGACATGGCCCCCCTAAGAACCACCAGGGTAAAAAATCGCGCTGAGCCGTGGATGCACTCCGAAATACTGGCCGCTATGAAAACCAGAGACAAAAAATGCTCTGAGTTTCGTAAAAGTCAGTCAAAGCTTACTAAAAGCACGAGCAGTGAACTCCAAGCCCACGTGACTGAACTCAAACTAGAAAGAAACAGACTAAGAAACGACGTAAACTCCATGATCAAAACTGCAAAAAAGAATTTCATCAATGACAAAACTGAGGAAAACAAAAACAAACCACGTGAACTTTGGAAATTACTCAATAATCAACTAGGATGCAGTAAAAAACTTAAAACCAGATTCTCAAACATAAACATAAAAACTGACAACACGCTCATCACAGACAAGCTGGATGTAGCCAATTACTTAAACATTTTCTTCACAAACATAGCCACAACACTGGTAAACAAACTACCCTCCCACTCAGGGCTTTATGGGGTAGAACACATAGTAGCTTTCTACAAAAACCTAGGGGTCCGCAAGGACGACTTCAAGCTGGAAACGGTAACAACAGATGAGGTACTCAATAAACTGAGCGCCCTCCAACCTAACAAGGCCACTGGCCATGACAACATCCCCTCCAAATTCCTCAGAGACTCAGCAGCCGCCATCACACCAATCATCACACACATAATAAACCTCTCCATAAAACAGGGACACGTCCCCAAGGACTTCAAAATTGCGAGGGTGACCCCTCTGCACAAAAAGGGCAGCAAATTAGACCCAGGCAACTACCGCCCTGTTTCTATTCTCACCTCCATCTCGAAAGTCATGGAAAAAATAGTCTACGAACAGGTCGAAAAGTACCTAGCGGAAAAAAATCTAATCTACGAATTCCAATCTGGCTTCAGAACATCCCACTCCACTGACACATGCCTTCTCTATTTGAATGACCACATCAAACAAGAGGTGGACGCAGGCAAATACTGCGGCATGGTCATGCTGGACCTACAAAAGGCCTTTGACACGGTCAATCACTCCATTCTGATTGACAAGCTAAAAGCAATTGGTTTTGATAGTCTATCAGTGAGCTGGATGCAATCCTACCTTGAGGGGAGGGAACAGATGGTGGAGGTAAACGGTACCCTATCCCCCCCCCTCACAGTGAGCTGTGGTGTTCCACAAGGAAGCATACTAGGACCGCTACTGTTCCTAATTTATGCAAATGACATGTCGTCAGCTTGTGACTGCAACTTGTTCCTGTTTGCGGACGACTCAGCCCTGCTGGTCTCTGACAAGAACAAGTTACAGGTTGAAAAAACCCTCAGCTCGGAACTAGGCAGAATCTGCATATGGCTCGCTGATAACAAACTATCATTACACATGGGCAAAACAGAGTCCATTCTCTTCGGTTCAAATAACAAACTCAGCAAGACCGACGGCTTCTCAGTTACAGTGGGTGACAATATTGTCACAAGGAAAGATGAAATTACCTACCTGGGGTCCATCCTAGAGGCTAATCTCTCCTGTGACAAAATGGCATCCAATGTAATAAAAAAAGTCAACCAACGAACTCGATTCTTGTACCGGATCTCCTCTCTGGTAAACAAGAACACCCTGAAGACTCTGGCAGGAGCACTCATTCAGGGGTACTACGACTATGCTTGCACCTCATGGTACCAAAGCACCTCAAAGGCGCTAAAAACAAAATTACAAACATCTCAAAACAAACTGGTCAGACTACTGCTTGACCTTACTCCTAGAACCCACCTCACCCCTGCCCACTTCGACAACCTAGGATGGCTTAGAGTAGACGACAGAGTACAACAACTTGCAATGGGCCTGGTCTACAAGATACACTACACGACCAAGGTACCCATGTACATGTCAAAATACTTCCCAAAGGTCAGTGAATACCACGATCACAACACCAGAGGGAGCTCCACAAATCATGTCAAACCCAGATTCGGCTCAAATAAGGGACTAAACACGTTTCGCAATTATGCCACATCAATGTGGAACGCCCTACCCAAAGCTGTAAAGGAATGTGGATCTCTACCCACTTTCAAAACCTCTCTCAAGGGACACCTACGGGAGACTGCAATTCAACACTGGCCCCTGTAAATATCCTAACCCAATCATTCCAACCCCCTCCAATGTACAGTCATTTACCTAGTATGGTTTTGTCAATAGTTCAATGTACAATTGTGTTTGTTTGTACAGTGTCTCCTCCCCCCCCCCCTCAATGTACAGTGTTACTTGTTTATACAGTATGCCCCCCGCCCCCCCCCCCCCCCCCCAACCACCTCCAATGTAAATTACCCAGTATGGTTGTCAATATCCCAATGTACCCAACCCCCCCCCACCCAACCTCCAATGTACAGTTTCTACGTCAAATGTATATACTCCCTTTTCTTGACTCCTTCTGTATCACAAACAGTACTGTATTTGCAAATCTGGTATGTCATAAATGTATAGATGTAGCAGTACTGACTATCTGTATGTCATGTATGTCATATATGTCTATATGAATTGAAAATGGGGGACCCTGATGGAAACAAGACAAACGTCTTTCTCAGGTCTGCATCCCCTTAACAATTGTATGTATTGAGCCGTACTGTATTGTACCCATTCTGCAATCTGTTAAATAAAGTTTTCATTCATTCATTCATTCACCTACACTAACTGTATCTACCTGTAGCGCCACTGTCTCACCACTAGAGGGACCCATAACAGTTACACCTCCCTAACTGTAACTACCTGTAGAGCCACTGTCTCACCACTAGAGGGACCCATAACAGTTACACCTACACTAACTGTAACTACCTGTGGCGCCACTGTCTCACCACTAGAGGGACCCATAACAGTTACACCTACACTAACTGTAACTACCTGTAGAGCCACTGTCTCACCACTAGAGGGACCCATAACAGTTACACCTCCCTAACTGTAACCAGATATGTGCAGTATTTTCATTACATGTATTTGAAAGATGTGTTCAGTTACATTTCTGTATTTTCTAATTTGTATTTCGCAGCCATTATAAAATGTGATTTGTAACTTCTGAGGACAAATACCAAAACCTTTCCTCTCAAAGAGAAGTAACTAGAACGTGTTCAGGCCCCTGGTGTTATGATAACGAGAAGGAATATTAATTTAGAAAACAAAGCAAGCACAAGCACATAGGCTTATATCATGATACCTGTTCTCAGACCAGTTGAGTGTGTAGTAACATAGTTATTCAGCGGTCAGACTGTTCTCAGACCAGTTGAGTGTGTAGTAACATAGTTATTCAGCGGTCAGACTGTTCTCAGACCAGTTGAGAGTGTAGTAACATAGTTATTCAGCAGTCAGACTGTTCTCAGACCAGTTGAGTGTGTAGTAACATAGTTATTCAGCAGTCAGACTGTTCTCAGACCAGTTGAGAGTGTAGTAACATAGTTATTCAGCGGTCAGACTGTTCTCAGACCAGTTGAGTGTGTAGTAACATAGTTATTCAGCGGTCAGACTGTTCTCAGACCAGTTGAGTGTGTAGTAAACATAGTTATTCAGCAGTCAGACTGTTCTCAGACCAGTTGAGAGTGTAGTAAACATAGTTATTCAGCAGTCAGACTGTTCTCAGACCAGTTGAGTGTGTAGTAAACATAGTTATTCAGCGGTCAGACTGTTCTCAGACCAGTTGAGAGTGTAGTAAACATAGTTATTCAGCGGTCAGACTGTTCTCAGACCAGTTGAGAGTGTAGTAAACATAGTTATTCAGCAGTCAGACTGTTCTCAGACCAGTTGAGTGTGTAGTAAACATAGTTATTCAGCAGTCAGACTGTTCTCAGACCAGTTGAGAGTGTAGTAAACATAGTTATTCAGCAGTCAGACTGTTCTCAGACCAGTTGAGTGTGTAGTAAACATAGTTATTCAGCAGTCAGACTGTTCTCAGACCAGTTGAGTGTGTAGTAAACATAGTTATTCAGCGGTCAGACTGTTCTCAGACCAGTTGAGTGTGTAGTAAACATAGTTATTCAGCGGTCAGACTGTTCTCAGACCAGTTGAGAGTGTAGTACTGTAACATAGTTATTCAGCGGTCAGACTGTTCTCAGACAAGTTGAGAGTGTAGTACTGTAACATAGTTATTCAGCGGTCATACATGGGTTGGAACCCCATGTTCCGGAACGCTGCCTCAGATCCGCGGGCAAGGCCCTCCCGGTTCCTTATAAAACTAGCCTGGTCACCCGCGCTCTGGGGCACCTTGCCCTTGGATCTTAGGCGAGCAGAGTCAGTGTCCTCTTTTAAAACACATCTGTTTTTTAAATGTTTTTCCTAGGGTTATGGGTTTAGGTCAGCTCTGATTGCATAAACTGTTTCATCAATCTGCCTACAATTCCTGTTTGAAAGTTTTTTTGTCTCTTTTTCTCTTGTTTTATAATTTTTTCGCCTTTGCTGATGTTTGGCGTTTTTAACATGTCTGTAAAGCACTTTGTAACTTTGGAAAAGCGCTATACAAATAAAATTCATTTATTCATTCATTCATGGTCAGACTACGTGAATACATAGTAACATAGTCAGTAATATCAGCAGTCAGAATGTACAGAATGTCCTGTTGAAGGAAGGTTATTATAGTTAATTAAAACTAAACTAAAAACTAAAACTATAGGTGGGGAAAAAAACATTTAGTTAACTGAAATAAATATTAAAACTAGACTTTAGGGGGAAAAAATTAAACGATACTGTGTACTTACAAAAATAACTGAAACTAGACGGCTGAGTGGCACAGTGGGCACGGCGCTTGCCACTAACGCAGGAGATGCTGGTTTCGAGCCCAGCTCTCGGCGTTGCTACCGGCTTGGCCGGCCGTCATACTAACACAATTGGCAGTGTTAGAGGGTGGGAAAGCCAGTGGGTGGGGATTGGACGTTGTGGACAGCGACTACTACAGGTCGGTTGGGGGACAGGACGTGGCGGGGGCAGCGTGAGCCTCCCACGCGTTACTCCTCGCCACTGAGAGTTCGAGCTGCTGCGGTGAAAAGATGCGACAGGCTGCCTCCTCGTGTACCGGAGGGGACACGTGATGCAAGGCTTCTATCCTCACTACAGCCGACCAGTGGGAGGCATAGTCTAGCAACGTTCAAGACAGGGGAGGGAAGAATTGGATACACGAAATTCGGATGGGAGAAAAATAGAAAATGGGGAGAAAAAGTGGATACAAAAAAAAATAATAACTGAAACTATATTGTGTACAAACTATTTAATAAAACAAAAATGTAATATAAACTGTCTGTCATTTTCATCTACTCCCTACATCTCCTCCCTAAGTCCAGAGACCAACAGAACCTGCTACTGTACAGAGGCTGTCCAATAGAACAAAACACAGTTTCAATCAATATCTGAATAAAAAATAAATAACCTTCTTACTGCCTTTTACTACTATGTACCATGCTACTATACCCATACTTCTATCTACTATGCTACTATACTATGTACTATATTGCTATGCCTATACTACTACCTACCACGATAATATGTCTATACTATCTACTATGCTACTATACCTTATTACCTATTATGCTAATATGTCTATACTACTGTGCAATCAAAGTGTAGCACTTAGGTTTGACACTGCAGCTAGATGAACAATACTACTTACAACTCAGCTGCCAGAGATGTACCCCTCCAGCTTGTACATGTTATGGGGGGGGTCTCATGGAGAACCCAAGAGCGGAACACAAGGCACAGGAGAACGAGGCGCTTTAGGTTATTTATTATTATTAAAAAGTAAACCCATGGTAACCCAAGGGGGCAGGTAGTGGAGAGCTGGGGGTGAGAGGAGGCAAACGGGTGACGTGTGTCAGTTACAAATTACCTCTATAATAACTAGTTACAAATTACCTCTATAATAACTAGTTACAAATGACCTCTATAATAACTAGTTACAAATGACCTCTATAATAACTAGTTACAAATGACCTATATAATAACTAGTTACAAATGACCTATATAATAACTAGTTACAAATGACCTAGATAATAACTAGTTACAAATGACCTATATAATAACTAGTTACAAATTACCTCTATAATAACTAGTTACAAATTACCTCTATAATAACTAGTTACAAATTACCTCTATAATAACTAGTTACAAATTACCTATATAATAACTAGTTACAAATGACCTATATAATAACTAGTTACAAATGACCTATATAATAACTAGTTACAAATTACCTCTATAATAACTAGTCACAAATTACCTCTATAATAACTAGTTACAAATTATCTCTATAATAACTACTTACAGATGACCTCTACAATAACTACTGTAGTTACAAATTACCTCTATAATAACAACTAGTTACAAATGTCCTTTACAGTAACTTGTTTTTAGTTTTTAGTTTATTGTGATGTTTCTTCTTGACTTGTTTAAAGAAGACGTGTCCGGCCCATGGGGACATTAACTTGTGATTTCGAGCTTTACAAATACATTTGATTTGATTTGGTTACAAATGACCCCTATAATTCCTAGTTACAAAGTACCTCTATAATAACTAGTTACAAATTACCTCTACAATAACTAGTTACAGATTACCTCTATAATAATTAGTTACACATTTCCTCTATAATAACTAGTTACAAATGACCTATATAATAACTAGTTACAAATTACCTATATAATAACTAGTTACAAATTACCTTTACATTTACATTTAGTCATTTAGCTGACGCTCTTCTCCAAAGCGACTTACAAGTTCTGTACGACAAGTCATCAGGAAGGGCACAACTCTATCAGCTGAGTAACAATGTTCATCAAAGTGTTGAGTGCTACAGTGTAGATTAATTTATTAGGACAAGTGCATGACAGTAAGGTTAGTTAGGGTTAGACTTTTTTTATTTTTTATTATTTCAGATAATGGTTGAAGAAGTGCGTCTTTAGTCGACGGCGAAAGATTGGACGGGTTTCGGCTGTCCTAACTGTGGTGGGTAGTTCATTCCAACATTGTGGGGCAAGGACTGAGAATAGGCGACTTCTCTTTGATGACCCTCCCGGAGCTTGGATAGGAGTAGGTCTGAGTAGGTCTGAAGCGGCCAGAAGATGCAGAGCGTAGGGGTCTTAAGGGTGTGTAGTTAGAGACCATTGACCGGAGGTAGGCGGGAGCGGTTCCCTTTGCCGTACGGTATGCCAGGTCGAGGGCCTTGAAGCGGATTCGTGCAGCAATGGGGAGCCAGTGCAGGTCCCTGAGAAGTGGGGTGACATGGGCCGACTTCGGTAGGTTTGAGATCAGGCGGGCCACTGCGTTCTGAATGAGTTGAAGAGGCTTGGTGGCAGTGGCCGGGAGGCCAGCGAGCAGTGCGTTGCAGTAGTCGAGGCGGGAGATGACTGTTGATTGGACGAGGAGTTGGGTGGCTTCTTTTGTCAGGAAGGGGCGGATCCTTCTGACGTTGCTCAGGAGGAATCTGCAGGTTCTGGTTGTCGCTGCGATGTGAGCAGAGAAGTTCAACTGGTCGTCGAGGACAACACCAAGGTTCTTGGCGGTCGGGGACGCGGTCACAGCTGCATTTTCTAAAGATTTATTTTTTGGCGTTTTATCGCTTTATTACTACTGGGCAGTCCAGTAGAGAGAGACAGAGGAGGAATGGGAGACAGAGTGGGGGGAAGACATTCGGCAAATAACGACGGGTTCGGGAATCGAACCCGGGTCGGCCGTGTCGCGGCTGAGCGCGCTATGTGGTTCGCCACTGGGGCGCCCACAGCTGCATTTTCGACTGTGATGGAAAGGTCGGTCAGGGGGGAGGATTTGGCCGGCAGGTGGAGCAATTCTGTTTTGCTTAGGTTCAGTTTGAGGTGGTTGGTCGTCATCCAGACGGAGATGTCGGACAGACAGGCCGAGATCCGCTCAGAGACGTGGATATCTGAGGGAGGGAAGGAGAGGAAGAGTTGAGTATCATCGGCATAACAATGATACGAGAAGCCATGAGACGTGATAATGTTACCCAGTGATTTAGTGTAGAGGGAGAAGAGAAGGGGTCCTAGGACCGAGCCCTGGGGGACACCCGTCCGCAGGGGGCGGGTGGCCGACAGGGTCCCTCTCCATGACACTTGGTAGGATGTCAGCCATGTCAGCGCAGAGCCAGCCACTCCCATTCCTGCGAGGGCCGCGAGGAGGATCTGGTGGTTGACTGTGTCGAAGGCTGCAGATAGATCTAGGAGAATCAGGACAGAGGAGAGACCTTTCGCTTTTGCTAAGTGAAGTGCCTCTGTGACCGCGATGAGGGCCGTTTCTGTGGAGTGGCCAGTCCGGAAGCCAGACTGATTAGGGTCTAGGAGGTTGTTCTGTAAGAGATAAGCAGTAAGTTGGTTGGATACAGCACGTTCAAGTGTTTTAGAAAGGAAGGAGAGAAGAGAGACAGGACGATAGTTGCCTATGACGGTGGGGTTCAGGGTTTTCTTTTTATGAGGGGCGTGACTCTGGCTTGTTTTAGGGAGGTGGGGACCACCCCCCGAGTTGATGTTTGCAGTTAGGAATGGGAGGATGTCTGGTGCTATGGTCTGGAGGAGTGGGGAGGGTAGCTGGTCCAGCTGGCATGTAGTCGGACGGTTCGACGTTACCAGTGTCAGGGTCTTGGCTTCTGTAATGGGAGAGAAAGATGACAGAGTGAAGGATGAGGTTCTCGATTCAGTATTTGGAATGGGTGGGGGTTGGGTGAAGGAGCTGCGGATGTTCTCCACTTTTTCCTCAAAGAAGATTGTGAACTCTTCGGCAGAGAAAGATGAGGGAGGAGGGGGTGGGGGGGGAGTGAGGAGGGAGGACATGGTAGCATGCAGTTTGCGAAGATTCTTGGCAGAGGCCTCGATCCTATGGTGAAAGAAAGAAGCTTTGGCATTAGTAATGGTTTTGGAGAATGTTAAGAGGTTGTGATATGTGTCGATGTCAGCAGTGAGGCATGACTTTCTATACTTCCTCTCAGCCGCTCTCAGGACCTGTCTTTGTTCTCTCACTGGATCTGTCAGCCATGGACTGGGTGGGTAACGGCGGGCAGGTTTCTCAACGAGGGGACAGAGCTTGTCGAAGGACGTTGAGAGGGCTGAGAGGAGGGTGGAGGTTGCCATCTCTGTGGGGAGAGCAGAGAAGGTGTCACTCAAAGGTAGAGCGGATAGTAACTAGTTACAAGTGACCTCTATAATAACTAGTTACAAATACTTGAATATTGTTTATAATCTCGACACAAATCCCCCAAATCACCCTTTGAAACAAAGTGAAACAACATTGCTCTTAGAGGATGCTTCTTTGAAACAAAGTAATAATGATAATAATACATTTAATTTATAAAGCGCTTTTCAAGAACCCAAAATATGCTGACAATGAGCAAAACAAATGAACAGAGAAACAAAGAGGCTATGGAGGGCTTTGAAGGTGAGGAGTAGTGTTTTGAAGTTGATGCGTTCCTTGATCGGGAGCCAGTGGAGGGAGTGGAGGACAGGAGTGATGTGTTCGCGGGACCGGGTGTTTGTGAGGAGGCGGGCGGCTGAGTTCTGGACCATCTGCAGTTTATGGAGGGAGCAGGAGGTGATGCCAGTGAGGAGGGAGTTGCAGTAGTCAAGGTAGGAGGAGATAAAGGCATGTGAAGAGGGATGTGAAACAACATCGCTCTTAGAGGAAGCTTCTTTGAAACAAAGTGAACCAATGATTCTTTGTATGTATTCAATACTAAAGATATATCATACTTTATATATTCAATACTAAAGATATATCATACTTTATATATTCAATATTAAATATATATCATACTTTATATATTCAATACTAAATATATATCGTATGTTATGTATTTAATACTAAAGATATTTCATACTTTATATATTCAATACTAAAGATCATACTTTATATAATATTCAATACTAAATATATATTGTGTGAATGTGAAGCAGGGCGTAGCTGAAAAAGAGCATCCGTGCTTAACGAACCTACCCTGGGTAAATAAAGGTTAAATAAAAAATAAAATAAATATTGTACTTTATTTGGACTTTTCAGAGCTTTGTTTTGTGGTGCGGCTTTAAATATTTTTTATACATTTGTTGAGGGAGTATTTGTCATTTGTAACAAGGTACACTTTGATGTATTTGTACCCCTCTGTAACTACCTGTAGAGCTCCTGGCTCCAGTCCCATGTCTCACCACTAGAGGGACCCCTAATGGTTACAGTTACCCAAAGAGATTACACTTTTTCTCAATTGTTTAAAAAGTGTAATCTCTTAATGCGTTTCCTGAAACTATAGTTCAATTTCTCAAAACTCTAAACACAAAACTGAAAGGGGTTAGTTTTTTGACAAAACTAAAAGAGTTTTGTCAAAACTCCACAAATCTCTTGCAAAATGAAACAATGAAAAATGCACTCATATTCTCTCTTCTCAAAATGATTATTTCGACCATAACATAAATGTCTAGATGTAACAGTAGACTGTCTATCTGTATGTCATGTATGTTATGTTACGATGAATTGAAAATGGGGGACCCTGATGTAAACAAGACGAACGTCTTTCTCTGGTCTGCATCCCCTTAACAATTGTGTGTATTGAGCCGTACTGTATTGTACCCATTCTGCAATCTGTTAATAAAATGTTCAATCAATCAATCAGACCTCCCTAAATGCAACCACCTGTAGTGCTACTGGCGCCAGTCTCCTGTCTCACCACTAGAGGGAGCCCACACCGCTCTGACTGAGGCTTGGCGCTGGTCTCTGATGGTCCTGATGCACTGCTCACTTCAAGACCGACGTCACGTGACCAACAGACCAACTCTCCAGGCAACAGACATTGAAGGATTTTAAACACAAATATACAATAGAATTAGTCAAGCATTGTAGAATGAATATTTTTCAATCTTATTGCATTTTTTAAATCACTGAAACTGTTAGAACTGTTGTTGTTTTTGTTTCTTTAATAGTTGTCATACAGAAGTACAGAATACTTTTATACAAAATGCTTCTTGCTGTTGTTGTTGTTGTTGTTGTTGTTGTTGTTGTTGTTGTTGTAGTAAAGGTTATCATAGCTAGTCCACAAAATAGTAATGAAACTAGTTTGCTACAATTTAGTTAATTTTAGTGGTTAAAAAACATCCACAGCAGCCGTGACAATGTATTTATCACCTGGTAGCGCAGGTTAGCCTGTTAATCTCCCATGGCAACCGATCACACTGGTCCCATGGAGTTGTTTACATTTGAAAGCTTCATGTACGCCACGCCCCCTCAAGATACTGAGAGCTGGCTGTGCTCAGAGAGGGTGCACTAAGCCACGCCCCCTCAACATACTGAGAGCTGGCTGTGCTCAGAGAGGGTGCACTAAGCCACGCCCCCTCAACATACTGAGAGCTGGCTGTGTTCAGAGAGGGTGCACTAAGCCACGCCCCCTCAACATACTGAGAGCTGGCTGTGCTCAGAGAGGGTGCACTAAGCCACGCCCCCTCAAGATACTGAGAGCTGGCTGTGCTCAGAGAGGGTGCACTAAGCCACGCCCCCTCAAGATACTGAGAGCTGGCTGTGCTCAGAGAGGGTGCACTAAGCCACGCCCCCTCAACATACTGAGAGCTGGCTGTGTTCAGAGAGGGTGCACTAAGCCACGCCCCCTCAACATACTGAGAGCTGGCTGTGCTCAGAGAGGGTGCACTAAGCCACGCCCCCCTCAACATACTGAGAGCTGGCTGTGCTCAGAGAGGGTGCACTAAGCCACGCCCCCTCAAGATACTGAGAGCTGGCTGTGTTCAGAGAGGGTGCACTAAGCCACGCCCCCTCAACATACTGAGAGCTGGCTGTGCTCAGAGAGGGTGCACTAAGCCACGCCCCCTCAACATACTGAGAGCTGGCTGTGCTCAGAGAGGGTGCACTAAGCCACGCCCCCTCAACATACTGAGAGCTGGCTGTGTTCAGAGAGGGTGCACTAAGCCACGCCCCCTCAACATACTGAGAGCTGGCTGTGCTCAGAGAGGGTGCACTAAGCCACGCCCCCTCAACATACTGAGAGCTGGCTGTGCTCAGAGAGGGTGCACTAAGCCACGCCCCCTCAACATACTGAGAGCTGGCTGTGTTCAGAGAGGGTGCACTAAGCCACGCCCCCTCAACATACTGAGAGCTGGCTGTGTTCAGAGAGGGTGCACTAAGCCACGCCCCCTCAACATACTGAAAGCTGGCTGTGCTCAGAGAGGGTGCACTAAGCCACGCCCCCTCAACATACTGAGAGCTGGCTGTGTTCAGAGAGGGTGCACTAAGCCACGCCCCCTCAACATACTGAAAGCTGGCTGTGCTGAGAGAGGGTGCACTAAGCCACGCCCCCTCAACATACTGAGAGTTATAACAAATCAAATGATACATCTGACCAAATGACAAATGACAAAAATCCTAACATTAACATTCCACAATAAGCTTTTTGTGACAAGACCAGACCAGACCAGACCAGACCAGACCAGACCAGACCAGACCAGACCAGACCAGACCAGACAAGACCAGACCAGACCAGACCAGACCAGACCAGACCAGACCAGACCAGACCAGACCAAGCTAGGGCTGTGTGTGTGTGTGTGTGTGTGTGTGTGTGTGTGTGTGTGTGTGTGTGTGTGTGTGTGTGTGTGTGTGTGTGTGTGTGTGTGTGTGTGTGTGTGTGTGTGTGTGTGTGCGTGTGTGTGTGTGTGTGTCTCCGACAGGTGTCAGCATCCTTCATCCTTCCCCGACAGTAACAGGTGAGGGACCATGGTAACTGTAACTAAGGAATCACACACACACACACTTACACAACACACACACTTACACAACACACATGACATGACACAAAATATGCCTACAACAACACATCTCTTTCACTCCCTCTCTCTTTCACTCCCTCTCTCTTTCACTCTCTTTCACTCCCTCTCTCTTTCACTCCCTCTCTCTTTCACTCTCTTTCACTCCCTCTCTCTTTCACTCCCTCTCTCTTTCACTCCCTCTCTCTTTCACCCTCTTTCACTCCCTCTCTTTCACTCCCTCTCTCTCTTTCACCCCATTCTCGCTCTTACTTTCCTTAACTCCCCCCTCCCCCATCACACACACACAAACTAACACAGACACTATTTTTCTCTCACTCTCACTCTCTGTCTCTCACTCTCTGTCTCTCACTCTCTATGTCTCTCTCTCTCTCTCACTCTCTCTCTGTCTCTCTCTCTCTCACACACACATACACACACACACACACACACACACGCACACACACACACAGCCCTAGCTGCAGCAGTCAGTGAATCATTAACCCCCAAACTACAGGCTCTGTCATGGAAGTGAACAGCAACTGCTTCATGAGCTGCTGTCATGTTGATAAATAAAACCTATGAATCAATAGATCATGTTAATCAATAGATCATGTTAATCAATAAAACCTATTAATCAATAGATCATGTTAATCAATAAAACCTATTAATCAATAGATACTGTTAATCAATAGATCATGTTAATCAATAAAACATATTAATCAATAGATCATGTTAATCAATAAAACCTATTCATCAATAGATAATGTTAATCAATAGATCATGTTAATCAATAAAACCTATTAATCAATAGATAATGTTAATCAATAGATCAAGTTAATCAATAGATTATGTTGATCAATAAAACCTATTAATCAATAGATCATGTTAATCAATAGAACATGTTAATCAATAAAACATTAATCAATAGATCATATTAATCAATAAAACATGTTAATCAATAGATTATGTTGATCAATAAAACATATGAATCAATAAAACATGTTAATCAATAGATTATGTTGATCTTGATCAATAAAACATATGAATCAATCAAACATATGAATCAATAGAACATGTTGATCAATAAAACATATGAATCAATCAAACATATGAATCAATAGAACATGTTAATCAATAGAACATGTTAATCAATAGAACATGTTAATCAATATAACATGTTAATCAATAGAACATGTTAATCAATAGAACATGTTAATCAATAGAACATGTTAATCAATAGAACATGTTAATCAATAGAACGTGTTAATCAATAGAACGTGTTAATCAATAGAACGTGTCTTAGCTATACTCTACATTGGCTTCCTGTAACTTTTAGAATAGATTTGTTTTTTATTTTATAAAAAAAAATCAATTTTCAACAACACAACATCAACATCAATAATAACAACAATAATAATAAAATGACAAGACAATAAGAAATAAGAAATACTTACAGATCAAAACTTAACTAATAAATACAAAAAAACTAAATCTTTTATATTAGATCTTAAGGTGCTTCTCCTCCATACAGAGCTCTAAATGGACCCTAACCCTAACCCTAACCCCAGCTACATGGCTGACTCTCTAATAAACCACACACCCGCCAGAACACTGCGGTCATCAGACGCAGGTCAGAGGTCACCAGAAAGAGTCATAAGAAGATCGCTGATCTTTGTAAACTACGCCCCAAAACTGTGGAACACGTTACCCAACAATATTAGGGAAGCGACATTTTTTAAAAGGCAGCTTAAAACTCTTTACTCTCTTTACCAAAGACTTTACACTATTATACACTGCACTATTTCTCTGTGATTGACATTGCACCATTTCTCTATGTTTTATTCCCCATGTTTTTATTCCCTTTTATGTTTTTATTATTTTATTACTGTGTGGGTATCAAGCCAGAAAGACTGTCGTCAGGCTTTAAAACTGCAGTAAGACCTGCAGCAGGCCTAGAACTGCGCCCTGAGAGAGGGAGGTTTGCCCTGAGTGGGAGGTTCGAAGGGTCAAAGTGGGTATCAAACAAGAGGGAAGACATTTACATTTAGTCATTTAGCTGAAACGCTTTTATCCAAAGCGACTTACAAGTTCTGTACGACAAGTCATCAGGAAGGGCACGACTCTATCAGCTGAGTAACAATGTTCATCAAAGTGTTGCGTGTTACAGTGTAGGTTAGTATATTAGGACAAGTGCATGACAGTACGGTTAGTTAGGGTTCGAATTTTTTTTTCTTCAGATAATGGTTGAAGAAGTGCGTCTTTAGTCAACGGTGAAAGATTGTACGGGTTTCGGCTGTCCTCCTAACTGTGGTGGGCAGCTCGTTCCACCATTGTGGGGCAAGGACTGAGAAAAGGCAGGTTCTCCTTGATGACCCTCCCGGAGCTTGGATAGGAGTGGGTCTGAGACGGCCAGAAGATGCAGAGCGTAGGGGTCTTGAGGGTGTGTAGTTAGAGACCAGTGACCGGAGGTAGGTGGGAGCGGTTCCCTTTGCCGCACGGTATGCCAGGTCGAGGGCCTTGAAGCGGATTCGTGCGGCAATGGGGAGCCAGTGCAGGTCCCTGAGAAGTGGGGTGACATGGGCCGACTTCGGTAGGTTTGAGATCAGGCGGGCCGCTGCGTTCTGAATGAGTTGAAGAGGCTTGGTGGCAGTGGTTCTGGATGAGTTGAAGAGGCTTGGTGGCAGTGGTTCTGGATGAGTTGAAGAGGCTTGGTGGCAGTGGTTCTGGATGAGTTGAAGAGGCTCGGTGGCAGTGGTTCTGACTGAGCCCCCCCCAGTGGCCGGGAGGCCAGCGAGCAATGCGTTGCTGTAGTCGAGGCGGGAGATGACCATTGACTGTCAGGTTTCGAACTGTGGACACCAAACAGAAGGTAAAGACGACTTTGAACTGTACAGTAACAGTAATACAGAACTATTTTATTGCACTGTAAAAAAAATGATTTTATAGTATGTCTGCATTTTATGTGCTCATTTCATCGTTCATGTATTTTCTATTCTACTAAAACTGAATCAAACCATAAACAAGGTGGCCTGTTGGGATGTTGGATCCTAATGTGAAAAACTGTCATTTTATATGTCTGCTCATTTTACCCTTGCTATTATTTTACTTATTTTTACTTTTATTTCTACGCCCCACTATCCGCTGGGTGGATACTATGACCTTTGTCGTGTTTTGTAACAGATTACAGAAATTCAAGAAGCCTATTGGAACGTGGGGTTCTGATATGATTTGATTAATATATCTGCATTATTTTATCCCACTTTATGCTTCGCTCTTGCTGCTTGTTTTACACTGATTTTATGTCTTATTTCTTACTGATGTAAAGCACTTTGAACTGCAATCCCCTGTATGAAATGTGCTATACAAATAGTTATTATTATTATTATTATTATTAATAATAGAACATGTTAATCAATAGAACATGTTAATCAATAGAACATGTTAATCAATGGAACATGTTAATCAATAGAACATGTTAATCAATAGAACATGTTAATAGAACATGTTAATCAATAGAACATGTTAATCAATAGAACATGTTAATCAATAGAACATGTTAATCAATAGAACATGTTAATCAATAGAACATGCTACAGCAGCTTGCTGGAAGGTGACGTGTCCTAGGAGTAGCATTGCAGCTAAAGTACACTCCAACCAGGGCCGTGCCTAGGTATGGGCCGTGAAGGCCATCGCCTAGGGCACCATTCACTAGGGGGCGCAAGCTGCCGGGCCAAAAAAAGATATACTGTTACAGTAACATGAGCTGTGTCTCAAATCAGGGGTTGTATCCTTCGAAGGCTGCATTTTGAAGACCGCGTGCGTCGAATTGCGTCACAGATGGATGCCTCGGAACAGTCAAGTATCCCAGAATGCATTTCACACCAACGGAACAGTCAAGTATCCCAGAATGCATTTCACACCAACCAGCAGCAATGGCAGTTGCTAACTGGGAGCTCCCCAGTTAGGAGCAAATCTGTGCCAATTTTGGCGCCAAGAGGATTCCTCTTTTTAACCGGGCATGCATCAACCCAGTGCGTCCCATCAGACCAGACCGTCTCTTTTAACAACCTGTCTCCTCTCTGTAGACCAGACCGTCTGATTTAACAACCTCAGTCTCCTCTCTGTAGACCAGACCGTCTCATTTAACAACCTGTCTCCTCTCTGTAGACCAGACCGTCTCATTTAACAACCTCAGTCTCCTCTCTGTAGACCAGACCGTCTCATTTAACAACCTCAGTCTCCTCTCTGTACACCAGACCGTCTCATTTAACAACCTCAGTCTCCTCTCTGTAGACCAGACCGTCTCATTTAACAACCTGTCTCCTCTCTGTAGACCAGACCGTCTCATTTAACAACCTCAGTCTCCTCTCTGTAGACCAGACCGTCTCATTTAACAACCTCAGTCTCCTCTCTGTACACCAGACCGTCTCATTTAACAACCTCAGTCTCCTCTCTGTAGACCAGACCGTCTCATTTAACAACCTCAGTCTCCTCTCTGTAGACCAGACCGTCTCATTTAACAACCTGTCTCCTCTCTGTAGACCAGACCGTCTCATTTAACAACCTCAGTCTCCTCTCTGTAGACCAGACCGTCTCATTTAACAACCTCAGTCTCCTCTCTGTAGACCAGACCGTCTCATTTAACAACCTCAGTCTCCTCTCTGTAGACCAGACCGTCTCATTTAACAACCTGTCTCCTCTCTGTAGACCAGACCGTCTCATTTAACAACCTCAGTCTCCTCTCTGTAGACCAGACCGTCTCATTTAACAACCAGTCTCCTCTCTGTAGACCAGACCGTCTCATTTAACAACCTCAGTCTCCTCTCTGTAGACCAGACCGTCTCATTTAACAACCTCAGTCTCCTCTCTGTAGACCAGACCGTCTCTTTTAACAACCTCAGTCTCCTCTCTGTAGACCAGACCGTCTCATTTAACAACCTCAGTCTCCTCTCTGTAGACCAGACCGTCTCATTTAACAACCTGTCTCCTCTCTGTAGACCAGACCGTCTCATTTAACAACCTCAGTCTCCTCTCTGTAGACCAGACCGTCTCATTTAACAACCTGTCTCCTCTCTGTAGACCAGACCGTCTCATTTAACAACCTGTCTCCTCTCTGTAGACCAGACCGTCTCATTTAACAACCTCAGTCTCCTCTCTGTAGACCAGACCGTCTCATTTAACAACCTGTCTCCTCTCTGTAGACCAGACTGTCTCATTTAACAACCTCAGTCTCCTCTCTGTAGACCAGACCGTCTCATTTAACAACCTCAGTCTCCTCTCTGTAGACCAGACCGTCTCATTTAACAACCTGTCTCCTCTCTGTAGACCAGACTGTCTCATTTAACAACCTCAGTCTCCTCTCTGTAGACCAGACCGTCTCATTTAACAACCTGTCTCCTCTCTGTAGACCAGACCGTCTCATTTAACAACCTGTCTCCTCTCTGTAGACCAGACCGTCTCATTTAACAACCTGTCTCCTCTCTGTAGACCAGACCGTCTCATTTAACAACCTGTCTCCTCTCTGTAGACCAGACCGTCTCATTTAACAACCTCAGTCTCCTCTCTGTAGACCAGACCGTCTCATTTAACAACCTCAGTCTCCTCTCTGTAGACCAGACCGTCTCATTTAACAACCTGTCTCCTCTCTGTAGACCAGACCGTCTCATTTAACAACCTCAGTCTCCTCTTTGTAGACCAGACCGTCTCATTTAACAACCTCAGTCTCCTCTCTGTAGACCAGACCGTCTCATTTAACAACCTGTCTCCTCTCTGTAGACCAGACCGTCTCATTTAACAACCTCAGTCTCCTCTCTGTAGACCAGACCGTCTCATTTAACAACCTCAGTCTCCTCTCTGTAGACCAGACCGTCTCATTTAACAACCTCAGTCTCCTCTCTGTAGACCAGACCGTCTCATTTAACAACCTCAGTCTCCTCTCTGTAGACCAGACCGTCTCATTTAACAGCCTCAGTCTCCTCTCTGTAGACCAGACCGTCTCATTTAACAACCTCAGTCTCCTCTCTGTAGACCAGACCGTCTGATTTAACAACCTGTCTCCTCTCTGTAGACCAGACCGTCTCATTTAACAACCTCAGTCTCCTCTCTGTAGACCAGACCGTCTCATTTAACAACCTGTCTCCTCTCTGTAGACCAGACCGTCTGATTTAACAACCTCAGTCTCCTCTCTGTAGACCAGACCGTCTCATTTAACAACCTGTCTCCTCTCTGTAGACCAGACCGTCTCATTTAACAACCTCAGTCTCCTCTCTGTAGACCAGACCGTCTCATTTAACAACCTCAGTCTCCTCTCTGTACACCAGACCGTCTCATTTAACAACCTCAGTCTCCTCTCTGTAGACCAGACCGTCTCATTTAACAACCTCAGTCTCCTCTCTGTAGACCAGACCGTCTCATTTAACAACCTGTCTCCTCTCTGTAGACCAGACCGTCTCATTTAACAACCTCAGTCTCCTCTCTGTAGACCAGACCGTCTCATTTAACAACCTCAGTCTCCTCTCTGTAGACCAGACCGTCTCATTTAACAACCTCAGTCTCCTCTCTGTAGACCAGACCGTCTCATTTAACAACCTGTCTCCTCTCTGTAGACCAGACCGTCTCATTTAACAACCTCAGTCTCCTCTCTGTAGACCAGACCGTCTCATTTAACAACCAGTCTCCTCTCTGTAGACCAGACCGTCTCATTTAACAACCTCAGTCTCCTCTCTGTAGACCAGACCGTCTCATTTAACAACCTCAGTCTCCTCTCTGTAGACCAGACCGTCTCTTTTAACAACCTCAGTCTCCTCTCTGTAGACCAGACCGTCTCATTTAACAACCTCAGTCTCCTCTCTGTAGACCAGACCGTCTCATTTAACAACCTGTCTCCTCTCTGTAGACCAGACCGTCTCATTTAACAACCTCAGTCTCCTCTCTGTAGACCAGACCGTCTCATTTAACAACCTGTCTCCTCTCTGTAGACCAGACCGTCTCATTTAACAACCTGTCTCCTCTCTGTAGACCAGACCGTCTCATTTAACAACCTCAGTCTCCTCTCTGTAGACCAGACCGTCTCATTTAACAACCTGTCTCCTCTCTGTAGACCAGACTGTCTCATTTAACAACCTCAGTCTCCTCTCTGTAGACCAGACCGTCTCATTTAACAACCTCAGTCTCCTCTCTGTAGACCAGACCGTCTCATTTAACAACCTGTCTCCTCTCTGTAGACCAGACTGTCTCATTTAACAACCTCAGTCTCCTCTCTGTAGACCAGACCGTCTCATTTAACAACCTGTCTCCTCTCTGTAGACCAGACCGTCTCATTTAACAACCTGTCTCCTCTCTGTAGACCAGACCGTCTCATTTAACAACCTGTCTCCTCTCTGTAGACCAGACCGTCTCATTTAACAACCTGTCTCCTCTCTGTAGACCAGACCGTCTCATTTAACAACCTCAGTCTCCTCTCTGTAGACCAGACCGTCTCATTTAACAACCTCAGTCTCCTCTCTGTAGACCAGACCGTCTCATTTAACAACCTGTCTCCTCTCTGTAGACCAGACCGTCTCATTTAACAACCTCAGTCTCCTCTTTGTAGACCAGACCGTCTCATTTAACAACCTCAGTCTCCTCTCTGTAGACCAGACCGTCTCATTTAACAACCTGTCTCCTCTCTGTAGACCAGACCGTCTCATTTAACAACCTCAGTCTCCTCTCTGTAGACCAGACCGTCTCATTTAACAACCTCAGTCTCCTCTCTGTAGACCAGACCGTCTCATTTAACAACCTCAGTCTCCTCTCTGTAGACCAGACCGTCTCATTTAACAACCTCAGTCTCCTCTCTGTAGACCAGACCGTCTCATTTAACAGCCTCAGTCTCCTCTCTGTAGACCAGACCGTCTCATTTAACAACCTCAGTCTCCTCTCTGTAGACCAGACCGTCTGATTTAACAACCTGTCTCCTCTCTGTAGACCAGACCGTCTCATTTAACAACCTCAGTCTCCTCTCTGTAGACCAGACCGTCTCATTTAACAACCTCAGTCTCCTCTCTGTAGACCAGACCGTCTCATTTAACAACCTGTCTCCTCTCTGTAGACCAGACCGTCTCTTTTAACAACCTCTGTCTCCTCTCTGTAGACCAGACCGTCTCATTTAACAACCTCAGTCTCCTCTCTGTAGACCAGACCGTCTCATTTAACAACCTGTCTCCTCTCTGTAGACCAGACCGTCTCATTTAACAACCTCAGTCTCCTCTCTGTAGACCAGACCGTCTCATTTAACAACCTCAGTCTCCTCTCTGTAGACCAGACCGTCTCATTTAACAACCAGTCTCCTCTCTGTCGACCAGACCGTCTCATTTAACAGCCTCAGTCTCCTCTCTGTAGACCAGACCGTCTCATTTAACAACCTCAGTCTCCTCTCTGTAGACCAGACCGTCTCATTTAACAACCTCAGTCTCCTCTCTGTAGACCAGACCGTCTCATTTAACAACCTGTCTCCTCTCTGTAGACCAGACCGTCTCATTTAACAACCTCAGTCTCCTCTCTGTAGACCAGACCGTCTCATTTAACAACCTGTCTCCTCTCTGTAGACCAGACTGTCTCATTTAACAACCTGTCTCCTCTCTGTAGACCAGACCATCTCATTTAACAACCTCAGTCTCCTCTCTGTAGACCAGACCGTCTCATTTAACAACCTCAGTCTCCTCTCTGTAGACCAGACCGTCTCATTTAACAACCTGTCTCCTCTCTGTAGACCAGACTGTCTCATTTAACAACCTGTCTCCTCTCTGTAGACCAGACCGTCTCATTTAACAACCTCAGTCTCCTCTCTGTAGACCAGACCGTCTCATTTAACAACCTCAGTCTCCTCTCTGTAGACCAGACCGTCTCATTTAACAACCTCAGTCTCCTCTCTGTAGACCAGACCGTCTCATTTAACAACCTGTCTCCTCTCTGTAGACCAGACCGTCTCATTTAACAACCTCAGTCTCCTCTCTGTAGACCAGACCGTCTCATTTAACAACCTCAGTCTCCTCTCTGTAGACCAGACCGTCTCATTTAACAACCTCAGTCTCCTCTCTGTAGACCAGACCGTCTCATTTAACAACCTGTCTCCTCTCTGTAGACCAGACCGTCTCATTTAACAACCTCAGTCTCCTCTCTGTAGACCAGACCGTCTCATTTAACAACCTCAGTCTCCTCTCTGTAGACCAGACCGTCTCATTTAACAACCTGTCTCCTCTCTGTAGACCAGACCGTCTCATTTAACAACCTGTCTCCTCTCTGTAGACCAGACCGTCTCTTTTAACAACCTCTGTCTCCTCTCTGTAGACCAGACCGTCTCATTTAACAACCTGTCTCCTCTCTGTAGACCAGACCGTCTCATTTAACAACCTCAGTCTCCTCTCTGTAGACCAGACCGTCTCATTTAACAACCTGTCTCCTCTCTGTAGACCAGACCGTCTCATTTAACAACCTCAGTCTCCTCTCTGTAGACCAGACCGTCTCATTTAACAACCTCAGTCTCCTCTCTGTAGACCAGACCGTCTCATTTAACAACCTGTCTCCTCTCTGTAGACCAGACCGTCTCATTTAACAACCTCAGTCTCCTCTCTGTAGACCAGACCGTCTCATTTAACAACCTCAGTCTCCTCTCTGTAGACCAGACCGTCTCATTTAACAACCTCAGTCTCCTCTCTGTAGACCAGACCGTCTCATTTAACAACCTGTCTCCTCTCTGTAGACCAGACCGTCTCATTTAACAACCTGTCTCCTCTCTGTAGACCAGACCGTCTCATTTAACAACCTCAGTCTCCTCTCTGTAGACCAGACCGTCTCATTTAACAACCTCAGTCTCCTCTCTGTAGACCAGACCGTCTCATTTAACAACCTGTCTCCTCTCTGTAGACCAGACCGTCTCATTTAACAACCTCAGTCTCCTCTCTGTAGACCAGACCGTCTCATTTAACAACCTGTCTCCTCTCTGTAGACCAGACCGTCTCATTTAACAACCTGTCTCCTCTCTGTAGACCAGACCGTCTCATTTAACAACCTCAGTCTCCTCTCTGTAGACCAGACCGTCTCATTTAACAACCTGTCTCCTCTCTGTAGACCAGACTGTCTCATTTAACAACCTCAGTCTCCTCTCTGTAGACCAGACCGTCTCATTTAACAACCTCAGTCTCCTCTCTGTAGACCAGACCGTCTCATTTAACAACCTGTCTCCTCTCTGTAGACCAGACTGTCTCATTTAACAACCTCAGTCTCCTCTCTGTAGACCAGACCGTCTCATTTAACAACCTGTCTCCTCTCTGTAGACCAGACCGTCTCATTTAACAACCTGTCTCCTCTCTGTAGACCAGACCGTCTCATTTAACAACCTGTCTCCTCTCTGTAGACCAGACCGTCTCATTTAACAACCTGTCTCCTCTCTGTAGACCAGACCGTCTCATTTAACAACCTCAGTCTCCTCTCTGTAGACCAGACCGTCTCATTTAACAACCTCAGTCTCCTCTCTGTAGACCAGACCGTCTCATTTAACAACCTGTCTCCTCTCTGTAGACCAGACCGTCTCATTTAACAACCTCAGTCTCCTCTTTGTAGACCAGACCGTCTCATTTAACAACCTCAGTCTCCTCTCTGTAGACCAGACCGTCTCATTTAACAACCTGTCTCCTCTCTGTAGACCAGACCGTCTCATTTAACAACCTCAGTCTCCTCTCTGTAGACCAGACCGTCTCATTTAACAACCTCAGTCTCCTCTCTGTAGACCAGACCGTCTCATTTAACAACCTCAGTCTCCTCTCTGTAGACCAGACCGTCTCATTTAACAACCTCAGTCTCCTCTCTGTAGACCAGACCGTCTCATTTAACAGCCTCAGTCTCCTCTCTGTAGACCAGACCGTCTCATTTAACAACCTCAGTCTCCTCTCTGTAGACCAGACCGTCTGATTTAACAACCTGTCTCCTCTCTGTAGACCAGACCGTCTCATTTAACAACCTCAGTCTCCTCTCTGTAGACCAGACCGTCTCATTTAACAACCTGTCTCCTCTCTGTAGACCAGACCGTCTGATTTAACAACCTCAGTCTCCTCTCTGTAGACCAGACCGTCTCATTTAACAACCTGTCTCCTCTCTGTAGACCAGACCGTCTCATTTAACAACCTCAGTCTCCTCTCTGTAGACCAGACCGTCTCATTTAACAACCTCAGTCTCCTCTCTGTACATCAGACCGTCTCATTTAACAACCTCAGTCTCCTCTCTGTAGACCAGACCGTCTCATTTAACAACCTCAGTCTCCTCTCTGTAGACCAGACCGTCTCATTTAACAACCTGTCTCCTCTCTGTAGACCAGACCGTCTCATTTAACAACCTCAGTCTCCTCTCTGTAGACCAGACCGTCTCATTTAACAACCTCAGTCTCCTCTCTGTAGACCAGACCGTCTCATTTAACAACCTCAGTCTCCTCTCTGTAGACCAGACCGTCTCATTTAACAACCTGTCTCCTCTCTGTAGACCAGACCGTCTCATTTAACAACCTCAGTCTCCTCTCTGTAGACCAGACCGTCTCATTTAACAACCAGTCTCCTCTCTGTAGACCAGACCGTCTCATTTAACAACCTCAGTCTCCTCTCTGTAGACCAGACCGTCTCATTTAACAACCTCAGTCTCCTCTCTGTAGACCAGACCGTCTCTTTTAACAACCTCAGTCTCCTCTCTGTAGACCAGACCGTCTCATTTAACAACCTCAGTCTCCTCTCTGTAGACCAGACCGTCTCATTTAACAACCTGTCTCCTCTCTGTAGACCAGACCGTCTCATTTAACAACCTCAGTCTCCTCTCTGTAGACCAGACCGTCTCATTTAACAACCTGTCTCCTCTCTGTAGACCAGACCGTCTCATTTAACAACCTGTCTCCTCTCTGTAGACCAGACCGTCTCATTTAACAACCTCAGTCTCCTCTCTGTAGACCAGACCGTCTCATTTAACAACCTGTCTCCTCTCTGTAGACCAGACTGTCTCATTTAACAACCTCAGTCTCCTCTCTGTAGACCAGACCGTCTCATTTAACAACCTCAGTCTCCTCTCTGTAGACCAGACCGTCTCATTTAACAACCTGTCTCCTCTCTGTAGACCAGACTGTCTCATTTAACAACCTCAGTCTCCTCTCTGTAGACCAGACCGTCTCATTTAACAACCTGTCTCCTCTCTGTAGACCAGACCGTCTCATTTAACAACCTGTCTCCTCTCTGTAGACCACACCGTCTCATTTAACAACCTGTCTCCTCTCTGTAGACCAGACCGTCTCATTTAACAACCTGTCTCCTCTCTGTAGACCAGACCGTCTCATTTAACAACCTCAGTCTCCTCTCTGTAGACCAGACCGTCTCATTTAACAACCTCAGTCTCCTCTCTGTAGACCAGACCGTCTCATTTAACAACCTGTCTCCTCTCTGTAGACCAGACCGTCTCATTTAACAACCTCAGTCTCCTCTTTGTAGACCAGACCGTCTCATTTAACAACCTCAGTCTCCTCTCTGTAGACCAGACCGTCTCATTTAACAACCTGTCTCCTCTCTGTAGACCAGACCGTCTCATTTAACAACCTCAGTCTCCTCTCTGTAGACCAGACCGTCTCATTTAACAACCTCAGTCTCCTCTCTGTAGACCAGACCGTCTCATTTAACAACCTCAGTCTCCTCTCTGTAGACCAGACCGTCTCATTTAACAACCTCAGTCTCCTCTCTGTAGACCAGACCGTCTCATTTAACAGCCTCAGTCTCCTCTCTGTAGACCAGACCGTCTCATTTAACAACCTCAGTCTCCTCTCTGTAGACCAGACCGTCTGATTTAACAACCTGTCTCCTCTCTGTAGACCAGACCGTCTCATTTAACAACCTCAGTCTCCTCTCTGTAGACCAGACCGTCTCATTTAACAACCTCAGTCTCCTCTCTGTAGACCAGACCGTCTCATTTAACAACCTGTCTCCTCTCTGTAGACCAGACCGTCTCTTTTAACAACCTCTGTCTCCTCTCTGTAGACCAGACCGTCTCATTTAACAACCTCAGTCTCCTCTCTGTAGACCAGACCGTCTCATTTAACAACCTGTCTCCTCTCTGTAGACCAGACCGTCTCATTTAACAACCTCAGTCTCCTCTCTGTAGACCAGACCGTCTCATTTAACAACCTCAGTCTCCTCTCTGTAGACCAGACCGTCTCATTTAACAACCAGTCTCCTCTCTGTCGACCAGACCGTCTCATTTAACAGCCTCAGTCTCCTCTCTGTAGACCAGACCGTCTCATTTAACAACCTCAGTCTCCTCTCTGTAGACCAGACCGTCTCATTTAACAACCTCAGTCTCCTCTCTGTAGACCAGACCGTCTCATTTAACAACCTGTCTCCTCTCTGTAGACCAGACCGTCTCATTTAACAACCTCAGTCTCCTCTCTGTAGACCAGACCGTCTCATTTAACAACCTGTCTCCTCTCTGTAGACCAGACTGTCTCATTTAACAACCTGTCTCCTCTCTGTAGACCAGACCATCTCATTTAACAACCTCAGTCTCCTCTCTGTAGACCAGACCGTCTCATTTAACAACCTCAGTCTCCTCTCTGTAGACCAGACCGTCTCATTTAACAACCTGTCTCCTCTCTGTAGACCAGACTGTCTCATTTAACAACCTGTCTCCTCTCTGTAGACCAGACCGTCTCATTTAACAACCTCAGTCTCCTCTCTGTAGACCAGACCGTCTCATTTAACAACCTCAGTCTCCTCTCTGTAGACCAGACCGTCTCATTTAACAACCTCAGTCTCCTCTCTGTAGACCAGACCGTCTCATTTAACAACCTGTCTCCTCTCTGTAGACCAGACCGTCTCATTTAACAACCTCAGTCTCCTCTCTGTAGACCAGACCGTCTCATTTAACAACCTCAGTCTCCTCTCTGTAGACCAGACCGTCTCATTTAACAACCTCAGTCTCCTCTCTGTAGACCAGACCGTCTCATTTAACAACCTGTCTCCTCTCTGTAGACCAGACCGTCTCATTTAACAACCTCAGTCTCCTCTCTGTAGACCAGACCGTCTCATTTAACAACCTCAGTCTCCTCTCTGTAGACCAGACCGTCTCATTTAACAACCTGTCTCCTCTCTGTAGACCAGACCGTCTCATTTAACAACCTGTCTCCTCTCTGTAGACCAGACTGTCTCTTTTAACAACCTCTGTCTCCTCTCTGTAGACCAGACCGTCTCATTTAACAACCTGTCTCCTCTCTGTAGACCAGACCGTCTCATTTAACAACCTCAGTCTCCTCTCTGTAGACCAGACCGTCTCATTTAACAACCTGTCTCCTCTCTGTAGACCAGACCGTCTCATTTAACAACCTCAGTCTCCTCTCTGTAGACCAGACCGTCTCATTTAACAACCTCAGTCTCCTCTCTGTAGACCAGACCGTCTCATTTAACAACCTGTCTCCTCTCTGTAGACCAGACCGTCTCATTTAACAACCTCAGTCTCCTCTCTGTAGACCAGACCGTCTCATTTAACAACCTCAGTCTCCTCTCTGTAGACCAGACCGTCTCATTTAACAACCTCAGTCTCCTCTCTGTAGACCAGACCGTCTCATTTAACAACCTGTCTCCTCTCTGTAGACCAGACCGTCTCATTTAACAACCTGTCTCCTCTCTGTAGACCAGACCGTCTCATTTAACAACCTCAGTCTCCTCTCTGTAGACCAGACCGTCTCATTTAACAACCTCAGTCTCCTCTCTGTAGACCAGACCGTCTCATTTAACAACCTGTCTCCTCTCTGTAGACCAGACCGTCTCATTTAACAACCTGTCTCCTCTCTGTAGACCAGACCGTCTCATTTAACAACCTCAGTCTCCTCTCTGTAGACCAGACCGTCTCATTTAACAACCTCAGTCTCCTCTCTGTAGACCAGACCGTCTCATTTAACAACCTCAGTCTCCTCTCTGTAGACCAGACCGTCTCATTTAACAGCCTCAGTCTCCTCTCTATAGACCAGACCGTCTCATTTAACAACCTCAGTCTCCTCTCTGTAGACCAGACCGTCTCATTTAACAACCTGTCTCCTCTCTGTAGACCAGACCGTCTCATTTAACAACCTGTCTCCTCTCTGTAGACCAGACTGTCTCATTTAACAACCTCAGTCTCCTCTCTGTAGACCAGACCGTCTCATTTAACAACCTCAGTCTCCTCTCTGTAGACCAGACCGTCTCATTTAACAACCTGTCTCCTCTCTGTAGACCAGACCGTCTCATTTAACAACCTCAGTCTCCTCTCTGTAGACCAGACCGTCTCATTTAACAACCTGTCTCCTCTCTGTAGACCAGACCGTCTCATTTAACAACCTCAGTCTCCTCTCTGTAGACCAGACCGTCTCATTTAACAACCTGTCTCCTCTCTGTAGACCAGACCGTCTCTTTTAACAACCTCAGTCTCCTCTCTGTAGACCAGACCGTCTCATTTAACAACCTCAGTCTCCTCTCTGTAGACCAGACCGTCTCATTTAACAACCTCTGTCTCCTCTCTGTAGACCAGGCCGTCTCTTTTAACAACCTCAGTCTCCTCTCTGTAGACCAGACCGTCTCATTTAACAACCTGTCTCCTCTCTGTAGACCAGACCGTCTCATTTAACAACCTGTCTCCTCTCTGTAGACCAGACCGTCTCATTTAACAACCTGTCTCCTCTCTGTAGACCAGACCGTCTCATTTAACAACCTGTCTCCTCTCTGTAGACCAGACCGTCTCATTTAACAACCTCAGTCTCCTCTCTGTAGACCAGACCGTCTCATTTAACAACCTCAGTCTCCTCTCTGTAGACCAGACCGTCTCATTTAACAACCTCAGTCTCCTCTCTGTAGACCAGACCGTCTCATTTAACAACCTCAGTCTCCTCTCTGTAGACCAGACCGTCTCATTTAACAACCTCAGTCTCCTCTCTGTAGACCAGACCGTCTCATTTAACAACCTGTCTCCTCTCTGTAGACCAGACCGTCTCATTTAACAACCTGTCTCCTCTCTGTAGACCAGACCGTCTCATTTAACAACCTGTCTCCTCTCTGTAGACCAGACCGTCTCATTTAACAACCTCAGTCTCCTCTCTGTAGACCAGACCGTCTCATTTAACAACCTGTCTCCTCTCTGTAGACCAGACCGTCTCATTTAACAACCTCAGTCTCCTCTCTGTAGACCAGACCGTCTCATTTAACAACCTGTCTCCTCTCTGTAGACCAGACCGTCTCATTTAACAACCTCAGTCTCCTCTGTAGACCAGACCGTCTCATTTAACAACCTCAGTCTCCTCTCTGTAGACCAGACCGTCTCATTTAACAACCTCAGTCTCCTCTCTGTAGACCAGACCGTCTCATTTAACAACCTCAGTCTCCTCTCTGTAGACCAGACCGTCTCATTTAACAACCTCAGTCTCCTCTCTGTAGACCAGACCGTCTCATTTAACAACCTCAGTCTCCTCTCTGTAGACCAGACCGTCTCATTTAACAACCTCAGTCTCCTCTCTGTAGACCAGACCGTCTCATTTAACAACCTGTCTCCTCTCTGTAGACCAGACCGTCTCATTTAACAGCCTCAGTCTCCTCTCTGTAGACCAGACCGTCTCATTTAACAACCTCAGTCTCCTCTCTGTAGACCAGACCGTCTCATTTAACAACCTGTCTCCTCTCTGTAGACCAGACCGTCTCATTTAACAACCTGTCTCCTCTCTGTAGACCAGACCGTCTCATTTAACAACCTCAGTCTCCTCTCTGTAGACCAGACCGTCTCATTTAACAACCTGTCTCCTCTCTGTAGACCAGACCGTCTCATTTAACAACCTCAGTCTCCTCTCTGTAGACCAGACCGTCTCATTTAACAACCTCAGTCTCCTCTCTGTAGACCAGACCGTCTCTTTTAACAACCTCAGTCTCCTCTCTGTAGACCAGACCGTCTCATTTAACAGCCTCAGTCTCCTCTCTGTAGACCAGACCGTCTCATTTAACAACCTGTCTCCTCTCTGTAGACCAGACCGTCTCTTTTAACAACCTCAGTCTCCTCTCTGTAGACCAGACCGTCTCATTTAACAGCCTCAGTCTCCTCTCTGTAGACCAGACCGTCTCATTTAACAACCTCAGTCTCCTCTCTGTAGACCAGACCGTCTCATTTAACAGCCTCAGTCTCCTCTCTGTAGACCAGACCGTCTCATTTAACAACCTCAGTCTCCTCTCTGTAGACCAGACCGTCTCATTTAACAACCTGTCTCCTCTCTGTAGACCAGACCGTCTCATTTAACAACCTCAGTCTCCTCTCTGTAGACCAGACCGTCTCATTTAACAACCTCAGTCTCCTCTCTGTAGACCAGACCGTCTCATTTAACAACCTGTCTCCTCTCTGTAGACCAGACCGTCTCATTTAACAACCTCAGTCTCCTCTCTGTAGACCAGACCGTCTCATTTAACAGCCTCAGTCTCCTCTCTGTAGACCAGACCGTCTCATTTAACAACCTGTCTCCTCTCTGTAGACCAGACCGTCTCATTTAACAACCTCAGTCTCCTCTCTGTAGACCAGACCGTCTCTTTTAACAACCTCAGTCTCCTCTCTGTAGACCAGACCGTCTCATTTAACAACCTCAGTCTCCTCTCTGTAGACCAGACCGTCTCATTTAACAGCCTCAGTCTCCTCTCTGTAGACCAGACCGTCTCTTTTAACAACCTGTCTCCTCTCTGTAGACCAGACCGTCTCATTTAACAACCTCAGTCTCCTCTCTGTAGACCAGACCGTCTCATTTAACAACCTCAGTCTCCTCCCTGTAGACCAGACCGTCTCATTTAACAACCTCAGTCTCCTCTCTGTAGACCAGACCGTCTCATTTAACAACCTCAGTCTCCTCTCTGTAGACCAGACCGTCTCATTTAACAACCTCAGTCTCCTCTCTGTAGACCAGACCGTCTCATTTAACAACCTGTCTCCTCTCTGTAGACCAGACCGTCTCATTTAACAGCCTCAGTCTCCTCTCTGTAGACCAGACCGTCTCATTTAACAACCTCAGTCTCCTCTCTGTAGACCAGACCGTCTCATTTAACAACCTCAGTCTCCTCTATCGTCCTGTCTCTCTTCTCTCCTTTCTTTCTAAAACACTTGAACGTGCTGTATCCAACCAACTTACTGCTTATCTCTTACAGAATGACCTCCTAGACCCCAATCAGTCTGGTTTCCGGACTGGCCACTCCACAGAAACGGCCCTCAATGCGGTCACAGAGGCACTTCACTTAGCAAAAGCGAAAGGCCTCTCCTCTGTCCTGATTCTCCTAGATCTATCTGCAGCCTTCGACACAGTCAACCATCAGATCCTCCTCGCGACCCTCGCAGGAATGGGAGTGGCTGGATCTGCGCAGACATGGCTGACATCATACCTCAACGACCGCTCCTACCAAGTGTCATGGAGAGGGACTCTGTCGGCCACCCGCCCCCTCCGGACGGGTGTCCCCCAGGGCTCGGTCTTAGGACCCCTTCTCTTCTCCCTCTACACTAAATCACTGGGTAACATTATAACGTCTCATGGCTTCTCATATCATTGTTATGCCGATGATACTCAACTCTTCCTCTCCTTCCCTCCCTCAGATATCCACGTCTCTGAGCGGATCTCGGCCTGTCTGTCCGACATCTCCGCCTGGATGACGACCAACCACCTCAAACTGAACCTAAGCAAAACAGAATTGCTCCACCTGCCGGCCAAATCCTCCCCCCTGACCGACCTCTCCATCACAGTCGAGAATGCAGCTGTGACCGCATCCCCGACCGCCAAGAACCTTGGTGTTGTCCTCGACGACCAGTTGAACTTCTCTGCTCACATCGCAGCGACAACCAGAACCTGCAGATTCCTCCTGAGCAACGACAGAAGGATACGCCCCTTCCTGACAAAAGAAGCCACCCAACTCCTCGTCCAATCAACAGTCATCTCCCGCCTCGACTACTGCAACGCACTGCTCGCTGGCCTCCCGGCCACTGCCACCAAGCCTCTTCAACTCATTCAAAACGCAGCGGCCCGCCTGATCTCAAACCTACCGAAGTCGGCCCATGTCACCCCACTTCTTAGGGACCTGCACTGGCTCCCCATTGCTGCACGTATCCGCTTCAAGGCCCTCGACCTAGCATACCGTGCGGCAAAGGGAACCGCCCCCGCCTACCTCCGGTCAATGGTCTCTAACTACACACCCTCAAGACCCCTACGCTCTGCATCTTCTGGCCGCCTCAGACCTACTCCTATCCAAGCTCCCGGAGGGTCATCAAAGAGAAGTCACCTATTCTCAGTCCTCGCCCCACAATGGTGGAATGAACTACCCATCCCAGTTAGGACAGCCGAATCCCGTCCAATCTTTCGCCGTCGACTAAAGACTCACTTCTTCAACCATTATCTGAAATTATTATAAAAAAAAAAAAAAAAAAAAAAAAAAAAACCCTGACTAACCTTACTGTCATGCACTTGTCCTAATAAACTAACCTACACTGTAACACGCAACACTTGATGAACATTGTTACTCAGCTGATAGAGTTGTACCCTTCTTGCTGTCTTGTCGTACAGAACTTGTAAGTCGCTTTGGATAAAAGCGTTCAGCTAAATGACTAAATGTAAATGTAAATGTAAATGTAGACCAGACCGTCTCATTTAACAACCTCAGTCTCCTCTCTGTAGACCAGACCGTCTCATTTAACAACCTCAGTCTCCTCTCTGTAGACCAGACCGTCTCATTTAACAACCTCAGTCTCCTCTCTGTAGACCAGACCGTCTCATTTAACAACCTGTCTCCTCTCTGTAGACCAGACCGTCTCATTTAACAACCTCAGTCTCCTCTCTGTAGACCAGACCGTCTCATTTAACAACCTGTCTCCTCTCTGTAGACCAGACCGTCTCATTTAACAACCTCAGTCTCCTCTCTGTAGACCAGACCGTCTCATTTAACAACCTCAGTCTCCTCTCTGTAGACCAGACCGTCTCATTTAACAACCTCAGTCTCCTCTCTGTAGACCAGACCGTCTCATTTAACAACCTCAGTCTCCTCTCTGTAGACCAGACCGTCTCTTTTAACAACCTCAGTCTCCTCTCTGTAGACCAGACCGTCTCATTTAACAACCTCAGTCTCCTCTCTGTAGACCAGACCGTCTCATTTAACAGCCTCAGTCTCCTCTCTGTAGACCAGACCGTCTCATTTAACAACCTCAGTCTCCTCTCTGTAAACCAGACCGTCTCATTTAACAACCTGTCTCCTCTCTGTAGACCAGACCGTCTCATTTAACAACCTCAGTCTCCTCTCTGTAGACCAGACCATCTCATTTAACAACCTCAGTCTCCTCTCTGTAGACCAGACCGTCTCATTTAACAACCTGTCTCCTCTCTGTAGACCAGACCGTCTCATTTAACAACCTCAGTCTCCTCTCTGTAGACCAGACCGTCTGATTTAACAGCTCCAGTCTCCTCTCTGTAGACCAGACCGTCTCATTTAACAGCCTCAGTCTCCTCTCTGTAGACCAGGCCGTCTCTTTTAACAACCTCAGTCTCCTCTCTGTAGACCAGACCGTCTCATTTAACAACCTCAGTCTCCTCTCTGTAAACCAGACCGTCTCATTTAACAGCCTCAGTCTCCTCTCTGTAAACCAGACCGTCTCATTTAACAGCCTCAGTCTCCTCTCTGTAAACCAGACCGTCTCTTTTAACAACCTCAGTCTCCTCTCTGTAGACCAGACCGTCTCATTTAACAACCTCAGTCTCCTCTCTGTAGACCAGACCGTCTTATTTAACAACCTCAGTCTCCTCTCTGTAAACCAGACCGTCTCATTTAACAACCTCAGTCTCCTCTCTGTAGACCAGACCGTCTCATTTAACAACCTCAGTCTCCTCTCTGTAAACCAGACCGTCTCATTTAACAACCTCAGTCTCCTCTCTGTAAACCAGACCGTCTCATTTAACAACCTCAGTCTCCTCTCTGTAGACCAGACCGTCTCATTTAACAACCTGTCTCCTCTCTGTAGACCAGACCGTCTCATTTAACAACCTCAGTCTCCTCTCTGTAGACCAGACCGTCTCATTTAACAACCTCAGTCTCCTCTCTGTAGACCAGACCGTCTCATTTAACAACCTGTCTCCTCTCTGTAGACCAGACCGTCTCATTTAACAGCCTCAGTCTCCTCTCTGTAGACCAGACCGTCTCATTTAACAACCTCAGTCTCCTCTCTGTAGACCAGACCGTCTCATTTAACAGCCTCAGTCTCCTCTCTGTAGACCAGACCGTCTCATTTAACAACCTCAGTCTCCTCTCTGTAGACCAGACCGTCTCATTTAACAACCTCAGTCTCCTCTCTGTAGACCAGACCGTCTCATTTAACAACCTCAGTCTCCTCTCTGTAGACCAGACCGTCTCATTTAACAACCTCAGTCTCCTCTCTGTAGACCAGACCGTCTCATTTAACAGCCTCAGTCTCCTCTCTGTAGACCAGACCGTCTCATTTAACAACCTCTGTCTCCTCTCTGTAGACCAGACCGTCTCATTTAACAACCTGTCTCCTCTCTGTAGACCAGACCGTCTCATTTAACAGCCTCAGTCTCCTCTCTGTAGACCAGACCGTCTCATTTAACAACCTCAGTCTCCTCTCTGTAGACCAGACCGTCTCATTTAACAGCCTCAGTCTCCTCTCTGTAGACCAGACCGTCTCATTTAACAACCTCTGTCTCCTCTCTGTAGACCAGACCGTCTCATTTAACAGCCTCAGTCTCCTCTCTGTAGACCAGACCGTCTCATTTAACAGCCTCAGTCTCCTCTCTGTAGACCAGACCGTCTCATTTAACAACCTCTGTCTCCTCTCTGTAGACCAGACCGTCTCATTTAACAACCTGTCTCCTCTCTGTAGACCAGACCGTCTCATTTAACAACCTCAGTCTCCTCTCTGTAGACCAGACCGTCTCATTTAACAACCTCAGTCTCCTCTCTGTAGACCAGACCGTCTCATTTAACAACCTCAGTCTCCTCTCTGTAGACCAGACCGTCTCATTTAACAGCCTCAGTCTCCTCTCTGTAGACCAGACCGTCTCATTTAACAGCCTCAGTCTCCTCTCTGTAGACCAGACCGTCTCATTTAACAACCTCTGTCTCCTCTCTGTAGACCAGACCGTCTCATTTAACAACCTCAGTCTCCTCTCTGTAGACCAGACCGTCTCATTTAACAACCTCTGTCTCCTCTCTGTAGACCAGACCGTCTCATTTAACAACCTCAGTCTCCTCTCTGTAGACCAGACCGTCTCATTTAACAACCTCAGTCTCCTCTCTGTAGACCAGACCGTCTCATTTAACAATGCTTGGAAAGAAGAAAAATAATTCATAATAATAAATAAACCTGCTGACGTGATGGTCTGTTGGAGGCTCTGTGGTCTCAATGAATGCTGCATTGAAGATACATATATCATCAGAACTATGGTTGTAATCCCAATCCTAATCCGGTATTTGGGAAAGCATGAATAATGCGATGGATATTTCTTCTACCTGAAGTTACTCATTATTATTTAATAATAATAATAATAATAATAATAATAATAATAATAATAATAATAATAATAATAATAATAATAATAATAATAATAATAATAATAATAATAATAATAATAATAATAATAATAATAATAATAATAATAATAATAATAATAATAATAATAATAATAATAATAATAATAATAATAATAATAATAATAATAATAATAATAATAATAATAATAATAATAATTTATATATATAGCACCTTTCATACACGGAGTGCAGCTCAAAGTGCTTAACAGAGACACGTCTTCTTTAAACAAGTCAAGAAGAAAAAAAACACAGTAACACAGTAAGAAAAAGGAAACATTAATAAAGAACCTGGGGGGACTAACCCCTTGGATCAAATCTGAGGTCACTAGTCTTGGGGTTATCATAGATTCAGAACTGAACTTCAATTCTCATATTAGCAAAGTAACGAAAACATCGTTCTTCCATCTCAGAAATATAGCAAAAGTCTCCTTTTATTAATCAGAACGATGCTGAGAAGCTAATTCATGCATTCATATCTAGCCGGTTAGACTACTGTAATGCACTTTTCACAGGTCTCCCTAAGAAAACCACAGAGAGGCTTCAGCTAATCCAAAACTCTGCAGCCCGACTGCTAACTAGAACCAAAAGGAGAGAGCACATTATTCCAGTCTTAGCTGCTTTACACTGGCTTCCTGTAACATTTAGAATTGACTTTAAGGTCCTTCTCCTTACATACAAAGCTCTAAATGGACAGGGACCTAGCTACATCGCCAACACTCTAATAAATTACACACCAGCAAGAACACTGCGATCATCAGCTGCTGGACTACTAGAGGCTCCCAGAAGCAGTCAAAAGAGGGTCGGTAATGCAGCCTTTATCAACTATGCCCCAAAACTATGGAACAAACTACCCCAAAACATCAGGGAAGCCAACTCGCTAGACATCTTTAAAAGACAGCTTAAAACCTATCTCTTTGCTCAGGCATTTCACTGATAGATATCTGCTACCACCTAGTGGCAAGAGGAAACATCAGGGATATCCTGACACAACTTGTATTTACCTGCACTATTCTTACCCTGCCTACTCTTATACACTGCCTATCAAATTCATGTGTCGGTTATTGCACTTTTTACTTCTTACTGATGACTATTTTTAAACTGAATCATTTTAAACTATTTTTACTATTTGTGTTACTGAAAACTGTAAGCGGAGAGCCTATTGGGATGCTAGATCCTAATGTGAAACACTGTGATTTGCCATACCTTGCTACCTGTCTATCTTTTTATGCCCGCTTATGCCTGTATTTTTTACTGTTGTGAAGCACTTTGAACTGCAACCTCTGTATGAAAAGTGCTATACAAATAAATGTATTATTATTATTATTATTATTATTATTATTATTATTATTATTATTATTATTATTATTATTATTATTATTATTATTATTATTAAGTCAAGAAAAAACAAGAATACCATAAGGTCCATAAGATCAAAATAAATAATAAATGCATGCATGCAACACTCCCAGACGTACCCCACACGAAGGTAAGGAAAAACTCACTAAAACCTAACAATAGGGGAAAAAATGCACCACAGGCAATGTGGAGGAGAGAAACCTTAGAAGGGCCAATTCAAGGGGGGATCTCCCTTCTTAGATGTCGGTGATATTAGTGTTGCATGTTGCATTAAAAAGAGGCGAACAGCTGGTAAGCATGCACCCATGTGTGTAGTGAAACACAGACGAGTGCATGATGCGATAGCAACTGAACATTTTGAAAAATTAAATATAGAGCTGATAGTGATAACAACTGAACATTTTATAAGATTAAAGATAGAGCTGATAGCGGCTCTAGTTGAGGCACAGGGGTGCGTCCTCCCTGGACGTTCCACACTCCGGCCACCACTCCGAGACAGCCGAAGACAGGGAGACAGGAGGCGACGCAGAGAGGGCCGCATCCCCCCGGCCATCACGGGACGTCGAACACTCCGGCCCCCACCACGAGACAGCCGGAGACAGTCAGGGAGACAGGGGGGGCACGCAGAGGGGCCAGCAGGGGTCGCATCCTGGGTGGGTGGGTGTCATCACGGGACGTCCAGCACTCCGGTCATCACTCCAGGACAGCCACCCACAGGGAGACAGGGAGACGGGAAAAGGGAAAGTCAGCTGCATGATTCACATGTCTGTGCGTCAGCCGTTATGTTACTTACTTCAAATGGATTCATATTGTTGTGGATTCATATAGTTGTGGGTTCCCAAATAATATATTCATTAAACTGTTTGCTAAAAATAAAAATAAAAACATCAAATCATTTTTTTATCATTAATAATACTATAAAGAATTGGAAAGATATAAAGACAACTCTAAGATAACCAGTATCAATATAAAAGAAAACACTACATTATGGTCTAATGAATACGTAAATATATCTCTGCATACTGTGATCAGATAATAAAGTGGGTATGTCTACTGTATAACCCTGAGACGAGGGTCCTTGGAGGTGAATGAGGAGGTGAGTAGCCTGTGCGTGCTGCACACAGTCACATACAAACTTCACAACTCAATGGCTAGTTTTTCAGAGATGAAACCTGTCGCTGGTGTGTTGTGAAGCACAGTGTTAAATATCAAATCAAGAAAGAATTATGATAATAATACAAAAAAATATATATTTTAGTTAAATATATGATGCAGCTCTTGATGAATGGTAAATGGCTGCATTTATATTGTGCTTTTATCCAAAGCGCTTTACAATTTTGTTCCTCACATTTGACCCATTCACTCACCGATGGCGACCATGCAAGGTGCCAACCTGCACATCGGGAGCAATTAGGGGTTAAGTGTCTTGCTCAGGGACACCTCGACACGCTGCCCGGGAGGAGCGGGATTTGAACCGGGAACCTCTGGATTACCAGACGACTGCTCTACCTCCTGAGCCACTGTCGCCCCCCTCCTTGATACAAGGACTAACAGACAACAGGTACATATGGGTTTATAATTGTATTTACTGTATTTTGTGTCTGGTAAAAGGTTTGTTTATGTTGGTAATGTTTGTAAACACTGACGTAAAACTGATTATATTTTGATTCATAACGGGTTATGAAGTTAGTTACGGATCAAATTCATGGTTTGGGCTTTTAAGAGGTTACGTCGTTTGTGTGTGTGTGTGTGTGTGTGTGTGTGTGTGTGTGTGTGTGTGTGTGTGTGTGTGTGTGTGTGTGTGTGTGTGTGTGTGTGTGTGTGTGTGTGTGTGTGTGTGTGTGTGTGTGTGTGTGTGTGTGGGCAAGCCATGCATGTCCCCTATTCACACAGGATACACATAACTATTCTATATATTTGGGAACTACTATACTACTATACGAACTATATTTATTGAAGGGCAAATATAATTAGAGAGGGCATATACATACCCTCCTCTTGCACCTTGACCTTTTTACACTGCCTATACTTGCCCTTATGCGCATGCCCAGAGTTAATTATATTGTTATTATTGTTTACACTGCATATTTTTTATTCTATTAAAATGTTTACTTCTCCACACTGTACGATAATTGTACCATGTTTTCTACTACCTGACTGTACCTCCCTTCTCCCCTCCCCCATGCTGCTATGGTGCCTGAATTTCCCCAAGGGGATCAATAAAGGAATATCTCTTATCTTATCTTAAACAACACAGAAGTCCTAGCCTGCTCAGCACAGACAGACGTAGCCAGTGCAGCAGGGCAGGCAGGTCATCATGGTTAAAAGAACTCCAACTCTGAAGGCTATTTAGATCCCCGAACAGACTGAAGGGGGTTTCACGTTACCAACCTCACTCTCTGAACACTCTCTCTCTCTCCTCTCCTTTTCTCTCTTCTCTTCTTTTCTCTTCTCTTTTTTTGATCCACTTTTTCTCCCATTTTCTATATTTTCTCCCATCCCAATTTCGTATCATCCAATTCAACCCTCCCCTGTCACGGACGCTGTTTCTTGCCTCCCACAAGCCGGCTGCAATGTGGACTAAGTCATACATAGCACAAGTCCCCTCCGGTACTTGAGGTAACAGCAGTCGCATCTTTTCACCTGCGCAGCTCGATCTCTCAGTGGCGAGGAGTAACACGTGGGAGGCTCACGCTGCCCCCGACACTTCCTGATTCTACTGCGCAGGCGCACCAACCGACCTGTAGGAGTCGCTGTCCACAACGCCCGATCCCCACCCATCAGTTTCCCACCCCCTAATAAGGCCAATGTGTATTACGTAGTACGGACGACCAGCTAAACTGAAAGCAAATGTGGAGCGCTGGGCTCGAACTGACGAGCCCAGCGTCTCCAGCATTTTGTGGCGAGCGCCTTGCCCACTACGCCACGTAGCCGCATCTTCTTTTCTCTTCTCCTATCATCTTCTCTTCTTTTCTCTACCCTTCTTCGATCATCTTCTCTTCTACCCTCTCTGCTTTTCTCTTCTCATCTATATACTCGTATGGGCTCCTCTCCTTTCCTCTCTTCTCCTATTCATCTTACCAGCTCCGCTGGAAACTCTCTTTCCTCCTCCCCTTGTCGTCTCCAACTCACTTCCTAGCAATAGTGAAGTCTCTGTCTCTGTGTGTGTGTGTGTGTGTGTGTGTATGTGTGTCTCACTCGCTCTCTCTTCACACACACACACACACACACACACACACACACACACACACACACACACACACACACACACAATCAACCTAAAACAACCCAGATCCGCCACTGTGTGTCCGCTGTGTGTCTCTGATTGGACAGCAGGTTTGTCTGTCATCATCCAGTTGTTGTGTTATTGGCCAAGCCAGGGTATAGAATTAAATACGGTCCGGGATATACATTACATTATAAAATATAAAATATACAGTAAAATGTACAGAAGAGGACTTTAAGTCTGCTGTTAAACCTCTCAGGCTGCTTTCAAGAACTAGACACTTACAGGATAGATAGATAGATAGATAGATAGATAGATAGATAGATAGATAGATAGATAGATAGATAGATAGATAGATAGATAGATAGATAGATAGATAGATAGATAGATAGATAGATAGATAGATAGATAGATAGATAGATAGATAGATAGATAGATAGATAGATAGATAGATAGATAGATAGATAGATAGATAGATAGATAGATAGATAGATAGATAGATAGATAGATAGATAGATAGATAGATAGATAGATAGATAGATAGATAGATAGATAGATAGATAGATAGATAGATAGATAGATAGATAGATAGATAGATAGATAGATAGATAGATAGATAGATAGATAGATAGATAGATAGATAGATGGCAAGCAGGCAGGCAGATAGATAGCCGAGTGAATAGTAGAGGATACATTTATACAGTATTAGAACTCAGCCTAGTGAACAGTAGAGGATACATTTATACAGTATTAGAACTCAGCCTAGTGAACAGTAGAGGAGACATGTATACAGTATTAGAACTCAGCCTAGTGAACAGTAGAGGAGACATGTATACAGTATTAGAACTCAGCCTAGTGAACAGTAGAGGAGACATTTATACAGTATTAGAACTCAGCCTAGTGAACAGTAGAGGAGACATGTATACAGTATTAGAACTCAGCCTAGTGAACAGTAGAGGAGACATTTATACAGTATTAGAACTCAGCCTAGTGAACAGTAGAGGAGACATGTATACAGTATTAGAACTCAGCCTAGTGAACAGTAGAGGAGACATTTATACAGTATTAGAACTCAGCCTAGTGAACAGTAGAGGAGACATTTATACAGTATTAGAACTCAGCCTAGTGAACAGTAGAGGAGACATGTATACAGTATTAGAACTCAGCCTAGTGAACAGTAGAGGAGACATGTATACAGTATTAGAACTCAGCCTAGGGAGCATTATAGTGGACATGTATACAGTATTAGAACTCAGCCTAGTGAACAGTAGAGGAGACATTTATACAGTATTAGAACTCAGCCTAGTGAACAGTAGAGGAGACATGTATACAGTATTAGAACTCAGCCTAGGGAGCATTATAGTGGACATGTATACAGTATTAGAACTCAGCCTAGGGAGCATTATAGTGGACATGTATACAGTATTAGAACTCAGCCTAGGGAGCATTATAGTGGACATGTATACAGTATTAGAACCTAATTAACTGTATAAATTAGATGAACCTGCTCACAGTGTCAGAACCTGGTCCCACAAACAGTGACACAGGGGGTGGAGGAAACATCATTACAGTATTAGGATATAGCCAGGAATGCCGTGTATGGTAAACCCACCTTTTTAAGCAAATATCAATCTTTATGATTAAAAGATCAGTATCAGATTGATGCAATCTACATAAAAGTGCATGGGTGATTTTGAGGACTGAAAACAAAATTATACGATTCTGATGCATCTATTTATTTTTTACAACTTGCTCTCCTGTGATTGACCGGAGCTAATGGTTTATACCCACTGGATCACTGGACACAACACAATATAGTAAAGTGGACACCCGTGTGATATCAGAGCTCAGCCCAACAGCTGAGTAAACACTGTTACAGTATTAGGACCGGGCCAGAGGAGCAGTAGCAGGGAGAGGGAGTGGAGCTTGGACATTCCTCCATGTATGACTAATATATAGAAGCCTATTGTTCTCCTTTACCTCCACCAAACTCCGCAGTGTATAGTGTCAACCAATCACTAACCCATCGCAGAGGTGTCCACCGGTCTGTTCTGTTTCCACAAATATAAAAATGCAAAGCAATAAGCCTCTGAAAGGTCCGTCAAGGGTGACAGACACGTCACAGATTTATTTCCAATGTGGTCCTAGAAGAATGTAAACAAAGTTCAGTCAGTGGCTATAGATCGATAACAAAATGCTTCAACAAATGACACAAATAAACCTTGACTTTATATTCACAAAATGTACAAATATGGAGAGAATAATAAGACAGTATGCCGGGAACTAAAATGAATAGCATGTATATATTTTGTTTTCCATAGTCTTAATTTGGTTAGGGATCATACTACTGACTGAAGGCTTAATAATGATGTTGTAAATGTAAACACATTAGGCACCAGTCAATGTGTTGCTGTGGGTTTAGTAACTCCACAGGAGGATAATCCAGCCTGTTCTGTTTCTTTCATCATCATATGAGGCACCACACCACACCGCCTCCTGCAAACAGGGGATCTATCTATGCAGGAGGCCCCGTTCCAAACGTGTTTGGAAACGCTGTATTCCGCCGATGTTCCTTTGATATCATCCATATTATAATTCAGACTGAGCCAACTCCTGGCAGAAAACACCATTACAAGTTTCCCTGCTTCTCTCTCTCTCTCTCTCTCTGCTGTTTTAACTCTTCGCTGCAGAGCAGAGCAGGGCAGGCAGGCAGGCTGCAGGCTGCAAGGCAAACAACTGTTCCCTACAAATCATCCGTCACCATTGGAAACCGGTTTTTCACCCCCCCCCCCACCCCCCCCCCACCCTACCCCCATTGCCCTCCCATCCTTCCTTATCGCTCTCTCTCTCTCTCTCTCTCTCTCTCTCTCTCTCTCTCTCTCTCCCTCTCTCTCTCTCTCTCTCTCTCTCTCTCTCTCTCTGCGCGTTGACTTCCTAGAAGAGCGCATGCGTTAACTTTTAAAGTACTCTCTCATCATCACTTCATGAGATGAACTCTGAACTCTGAAAAAAGTTTGACGCCTTTTGTCGACCATGTAGGTGTAGGCCAACAACGGCCAATTGTAAACTTTTTTTTACTCTATCTAATCTATTCTATTTTATTATTTGTATTACTGAAGAACTGTGATTATTTGCCTTATCTTGCTACCTCTCTATCTCGTTGTATTTAATTTCTTATGCTCGCTTATATGCCTGTATTTTTTTTTTACTGTTGTTGTGAAGCACTTTGAACTGCAACTTCTGTATGAAAAGTGCTATACAAATAAAGTTGTTATTATTATTACTACCGGTGATGTGTCCGTTAAGAGTTTTTAATTAAACAACCGTGAGTGTAAAAAGGAGGGGATGAGTAAAATTGTGTTGACATTTAAAAAAAAAATCAGCTTAAAACATTACTGTCTAAACAGGCCTTTGGGTAATGTTTGCGCTTCTCCTCTGCAGGTATAAAATATGTCTTTTGTTTTTTTGTTTTTTCTTTCTCTGTGATGCATTGTGTTTTTGTTCTGTCTCTCTTATCTCTTGAATGGTTCTTGCTTTTAATTTTTTATATTTTAATATTTTATTTCTGCTGTATGTAAAGCACTTTGTGAGTTGTCTCTGTGAAAAGTGCTATATAAATAAACTTTACTTACTTACTTACTTACTTACTTACTTACTTACTTACTTACTTACTAAAATAAATAAGAACTATAGTATCAGTATGCCCCCCCCCCCCCTCTCCCCTTTGCTCTCCACCCGCCGGTTGAGAAAGAGAGCAGCAGCAGCAGCAGCGCGTGCTTGTCATCCCCCACACGGCCGACAGGTGTTGTGTTGGTCTCACCACGTGACCGCCCTGGACACAGCCTGCTCCAATGGAGGAGGAGGAGGAGGGAGGAGAGGGTGGGGGGGGGGGGAGCGCGCGCTACGCTGCTACCGTTTCATCAACAACTACCGCCGCGTCAGTTTTATTAACCCTTTCACTGCCACACGACAGAAGGTTAACCCTTGGCTTTACTATCACACACACAACGACGGCGACGTCGTGATAGTAAAGGGTTAAAACCTTCTGTCGCGTGGCAGTCAAGGGGTTAACTGCTAATTTAAAAACTGCCCGACTGTTAAATTAAACTTTAAAAGTTAAACTTTTCCAATCACTCATTCACGACGATGTCGCGTTATTATTATACTCCTTCTTCTTTAACTTCCACTCACTCCATCTTGGAGAGTAAAGGATGCCTCTCTCTCTCTCTAGCCTCCTTCTTCTCTTCTTCTTCCTGCGGGGAGTAGTGGATGAATCCACCCTTTTGTTGCCCGTGTGGTCGAAGTGGCGATGGTTTGTTCCTTGGCAACAGGTTCTTGGCCGCCATGGTTACAGTCCAATAAATAACATCACACACTCCCTCCCTCTCCTCTAACTTCTCGTGATGGGGGTCCAGGGACATGGATGACTTCTGTCTTCTTCTCGGTGCATCTTAAGTGTTTGTTTCAAAACATCTAAGTTTCTTTTTTGTTGTTTTATTTTCCCAGTGGGCGATGATGGCCACTAAAACTACATTTTTTGGTACAATAACAGAAACAAAAGCAAAATAAAAGGAAGACCCGAAAACAAAACAAAAAAAACATCACAAATCTGGTATGTCATAATTATGTCTAGATGTAACAGTACTGTCTCTATCTGTATGTCATATATGTTATGATGAATTGAAAATGGGGGACCCTGATGTAAACAAGACGAAAGTATTTCTCTGGTCTGCATCCCCTTAACAATTGTGTGTATTGAACCGTACTGTATACTTGACAAACTGATTCTGCCCATTCTGCAATCTGTTAATAACATTTTCAATCAATCAATCAATCAATCAATCACATAGGGTCGAACATAAGACAGAACAAAAAAACAATAATACAACATATCAGACAAACATCTTTGTTTCAATCAGTTTTGTATCCATATACCATTAATTAATATAGAATAGCCTAAAGAAGGCAATTGGAAGTGATACATTTGTTATTTAGGCCCCCCGTTGCTCCCACGTTTTTGAATCTTTCTTTATACAAGTTGGAAAACAATGTTATTTTGTAATACAGACTACTTGGGCTAGGAATAGGCTACAGGGTAAATTGATGGTGCAATAAGCTAGTACTCTAAATAAATTAATGGCTCTTTTGGGGACTTTGTGGAGCCAACTTGTGTGCACAAGCCTTGAATGGCACACATCCAAGCTGTGTTTGTCAATAGTTCGACTTGAAATCAGGAGTAAACAATTAAGGTAAAAAAAACAACAACAACAATTGATTGGATCATGTAGCCTATATAGCGTTAACCCACTCAGTGTGTAAGAGCATCACTGTGTGTGCGTGTGTGTGTGTGTGTGTGTGTGTGTGTGTGTGTGTGTGTGTGTGTGTGTGTGTGTGTGCCGCCCCCCCCCCCCCCCCCCACACTTCTTTCAAATGATTATTTAGATTTCTAGCATGGAAATCAATTGTATTTTCAAATTAGAAATCTAGGTGTGCCCCCCCCCCCCCTTCTAGAAATAGACTACAGCACAGAGGAATGAATGAATGAAAACTTTATTTAACAGATTGCAGAATGGGTACAATACAGTACGGCTCAATACATACAATTGTTAAGGGGATGAGGAGGACCAGAGAAAGACGTTTGTCTTGTTTACATGATCAGGGTCCCCTATTTTCAATTCATAGTGAATAGGAAGGTGTGTGTGTGTGTGGGGGTGGGGAGGGGGCAGGTGTGAATGTATCCAATGTGAGCCTGCTGCAAATGTAGTCTACATGCTAAACACTTACTGAAGTTGCCGCAGCCTACTATATAGGCTGGATGGTTAGGGCCTAGCTAGCTGCCGGCTCCTATGGTAACCTAACACGCCTCTCTTTTATTTCACCTGTCAACAGTGTGGCCTAATCTGTGTCTATCCAGCGTCTGTATCTGATAGACGACATCGTCAGGTGTCAAGTCTGGTACGTTACCTGATGCTTTGTCAATAATAACCTATGACAATTCTTGTTTCTTTTTGTATTTATTTACAGATTTTCTGAGCATGTATGATCTTTTTCAGAAACATCCTGCTATATACAACATTCTGTAACGGGAGCTGCCCATGCAGTACAACCAGTCTTGACACTGTTGGCCACTAGGAGCTATAACGATTCTGACACTGTTGGCTATAGGGCCGGGCGATGAATTGAGTTTCAATTTCAATTATGATTTTGGCTTCCCACGATCATGAAAACAAGATAATAAAAATAAAATTATGATTATTGTGCTGCGTGCCATGTTGCTCTCATTTTGTCTGTAAATGCAGTGCACCCTTCCTTCACAGCGCCCCCCCCCCCCCCCCCCCCCCCCCCCCCCGTGTCGAGGGGGAGGAGCTACGGCACTCTTCAGTTATTTTGAAACGTCTTTGGTACCATGTAGAAGATGACAGAAAAGCAGCCTTTGGTCGATATGCTGTTCTCAAATCAATGAGTGATCGTGTTTTTTTTTTTTTTTATCCACTTTTTCTCCCATTTTCTATATTTTCTCCCATCCCAATTTCGTATCGTATCATCCAATTCAACCCTCCCCTGTCACGAACACTGTTTCTTGCCTCCCACAAGCCGGCTGCAATGTGGACTAAGTCATACATAGCACAAGTCCCCTCCGGTACTTGAGGTAACAGCAGTCGCATCTTTTCACCTGCGCAGCTCGATCTCTCAGTGGCGAGGAGTAACGCGTGGGAGGCTCACGCTGCCCCCGACACTTCCTGATTCTACTGCGCAGGCGCACCAACCGACCTGTAGGAGTCGCTGTCCACAACGCCCCGATCCCCACCCATCAGTTTCCCACCCCCTAATACGGCCAATGTGTATTAGTATGAACGACCAGCTAAACTGAAAGCAATGTGGAGCGCTGGGCTCGAACAGGCGAGCCCAGCGTCTCCGCATTTGTGGCGAGCGCCTTGCCCACTACGCCACGTAGCCGCCCTAATCAGTGATCGTGTTTAATAATTGTGATTATTAAATATATAATAATCTATCTATTTAAATGTGTATTAAAGGTCCACAATTGTTCACTTTTTGGGCAATTTTACACAATTCCTGTGAGTCTGTGGTGCACCACTTTCTGCCCTTCCAACGTACAAGCTATTTTTGGCTGGGCTCCGACCATACTCGCAAAGCGTTTTGACTGACACCCACCTGCACTATAGCCTATAGCTAAGAGATGGCAGATACGCTAGCACGGAGGAACACCACAAACGCTATTAGAAAAAATTAGCCAAATTAGAAAAGGGAATAACCTTTACCACTATCGCAAATAATCTGTCCGTTCACGCACGCGTTCTCATTGCGTTACCCGATACTAGTCCGAAGTGCATCATAGTTGTAGACGTTTGGTAACGGATGAATGAACGAGGTCCTACTGCTAATTAACTAATTACGACTTATGTACTTACTGATTTGATACTTTCTTTCGGGTCCCGAAGATTTGGTACAGCTCCCTTCTTTAGCAACAGCCTGGAAATCACCACAGCATTATAAAGTCCTTGATTCTCAGTGTTGTCTTTGCAAAAATCCAAAAAACGAACTTGGCCCATTGCTTCCGGAGCACGATATCATTAGGAAACGAGCGCACGGACATATTCGCCGCTTGCCAGCCAGGAACAGCACATGTCTTGCCCGTTTTGCTCATAATTTTAATGTTATGCTAACTTACTCAAATCACTGTTGAACTTCAGTTGATTGTGGGCGGTGGCTACAACCACAGTAGGGGCTGTGTGTGGTATGCAGATATTAGCTTAACAACAGTGATTGGTCAGCCCCTCTTACACGTCACAGATCCAGTCGATTCTGAATGGCTTATTTCAGTAGGGAGAGTTTTTGTCACAGCTGAACAGCAGAAACTGCACTTGGTACAGATTTCACATGTTCTCAGTGTTGGTACAACCCCCACATTGCTTGAAAACAATGCAAAACACTGGAAAGGGTAATTTTTTCAATAGGGGACCATTAAAATAATCGTGATTATGATTTTTGCCATAATCAAGCAGCAGCCCTACTGTTGGCCACTAAGAGCTCCCCAGTACAACCAGTCTGACACGTGGTTGGCCACTGAGCAGCTCCGCTAGAGCTGTTGGGGGTTGAGTGCCTTGCTCAAGGGCACTGAAATGGTTATTGTTGAGAATGTCATTCATTACCCTGTTCATATTTCCCTGCTAGTATGGATTAGAACCAACAAGCCTCCGGTCACCAGCTAGTCTCTCCATCCTCTGAGTCTAGGCCGCACCTGATACCCAGTCAAAAGCTAGCTTCTCCTCTAGGGGCCAGCCCTGATACCCAGTCAAAAGCTAGCTTCTCCTCTAGGGGCCAGCCCTGATACCCAGTCAAAAGCTAGCTTCTCCTCTAGGGGCCAGCCCTGATACCCAGTCAAAAGCTAGCTTCTCCTCTAGGGGCCAGCCCTGATACCCAGTCAAAAGCTAGCTTCTCCTCTAGGGGCCAGCCCTGATACCCAGTCAAAAGCTAGCTTCTCCTCTAGGGGCCAGCCCTGATACCCAGTCAAAAGCTAGCTTCTCCTCTAGGGGCCAGCCCTGATACCCAGTCAAAAGCTAGCTTCTCCTCTAGGGGCCAGCCCTGATACCCAGTCAAAAGCTAGCTTCTCCTCTAGGGGCCAGCCCTGATACCCAGTCAAAAGCTAGCTTCTCCTCTAGGGGCCAGCCCTGATACCCAGTCAAAAGCTAGCTTCTCCTCTAGGGGCCAGCCCTGATACCCAGTCAAAAGCTAGCTTCTTTAACCTCTAGGCCAGCCCTGATACCCAGTCAAAAGCTAGCTTCTTTAACCTCTAGGCCAGCCCTGATACCCAGTCAAAAGCTAGCTTCTTTAACCTCTAGGCCAGCCCTGATACCCAGTCAAAAGCTAGCTTCTTTAACCTCTAGGCCAGCCCTAATACCCAGTCAAAAGCTAGCTTCTTTAACCTCTAGGCCAGCCCTGATACCCAGTCAAAAGCTAGCTTCTCCTCTAGGCCAGCCCTGATACCCAGTCAAAAGCTAGCTTCTTAACCTCTAGGCCAGCCCTAATACCCAGTCAAAAGCTAGCTTTTAGCCAGCCCTGATAAATAATATATACTTCTTAGCAGACTTCTTAGCAGACTTCTTAGCTTAACATCCCAGGGAACTAATGGGATAACTGGGGATGTTGTTTGCTCCTGACAAGAGTCTCAAAGTCTGGGGTGATGATAGACAAAGCAACTCTGAGGTCATGCTCAATGTCCAATCTGTTCCTCTGCTTTGTCTTCAGCTGGACCAGAGCTGAGAAGCCACTTTCACAAAGATAGGTAGTGCAAAGAAAAGTATAAAAATATATATATATATATATATATATTTTACTTTTTTTTTTTTTTCTACACATACATCCCACTCAACCCACCAGTTGAGAAACACTGCTCTAGGCGACCCCTGATACCCAGTCTACAAACTAGCTTCTCTATCTCTAGGTGACCACTGTCCTTCAGTCATAAGCTAGCTTCTCTAACCAGGTGACAACTGATCACCCATCACAAGCTAGCTTCTCTATAGGCCACCACTGATCACCACAAACTATCTTCTCTAACATTTAGGCCACAATTGACCCCCACAAGCTAGCTTCTCTTTTTTTTGATCCACTTTTTCTCCCATTTTTCTATTTTTCTCCCATCCCAATTTCGTATCATCCAATTCAACCCTCCCCTGTCACGAACGCTGTTTCTTGCCTCCCACAAGCCGGCTGCAATGTGGACTAAGTCATACATAGCACAAGTCTCCTCCGGTACTCGAGGTAACAGCAGTCGCATCTTTTCACCTGCGCAGCTCGATCTCTCAGTGGCGAGGAGTAACGCGTGGGAGGCTCACGCTGCCCCCCGACACTTCCTGATTCTACTGCGCAGGCGCACCAACCGACTTGTAGGAGTCGCTTGTTCACAACGTTCGATCCCCACCCTTCAGTTTTCCCTCCCCATAATACGGCCAATGTGTATTAGTATGAACGACCAGCTAAACTGAAAACAATGTGGAGAGCTGGATTCGAACACGCGAATCCTAGCGTCTCCACACTGGTGGCGAGTGCCTTGCCCACTACACCACCTAGCCGCCCTGCTGTCAAATATCGTTAGGCCTACACTGTTAAAAAGCTAAACAAAATATTGCAATAGGACATTTTGGCCATATCAACCAACTCTTCTCCTATAGGGAGTAAATGGTGAATCAATGGACCAACCTTGTTTGTTTGTAGTACAGCCTACTTGTGTAATAATACAGTCTAACTGTAGCCTAACTCAAGAATAAAATTGTCCGCTGTATATCACACATCAAGTGTAAAAACCTCTGTGATGAATATGTGTTTAGCTGTTTACATGACATTTATATTTTGTCATTTAGCTGACGCTTTTATCCAAAGCGACTTACAAGTTTTAAAACTTGAGTGCTACAGTGTTGAGTGTATGTTAGTATATCAGGAAGAGTGCATGACAGTAAGAAGAAGTGTGTCTTCAGTCGACGATTGAAGAATTGGTCGGGTTTCGGCTGTCCTATAATTGTGGGACACCATTTTTTAGTAAGTGGTTTTACTAGCATACAAAGCCACCTTGACACTTGATGCTATGTTTTCACATGTTAATCTGGTATCAGATGGTGAGGCCGGTCCCATATGCATTTGTTTATGTTTGAGAACGCTTGCTGTGATGCTGTCTGCTCCCAAGATAGAACCCTCTATCACACACTATCGTCAGCCCTTTGTATCCCTGAACATTATGCCTAAACACATGGCTACAGCAGATCTACAAAGTATTCAGCTGGTAGCTATAGCCTACTTAGGCCTACGCATGTACCCTCAACTTGGCTCTAAAAGACAGGTCAAAAGTACAGAAGAACAAGGTTATCAGCCATTCTTATCATCCCTTTATAAATTGAGCCCGGGAGGTGCGGAACAGTGGGTCTATGGAGTAAGTCTGGCCCAAAGTTAACAGGCTTATCACTTTTACAAATTCAGGCAGATAAAAGTAGTGAACACTGCTGTCACCAACAAACAACACATCTCCACACAGCCTACCATCTTCTGCGGTTCTCAAAGCGTGGTCCGGGGACCCCCAGGGGTCCCACAGAGAGGGTCCCCTGCAAAATGAGAAATATTTATTCCTCTATAAATTAGTAGTGAGATAATTTATAAGAATGACTGTTCTAGTATAGACAATTCTGGATTAAATCATATGTAACAACAAGTATCTTTAGGGGTCCCTGAGACAAGATCTTAACAATTGAGGGTCCCAGACTTTATTCTGTAGCAATTTGGGGGTCCTTGACGTTTGAGCACCACTGCACTTGAATAATATATGCTGATCATAGAATTTCCCTCTGGATTAACAAAGGATTTCTATTCTATTCATAGGTTTGATTCTCTCCACATATGGAATTCTGGACTAAGTCAGATTACATCTCTAAAATATCCTCAAGTACGCCCCCTGGGGACAACCGCTCATCAGATGGGGGTCCAGTGGGTCCACACACTGGCCAAACACATGACAACGTTTGCGAACCATCGATCTAGACTTCTGCCATTTAAATAGCTGGAGAAGCATGTGTCCACTACGATAATGTGGCCTGTCATTGATTGATTGATTGAAACTTTATTAACAGATTGCAGAATGGGTACAGTACAGTACAGCTCAATACATACAATTGTTAAGGGGATGCGGACCAGAGAAAGACTTTCGTCTTGTTTACATCAGGGTCCCCCATTTTCAATTCATCATATGACACACACGACATACAGATAGACAGTACTGCTACATCTATACATTTATGACATACCAGATTTGCAATTACAGTACTGTTTGTGATACAAAAAGAGTCCAGAAAGAAAAAGTATATACATTTGACGTAGAAACTGTACATTGGATTGGGTAGGTGGGGGTGGGGGGGGGACTGTACATTGGAGGTGGTTGGGTGGGTGGGGGGGGGGGGGTGGGTGGTTGGGTAGGAGGGTGGGTGGGGGACACTGTACAACTGTACAAACAAAACTGTACATTGGATTATTGACAAGACCATACTTGGTAATTTACTGTACATACATCAGCAGATGAATGAATGAATGAATGAATGGATGGATGAAAACTTTATTTAACAGATTGCCGAATGGGTACAATACAGTACGGCTCAATACACACAATTGTTAAGGGGATGCGGACCAGAGAAAGACGTTTGTCTTGTTTACATCAGGGTCCCCCATTTTCAATTCACAGTGATAGAGATACGATTACAGGCAGTCAACAGGCTATACTCGTTTTTGCCTATATTATAACCTTCGAAAAGTCACCAAGAAGTCCCGATTTTCCAACAACAAGCTTCCACGGCCTATCCCATCCTCCACCACCACCCCTCCCTCCTCCTCCTCCTCCTCCTCCTCCATCCTAGCCCAGCAACAGGCAGGGCCAGCCGGTGAGAGAGGCTCTTCCTGCCGACTCCGGCTCGGAGGGAGGGGATGGGAGGGGAGGGGAGAAGAGGGGAGGAGAGGGGATGGGAGGGGAGGGGAGATGCGTGTGTCGTGCTCCGCCAGTGGTTGATGAGAAGAGGCGGGGAGGGGTCTGAGTCTGGAGATGAGGGCTTGGAGGAATGTTGGGAGAGTATAATATGCCCAGGCAGCCAGCCCGGCAGCCATGCAGTGAAACTAAATTTAACAATTGATAGGTTAAATATAGTAGGTTTACTTGGTCACTTTGCTCCTCACATCCCTATATACTTCCATCACACGTATAATAAAAAGCATCACCAATAATGTCCCTCTACAATGTAGAGTCTACATAATAACTCGTAGAGCAGTATTGTGTTTAGTTGTTTTCTTCGAAGTTATATGTTTATTGTGCCAGGTCATAATAACAGTCAACAGCTTATGTTATTTTGAAGTCATTATTATTATTATTATTATTATTATTATTATTATTATTATTATTATTATTATTATTATTATAGGCTATGCTATTTATTCTGAACAGACATGGATGAATGAATGAATGAAAACTTTATTTAACAGATTGCAGAACAGCTCCCAGAGAAAGACTTGGGTCCCCCATTTTCAATTCACAGTGGGGGGGGGGGGGGGGACTTTACTTCCCATGATGCATTCAAACTGAAAAATACACAAATGCACTTTAATCTAGTGATGGAATGTACTTCTCTAAAGTTTTTTTCCTCGTCGAGAGAGAGAGAAAAAAAAAGTGCAGATCGAGGGTACCACCGCCACGCCGTCCTCCCTCCCCCAGAATAAAACTTTTCTGCCCCCCCCCCCCCCCCCCCCTCTCCTCTCTCTCTCTCTCTCTTCTGTGCTTAGCGACAGGGATGCTTTGCTGGCCACACTCTGTGTACTGCACCACATCCTGAACACGTGATGAGCAGCTTTACTTATCAGGTTTAGGGGGAGAGAGGGGAGAGAGAGCGAGAGAGAGAGAGAGAGAGGAGAGAGAGAGAGAGAGAGAGAGAGAAAGAGAGAGGGGGGGGGAGAGAGAGAGGGGAGAGAGAGAGAAAGAGAGGGGGGAGGAGAGAGAGAAGAGAGAGAAAGGGGGGGAGGGAGTAGAGAGAGAGAGAGAGAGAGAGAGGAGGGGGGAGGAGAGAGAGAGAGAGGGGGAGGAGAGAGAGGGAGGAGAGAGAGACAGAGGAAGAGAAGAAAGAGAGAGAGAGCGAGAGCAGCGCTCCGGGGAGAGAGAGGGTTGTTCGTGGAGGAAATAAAAAGCAAGAAATAAAAAATATAAAAAGTATTTTCTTCCTCTCGCCTCCCTCTCTTCGACAACTTTTTTTTTTTATTTATCTCCCCGTTTTTCCGAAGAAGGGGTGAGAGAGGAGGAGGAGGAGAGAGAGAGAGGGAGGAGGAGGAGAGAGAGAGGAGGAGGAGGAGAGGCGAACACACACGAAAGTTTAGTCGAACTTTGCACATCCTTCGGAAACGCCATTTTGATTCCTCCCATCGGAACAAGTTTGCAGCTTCTTTTTTTTTTTTTTTATTCCTCCTCCCGTCGAGTCACAGTCCATCATCATCCTCACCATCATCCTCATCCTCACCACCCGCTCCACCACCATCATCATCTCTAGGCCCCTCTCTCTCGACATGTCTCGGCGCAAGCAGCCCAACCGAACAAAGTCGTGAAGAAACGTAAGTAAAAGCCGGTTAATCGTTTTACATCTTTATCACGTCGATGATGATGATGTTCACGGAGTTTGTGATGTGAACTCTGTACCGGCCGCCGCTGCCGTGTGGCGTTAAGTTATTAAGTTATCAAACAAACTCGCGGAGATGTTTGAGAGTTTTTCTTCTGTTTTTTTTTTTATTCTAACCAGCAGCGCTTCCTACTTTGAGTCGCGTCGCGGTGATGCGCGTCTCTCTCTCTGTCCGCGGCGCTGCCTCTCTCTTCCTGATCCCCCAGAATAAGACTTTATTCTAACACTCGATCACTTTAGTACAACTTAGTGCTTAGTTTGTTGTCGTTGTGTATAAAGTTTTGTTCGGGCTTGATGGCGATGGAGAGAGAGAGAGAGAGGGGGGGGGGGTCAAAGTCTACTGCGAGTCGAGCATCCATATTTATCTCTCCTTTTATCCGCGACACGTTGACTCCTATAATAAGACTTTATTACCTTCACTTTAGTACAACTTAGTGCTTAGTTTGTGCTCTTGTGTCGTTGTGTATAAAGTTTTGTTTTGGCTTGATGGCGATGAAAAGAGAGAGAGAGAGGGGGAGAGGGTCAAAGTCTACTAGGAGTCGAGCAGCATCCACACCTCTCTCCTTATCCGCGACACCAACAAGACTCTCCTATAATAAGACTTTATTCTCACTTTAGTACAACTTATAGTTAGTTCTCTTGTCGTCGTCGTTGTTGTGTATAACGTTTTGTTTTGGCTTGATGGCGATGAAGAGAGAGAGAGAGAGAGAGAGAGAGGGGGGGGGGGTCAAAGTCTAGTGAGCTAGTCAGTGGAGCATCATATCTCTGCACTTTGGTCTCGGCTCCCTCCTCGGCACCATGTGTCTCCATGTTGGAGCTAAGAGCTACCGACTCCCGTCCCGGGAGGATGACCTTGTTGCTGAGCACTTCTTTTTAACTTCTCGGTTGTTTTTGAACGATTTGAACGAAGCGTTCGAAGGCACGAATAAGTGATCGGTGTTGTTGTTGTTGTTGGTGTTAAATGGTAAACCTGTTTTTTTTCACATCTCAGCCTTTTGGCCACAACACCACATATCACCACCGCGACGTGACGCCTGTTGCATCCACCTCCTCCTCCTCCCCCCTCTCGCTCTCCCCCCCTCTCTCTCTCTCTCCCCCCTCTCCCCTCCCTCTCTCTCCCCCCCTCTCTCCCCCCTCTCCTCTCTCTCTCTCTCTCTCTCTCGATCGCTCTCTCCCTCTCTCCTCTCTCTCTCCCCTCCCTCTCTCTCCCCCCCTCTCTCTCTCTCGATCGCTCTCTCCCTCTCCCCCCTCTCTCTCTCCCCCCCCTCTCTCTCGATCGCTCTCTCTCTTCCCCCCTCTCTCTATCTCTCTTTCCCTCTCTCTCTCTCCCCCTCTCTGCTAGAATCTCATGTCGACATCTTATCTGCTCTACTCCTGCCCACTTAAAGGTTAACTGTTTGGGTGTTATAGTTATAGTGTGTTTAATATCATCATCATGCATCAATCATCCAGAGACACCGACTTTATGAAATTTTTTTCTTTTATCCACACAAAGTTTGTTTCTCGTGTTTGTTATTATATGTTGACTGCGATCAGGGAGGAGGAGGATGCTGGACGTTTGTTTTTCGTTTTTTTTTTTATTATGTAAAGAGTGTCTTATCGCCTCTTCGGGTCAATAATTGATGGACGGCTGGGTTTGTGTCTTTTACACTTTGCACCGCGGCTACAAAGTTCCTCCTCGGCGGGGAAACCGAGAGAGAAGTGATGAATTGATGAGTTTTGAGTTTGGCTGCTGGAGGAACTGCAACGTAGCCGGTTAGATAATGGTTGCTAGGCATTTTTTCCTCCTTTTTTTTCTCTCTCTCTCTCCCTCTTTCCGTCCTCGCTGCCTCTTCTCTCTCGTCGAGCGCCGCGCAACAGGCGTTTGGAACTTTAGTTTGGTTGAAGTGGGTGTTAAACAACGCGCCATCAACCTGTTTGATTGTTTTTTTTAGCATTATTGATCGTTTTGTGTATACATAAACAACTTGTTTTTCCGAGATGGTAGAAGATAAAAAAAAAAAAAAAAAAAAAAACTTTCGATGCTCCTCCTCTTTTCCTTCTCTTTCGGTCTCATCTCTCGGTCTCCTCCTTTTTATCGTCTCCTCTCTTTCCTCCTCTCTTCTCCTCTCCTCTCTTCTCTCCTCTCCTCTCCTCTCCTCTCCTCTCCTCTCCTCTCCTCTCCTCTCTCTCTCTCTCCTCTCCTCCTCTCCTCTCTCCTCTCTCCTCCTCTCCTCTCCTCTCTCCTCCTCTCCTCTCTCCTCCCCTTCTCTCCTCTCTCCTCCTCTCCTCTCTCCTCCTCTCCTCTCACGAAAGGAGGCAGGGAGGAGAGATCCGGATGAGCAGTTCGCATTCCATTACGAAATTCTACACTGTAGCCGAGCTAGGCCCACGGCGACAGCCGTTTCTCTCTCTCTCTCTCTCTCTCTCTCTCTCTCTCTCTCTCTCTCCTTGCTGAAGGGAATCTTTAACTCGACTTTCCACTCCCTATTATAAAAGCTCAGTGGTGTTTTTCTTTTCTATCAGAACATCAAAGTGGATGTCAAACGTGTGAATTCATCATGTGAACGGTAGCGGTTTGTGATTAAATGATGAAACTGGATTTTCTCCTGCCATTGTGGCAGGCAGGCTGGTGTGTGCTGCTCGTGTCCATGAGTTGTGTGTGTGTGTGTGGGGGGGGGGGGGGGGGGGGGGGCACACTTAATTGCTCGCCAGTTTCAGAGGGCTGTTTATCTTCACCTCTTGAACTACTTGTTCTATTTATTTAATTTGGCTTTACAATACTTTTCTTAATGTTGTGGTATTATTCATGATGATGATAATAATGATGACACACACACACACGCACGCACGCACATACACACAGCCTGCAGTCATAGTCAAGTAAAGGCATGATGAAGCATGAACAGTGGTGGGGGGGGGTGGAGAGAGGGATGCTTGTTTTTCTTTTCTTCTAGCGGTGATGGAAATAAAGATCTCCTTCCTCAGCGTTGGGAGAACCAGGCCCATAGAACCCAGGCCTAGACTCGGTACAGTCGAGTCATTTTTATGTCCAATTCAAAACATTGAAAAAAATCGTTTATCACAAGAAGTTTGGCATTAAGAATTGACAAGAGAACGATGGTTTGGTCATTAGGCAATAAAACTATAATTACCTTGACTGAGCTGACCCCAGCCAGGGTAGAGACACATGGCACACTGGCGGAGTGGCTGCCATATTCAGGTTACAGAATAACCTCATATTATCTATCACTCAGCCTGTAAACCTGGTAGGGCCTAGTGCTAGGCTGTCTAGAAGCTATTCACACAGGGTTTAGAGCTAGGCTGTCTAGAAGCTGTTCACACAGGGCTCAGAGCTAGGCTGTCTA
>NC_140176.1:7578435-7626252 GCF_963971535.1 Notolepis coatsorum
CAAATGTGAGGAACAAAATTGTAAAGCGCTTTGGATAAAAGCTGCAATATAAAAAAGCAGCCATTTATTGAGGATATGTCATCATAATAACATATTTCAGACGAGGCCATGAATAGATCATGAGGCAGGCCTACCTTCAGCTCCACGTCAGTCTCCTGGTGCCCACCGGAGATACAACACACATGCCTGGTGCGATCCTCGGTGCCCAGACGCACATCCCTCAAAGTTCAGCTTTGATTGAACAGACAAAACAGACACCAAGTGGATTCCAAACCAAACGAATAATGAAAGGTGGACATCAGTCTGCAGGGGAACGAGCTCTCTGTGGTAAACAAGAGTCCTCTCCTCCAGCCACACATCCCCACCAGTGTTTGGGGTAACACCTTACCAAAGGAACCGCTACAGTAACACATTAGTTATGATTTCAGTAATAATGATGTCTGTAACAGGAGGTTGAGCGGTCGTCTGGTAATCAGAAGGTTACCGGTTGATTCCAGCTCCTCCCGGCAGCTTATCCGAGTGTCATTGAGCAAGACATTTTAACCCCTAACTGCTCCCGATGAGCAGTGGCTTCCGCCGTCGGTGTGAATGGGTGAATGTGAAGCATAAGTTGTAAAGCACTTTGGATAAAAGTGTTATATAAATGCAAACCATTTACATCAGATTTCGGAATGGTAGGAAGACTTTTCTTGAGGACTTTGTGCGTGTGATTGTGTGTGAGTGTGTGTGGATCTGTGGATAGAAAAATAAGTATTTTATGTGTGTAATATATCACCTTCCTTTTATTTGCCATACAAGCCTATTTATAACGTGAAGATTCCCATGATGTGTATGACACCACAGCTGGGGGCCGCCGATGTGAAGACGATGTGAGAATGACAGTCGGGAGAACAACTGGGTTTCCTCACTCTGAATAAAGTAATGCTTTCTAGTTTCTTAATGTGTTAATTAGTATACCAAGTATTTATATAGATAGCCTGCGAGAAGAGGAGAGGGGGGGAGGAGAGGAGAGGAGATGGGAGAGGAGGAGAGGAGAGGAGAGGAGATGGGAGAGGAGAGGGGAGGGGAGGAGAGGAGAGGAGAGGAGCAGGGGGGAGAGGAGAGGAGAGGAGAGGAGAGGAGAGGAGATGGGAGAGGAGCAGGGGGGAGAGGAGAGGAGAGGAGAGGAGAGGAGAGGAGAGGAGAGGAGAGGAGAGGAGAGGAGAGGAGAGGAGAGGAGAGGAGAGGAGAGGAGAGGAGAGGAGATGGGAGAGGAGAGGGGAGGGGAGGAGAGGAGAGGAGAGGAGATGGGAGAGGAGCAGAGATGGGAGAGGAGGAGAGGGGAGGAGAGGAGGAGAGGAGAGAAGAGGAGAGGAGATGGGATCTCCAGGGTTTGATTCCACCACTGAACACAGCAGGCAGTAAAGCGCCCCCTCACACCCTCTCTCTTGTCTCCTGTTCCAGTCTTCATCCAGGGCAGTAAAGCGCCCTCACACCCTCTCTCTCTTGTCTCCTGTTCCAGTCTTCATCCAGGGCAGTAAAGCGCCCCCTCACACCCTCTCTCTCTTGTCTCCTGTTCCAGTCTTCATCCAGGGCAGTAAAGCGCCCCCTCACACCCTCTCTCTCTTGTCTCCTGTTCCAGTCTTCATCCAGGGCAGTAAAGCGCCCCCTCACACCCTCTCTCTCTTGTCTCCTGTTCCAGTCTTCATCCAGGGCAGTAAAGCGCCCCCTCACACCCTCTCTCTCTTGTCTCCTGTTCCAGTCTTCATCCAGGGCAGTAAAGCGCCCCCTCACACCCTCTCTCTCTTGTCTCCTGTTCCAGTCTTCATCCAGGGCAGTAAAGCCCCCTCACACCCTCTCTCTCTTGTCTCCTGTTCCAGTCTTCATCCAGGGCAGTAAAGCGCCCCCTCACACCCTCTCTCTCTTGTCTCCTGTTCCAGTCTTCATCCAGGGCAGTAAAGCCCCCTCACACCCTCTCTCTCTTGTCTCCTGTTCCAGTCTTCATCCAGGGCAGTAAAGCGCCCTCACACCCTCTCTCTTGTCTCCTGTTCCAGTCTTTATCCAGGGCAGTAAAGCGCCCTCACACCCTCTCTCTTGTCTCCTGTTCCAGTCTTCATCCAGGGCAGTAAAGCACCCTCACACACCCTCTCTCTTGTCTCCTGTTCCAGTCTTCATCCAGGGCAGTAAAGCGCCCTCACACCCTCTCTCTTGTCTCCTGTTCCAGTCCTCATCCAGGGCAGTAAAGCGCCCCCTCACACACCCTCTCTCTTGTCTCCTGTTCCAGTCTTCATCCAGGGCAGTAAAGCGCCCCCTCACACCCTCTCTCTTGTCTCCTGTTCCAGTCTTCATCCAGGGCAGTAAAGCGCCCCCTCACACCCTCTCTCTTGTCTCCTGTTCCAGTCTTCATCCAGGGCAGTAAAGCGCCCCCTCACACCCTCTCTCTTGTCTCCTGTTCCAGTCTTCATCCAGGGCAGTAAAGCGCCCTCACACACCCTCTCTCTTGTCTCCTGTTCCAGTCTTCATCCAGGGCAGTAAAGCGCCCTCACACACCCTCTCTCTTGTCTCCTGGTCCAGTCTTCATCCAGGGCAGTAAAGCGCCCCCTCACACCCTCTCTCTTGTCTCCTGTTCCAGTCTTCATCCAGGGCAGTAAAGCGCCCTCACACACCCTCTCTCTTGTCTCCTGTTCCAGTCTTCATCCAGGGCAGTAAAGCGCCCTCACACCCTCTCTCTTGTCTCCTGTTCCAGTCCTCATCCAGGGCAGTAAAGCGTCTCTCTCGTCCCCTGTTCCAGTCCTCATCCAGGGGTTAAGATGCAGCTCTTTTGTCAGATACTGTATTTTGGGGAAACGACTGTCTCAGTGGTCGTCGTACTGGAACGGTGGTGGGGTGATTGGATGGAGAACAAACGAGGGAGGGAGAGACACAGCTCTTGTTCTCTGCCAGAGAACTGCTCATTAACACCTACTACGCTCTCTCCCCCCGGGCCCGTCACTCTCCCTCTCTCCCCCCATCTTTCACTCTCCCCCCCTCTCTCTCTCTTGCCCCTCTCTCTCTCCCTCCCTCCCTCTCTTTCTCTCCCCCTATCTCTCTACCCTTCTCTCTCTCCCCCCTCTCTACCCCCCCCTCTCTTTCTCTCCCCCCTCTCTCTCTATCCCCCCCTCTCTCTCTCCCCTCTCAAGCTTTTTGCTACTCTTTTTCTTTCTCCCCAGCTGTGTCTCTTTCTTCCTCGGCTTTACTCTCTCCTACCGATCTTCCATCTCTCTCTCTCTCTCTCTCTCTCTCTCTCTCTCTCTCTCTCTCTCTCCTTATTCTTCTGGCTATCCCTCTCTCTTTGCCGGTCTTTACTGTCTGTCTGTCTGTCTGTCTGTCTGTCTGTCTGTCTGTCTGTCTGTCTGTCTGTCTGTCTGTCTGTCTGTCTGTCTGTCTGTCTGTCTGTCTGTCTGTCTGTCTGTCTGTCTGTCTGTCTGTCTGTCTGTCTGTCCCCTCCTCTCAGATCAGTTGGAACACTGTTGGGAGAGAGTAGGATCACTCGTTGCCATGGTAATCCAACTGGGTTGTGTCTGAAGCTCCTCTCTCACTGCATTCTGGGACATGGAGGGGCCTCGTGTTACCATGGTTACCAGGAGAGATACAGTGGGGTGAGACTGGCCATACGTTGCTAACGGTCTATATGGGCCCTGGGGGGGGGGGGCTCGTCATTAATCCTTTGGCGATGCCTAATCCTCTCCCTCGAGACGCACGCACACACACACACACACACACACACACACACACACACACACACACACACACACACACACACACACACACACACACACACACACACACCACAGCGCTGTCCCTGGTGCTGAACTGGACAGCAAAAGGCAGTCTCATTTCACTCTCTCAACCCTTTCACTGCCACACGACAGAGTTAAAAATGGAGTTACGAGGATATTTGCTTGTAACTTTTCTCCGTTGATGAATGAGGTCCAATGTACTTAACCCTTTCACTGTGACAATACAGAAGGTTAGCCCTTTACTATCACACAACCGACGGCGATGCTCCATCATTAGCATCATTAGCTCCGCTAATGATGGAGCATCGCCGTCGGTTGTGTGATAGGAAAGGGGTAACCTTCTGTCGTGTGGCAGTGAAAGGGTTAAGTGCATTGGACCTCATTCATCAACGGACTTACGAGGAAAAGTTACAAGCGAATATCCTCGTAACTTCATTTTCGAGCTTTTCAGGCCGATTTTGAAATTCACGAACGGCTCCTTCTCTGGGATTCGCTCGCAGCTAAGAGCAGGATTTACGAGCACGGAAGAGCAGCCGTAAGTCGGACAGACTGGTGTGCGCTGTGTTTTTTTTTACTTCATTTAGGAGAAATCACTGTGATTGCGTTCACATCGATTCTACAGACATCCTCGGATTTAAATAATTATAATAATAAATACGATAATATTTCAATAATATCATAAAACAAATTACATTTGACACTTATAGTCATGTCTTATATAGGCATCGTGATAAACAGGCTACAAGCAAAAACGATGACTGACCTGATAATTCAATCTGGCGGCGTCTTGCACTATGGGCTGCCTGAATTCTTTAAATAACGGATTTCCAGTTCCGCGTTCGCGTTCTGCGCTCTGATTGGCCACTGACGTTTCTGGTCGCGCCAATCGTGTGACGGCAAGTTCTGCCACTGGTTAAAGGGGAACTCCACTTTTTTTGGAAATTAGCTTATTTAACATCTTCCCTGGAGTTAGACAAGAAGATGCATACCTTTTTTGTCTCTGTGCGTGCATTTTAGCTTTGGGAATAGACGCTCCGTTAGCATAGCTTAGCTTCATCACTGGAAGTGAGGCAGGACAGTAGCCTTACAGTGTATTGCAAGGTCTGACATTGACCAAACTTGAGTTCCCCTTTAAGCTTAGGCACTCTTTCGAAGTTGGTTAAGGTTAGAGTTTGTCTTAGAGCAGGGCGATAGAACACCAGCCCTGATTCCAAACTCTAACCTTAACCAACTCCGAAAGAGTCGCCTAAGCTTAACCTAAGGCGAAAATGGGCGCGTCACGCAATTGGGCCCACATGTCACATGACCAGAAACGTCAGTGGCCAATCAGATCGCACCAGAAACGGCAGTGGCCAATCAGATTCGCAAAACGCGAACGCGGTAGCATAAATGCGTTAGGAAACGAATAGACGCGTATGGGCTGGGTGCTAGTAGTCAGTTGATTGCCGATCGACAGCAGCTGTGGAAGCCTCTGGGACTGCCTCCACACCAGGCTCCAATTCAGTAATCACTTCCCACACACCCCCACAGAGACCACGGCACTAGGACACAGGGGACACGACACTACTGTAAGTACAGTTACTTTTGTATAATGTCCACAACTCCGCCATTTTTCACCAGATTGCAACACGATTCTTTTCTAGACGTTCACAGAAAGGTAAAGAAGCAATATACGTTGTATTTTATGGCAATAACGTTCAGGTTTGTTTCGACCTGTGAGATATAATCACGAAAATAACATCAATGTTTTTTTTTCCCACGTCAGCCGGCTGCAGCTTTGACAGAGGCTGGCTGGTGTGAGCTGGAAATCGCAGAGATATTTATAAACTCATATTTCGCTAATAACATTTAAAATCATTGGTAAACAAACGTAGTGCTGGAAATATACACTTTGACTGCTGTTTTGATAGGGTTAGGGTCTTTACTCTTGGCTACATCTGAAAAATAAATGCAACATTAATTAATACGGACTGTATTGATCTATTTATGTCCTGAAATTGATCTTGTACCAGTACTTGTATCGGGCTTAAGGGGTTAAGAACACAGCCGCACACCAGTCTTTCTGACTTACACTGCCTTATCGAGTTCCTAAATCATGTTCGTACCTACGAACGAATCTACGAAAAGAAGCCGTTCGATCTGGCCAAAATCGGCGGGAGAAGTTTGTAAGACGAGTTATGAAGAAACATAACTGGTAACTTTCTCGTAAGTCTGTTCGAGCATGAGGTCTAATGGTGGCTAGGCTGTCTAGGTGGAAGTGGCTGTTACCTCATGTATGTAGGGGTGTAAAAAGTTAAAAGTTTCTACTAGGACCAATCAGCATGGGTATGGGCGGGTTAATTTTCCATTGATGGGGTTTGATTGGCTGTTTTTAAATAAAGTGCGGCCTGCAGGATTAATAACGTTAACGTTAGTTCGGCCAGAGAAATATAGGTACTAATTAAAATGGTTGGACCTGCGAGATTTGTACTTTGTACTTTGTAGGTCTGCCTTTTAAATGTAAGGAGTAAAAAGTATGTTTTTTTCCCTCTGAAATGTAATTGAGTAAAAGTACAAGTATACAAACCTAATAATACTTGAGTAAAGTACAAATCCCCCAAAACAGTATAATTAAGTATTGTAACGAAGTACAATTACTCAAGTTCTTTACACCCCTGCTTATCAATAACAGCTTAGTGGCTTCCTCCTTGTGTGTTACGACCCTGGGTTGTAAAGGTTTGAAATATTGTATATTTTATACATTAGTATTCTGTTCTGGTTCTCATCCGTTCACTTTCCTTCCCATGTGTGTTTTAGTGCTTGTGTGTGTGTCTGATTGCTTGTGTGTGTGTGTGTGTGTGTGTGTGTGTGTGTGTGTGTGTGCGTGCGTGCGTGCGTGCGTGTGCGCGCGCGTGTGTGCGCGCGCGCGTGTGTGTGTGCGCGTGTTTCCTATAGGATAACTTGCTGATCCAGAGTGAGTGATTGCTGTGCCTGGCGGCTGCCACTGATTGGCTCGGTCATCATTCCTACGACCATATATAGTCGCTGTCTAGCCTGTCCACTCCGACAGCAACCTCCACTCGCACTCTCCAACCCAGACCTCTTTGATCTAGTTCCCATTGTTTTTATAACTTTGTGCCGCTAGTTTGGGAGCCGCGGGAGTGGGCTGCCCTTTGCTTTTGGGTTGATTTCTCATGTGTGGCTGATTTATAGGTAAGGAGTCAGGTATAGATTTGTTTTCTCACGTGGTGATAGATAAGTAGTCAGGTATAGATTGTTTTTTCATGTGGTAAGGAGTCAGGTGTAATAGTCCTGTATTTGATTTTCCATCACTGCTTTATTTCCAAGTTTAATTAAGAGTAGTATTTAAAAAAAGATAAAGAAAATAAGAAAATAGTTTTGGCCTTGGTCCAAAGCCTATGCTTCCCTTTTCGTCTTCATTTGTACGTCATTATAATAAATTGTTATTCTTTTTGGCATTCGCTGAGTTGGATTTTTGGGAATTGAGAGTGGCGTTATGTTATTAAGTCTCCCCTAGACGGGGTGTAACACGACACCTAGCCGCTGTAGATGTGTTAGCTGTTGTAGCCATTGTTGTAGTTGTTGCTGTAGTTGTAGTTGCTCTAGCTGTTGTTGTAGTTGTTGCTGTAGTTGTAGTTGTAGTTGTAGTTGCTCTAGCTGTTGCTGTAGTTGTAGTTGTAGTTGCTCTAGCTGTTGCTGTAGTTGTAGTTGTAGTTGCTCTAGCTGTTGTTGTAGTTGTTGCTGTAGTTGTAGTTGTAATTGTAGTTGCTCTAGCTGTTGCTGTAGTTGTAGTTGTAGTTGCTCTAGCTGTTGTTGTAGTTGTTGCTGTAGTTGTTGCTGTAGTTGTTGCTGTAGTTGTAGTTGTAGTTGCTCTAGCTGTTGTTGTTGTTGTAGCTGTTGCTGTAGTTGTAGTTGCTCTAGCTGTTGCTGTAGTTGTTGCTGTAGTTGTAGTTGTTGTAGTTGTTGTAGTTGTTGTTGTAGTTGATCTAGCTGTTGTTGTAGCTGTTGTTGTAGTTGTTGCTGTAGTTGTTGCTGTAGCTGTTGCTGTAGTTGTTGCTGTAGTTGTAGTTGCTCTAGCTGTTGTTGTAGTTGTAGTTGCTCTAGCTGTTGTTGTAGTTGTTGCTGTTGCTGTAGTTGTAGTTGCTCTAGCTGTTGTTGTAGTTGTTGCTGTAGTTGTAGTTGCTCTAGCTGTTGTTGTAGTTGTTGCTGTTGCTGTAGTTGTAGTTGTAGTTGCTCTAGCTGTTGTTGTAGTTGTTGCTGTAGTTGTTGCTGTAGTTGTTGCTGTAGTTGCTCTAGCTGTTGTTGTAGTTGTTGCTGTAGTTGTTGCTGTAGTTGCTCTAGCTGTTGTTGTAGCTGTTGCTGTAGCTGTTGCTGTAGTTGTAGTTGCTCTAGCTGTTGTTGTAGTTGTAGTTGCTCTAGCTGTTGTTGTAGCTGTTGCTGTAGTTGTTGTTGTAGTTGCTCTAGCTGTTGCTGTAGTTGTAGTTGCTCTAGCTGTTGCTGTAGTTGTAGTTGCTCTAGCTGTTGTTGTAGCTGTTGCTGTAGTTGTAGTTGTAGTTGTAGTTGCTCTAGCTGTTGTTGTAGTTGTTGCTGTTGCTGTAGTTGTTGCTCTAGCTGTTGCTGTAGCTGTTGCTGTAGTTGTTGCTGTAGTTGTAGTTGTTGCTGTAGTTGTTGTTGTAGTTGTTGTTGTAGTTGCTCTAGCTGTTGTTGTAGTTGTTGTTGTAGCTGTTGTTGTAGTTGTTGTTGTAGCTGTTGTTGTAGCTGTTGCTGTAGTTGTAGTTGCTCTAGCTGTTGTTGTAGTTGTTGCTGTAGCTGTTGTTGTAGTTGTTGCTGTAGCTGTTGTTGTAGTTGTTGCTGTAGTTGTAGTTGTTGCTGTAGTTGTAGTTGTTGTTGTAGTTGTTGTTGTAGTTGTTCTAGCTGTTGTTGTAGCTGTTGTTGTAGTTGTTGTTGTAGTTGTTGTTGTAGTTGTTGTTGTAGTTGCTCTAGCTGTTGTTGTAGTTGTTGTTCTAGCTGTTGTTGTAGTTGTTGTTGTAGTTGTTGTTGCTCTAGCTGTTGCTGTTGTTGTAGTTGTTGTTGTAGTTGCTCTAGCTGTTGTTGTAGTTGTTGTTCTAGCTGTTGTTGTAGTTGTTGTTCTAGCTGTTGTTGTAGTTGTAGTTGCTCTAGCTGTTGTTGTAGCTGTTGCTGTAGTTGTAGTTGCTCTAGCTGTTGCTGTAGTTGTTGCTGTAGTTGTAGTTGTTGTAGTTGTTGTAGTTGTTGTTGTAGTTGATCTAGCTGTTGTTGTAGCTGTTGTTGTAGTTGTTGCTGTAGTTGTTGCTGTAGCTGTTGCTGTAGTTGTTGCTGTAGTTGTAGTTGCTCTAGCTGTTGTTGTAGTTGTAGTTGCTCTAGCTGTTGTTGTAGTTGTTGCTGTTGCTGTAGTTGTAGTTGCTCTAGCTGTTGTTGTAGTTGTTGCTGTAGTTGTAGTTGCTCTAGCTGTTGTTGTAGTTGTTGCTGTTGCTGTAGTTGTAGTTGTAGTTGCTCTAGCTGTTGTTGTAGTTGTTGCTGTAGTTGTTGCTGTAGTTGTTGCTGTAGTTGCTCTAGCTGTTGTTGTAGTTGTTGCTGTAGTTGTTGCTGTAGTTGCTCTAGCTGTTGTTGTAGCTGTTGCTGTAGCTGTTGCTGTAGTTGTAGTTGCTCTAGCTGTTGTTGTAGTTGTAGTTGCTCTAGCTGTTGTTGTAGCTGTTGCTGTAGTTGTTGTTGTAGTTGCTCTAGCTGTTGCTGTAGTTGTAGTTGCTCTAGCTGTTGCTGTAGTTGTAGTTGCTCTAGCTGTTGTTGTAGCTGTTGCTGTAGTTGTAGTTGTAGTTGTAGTTGCTCTAGCTGTTGTTGTAGTTGTTGCTGTTGCTGTAGTTGTTGCTCTAGCTGTTGCTGTAGCTGTTGCTGTAGTTGTTGCTGTAGTTGTAGTTGTTGCTGTAGTTGTTGTTGTAGTTGTTGTTGTAGTTGCTCTAGCTGTTGTTGTAGTTGTTGTTGTAGCTGTTGTTGTAGTTGTTGTTGTAGCTGTTGTTGTAGCTGTTGCTGTAGTTGTAGTTGCTCTAGCTGTTGTTGTAGTTGTTGCTGTAGCTGTTGTTGTAGTTGTTGCTGTAGCTGTTGTTGTAGTTGTTGCTGTAGTTGTAGTTGTTGCTGTAGTTGTAGTTGTTGTTGTAGTTGTTGTTGTAGTTGTTCTAGCTGTTGTTGTAGCTGTTGTTGTAGTTGTTGTTGTAGTTGTTGTTGTAGTTGTTGTTGTAGTTGCTCTAGCTGTTGTTGTAGTTGTTGTTCTAGCTGTTGTTGTAGTTGTTGTTGTAGTTGTTGTTGCTCTAGCTGTTGCTGTTGTTGTAGTTGTTGTTGTAGTTGCTCTAGCTGTTGTTGTAGTTGTTGTTCTAGCTGTTGTTGTAGTTGTTGTTCTAGCTGTTGTTGTAGTTGTAGTTGTAGTTGCTCTAGCTGTTGTTGTAGTTGTTGCTGTAGTTGTAGTTGCTCTAGCTGTTGCTGTTGTTGTTGCTGTAGTTGTAGTTGCTCTAGCTGTTGCTGTTGTTGTAGTTGTTGTTGTAGTTGCTCTAGCTGTTGCTGTTGTTGTAGTTGTTGCTGTTGTTGTAGTTGCTCTAGCTGTTGCTGTAGTTGTAGTTGCTCTAGCTGTTGTTGTAGTTGTTGCTGTAGTTGCTCTAGCTGTTGTTGTAGTTGTTGCTGTAGTTGCTCTAGCTGTTGTTGTAGTTGTTGCTGTAGTTGCTCTAGCTGTTGTTGTAGTTGTTGCTGTTGTTGTAGCTGTTGCTGTAGTTGTAGTTGCTCTAGCTGTTGTTGTAGTTGTTGCTGTAGCTGTTGCTGTAGTTGTAGTTGCTCTAGCTGTTGCTGTAGCTGTTGTTGTAGTTGTTGCTGTAGTTGTAGTTGTTGCTGTAGTTGTTGCTGTAGTTGTAGTTGTTGTTGTAGTTGTTGTTGTAGTTGCTCTAGCTGTTGTTGTAGCTGTTGTTGTAGTTGTTGTTGTAGTTGTTGTTGTAGTTGTTGTTGTAGTTGCTCTAGCTGTTGTTGTAGTTGTTGTTGTAGTTGTTGTTGCTCTAGCTGTTGCTGTTGTTGTAGTTGTTGTTGTAGTTGCTCTAGCTGTTGTTGTAGTTGTTGTTCTAGCTGTTGTTGTAGTTGTTGTTGTAGTTGTAGTTGTAGTTGCTCTAGCTGTTGTTGTAGTTGTTGCTGTAGTTGTAGTTGCTCTAGCTGTTGCTGTTATTGTAGTTGTTGCTGTTGTTGTAGTTGCTCTAGCTGTTGCTGTAGTTGTAGTTGCTCTAGCTGTTGTTGTAGTTGTAGTTGCTCTAGCTGTTGTTGTAGTTGTTGCTGTAGTTGCTCTAGCTGTTGCTGTAGTTGTAGTTGCTCTAGCTGTTGTTGTAGTTGTTGCTGTAGTTGCTCTAGCTGTAGTTGTAGTTGTTGCTGTTGTTGTAGCTGTTGCTGTAGTTGTAGTTGCTCTAGCTGTTGTTGTAGTTGTTGCTGTAGTTGCTCTAGCTGTTGTTGTAGTTGTTGCTGTAGTTGTAGTTGTAGTTGTAGTTGATCTAGCTGTTGTTGTAGTTGTAGTTGTAGTTGTAGTTGCTCTAGTTGTTGTTGTAGCTGTTGCTGTAGTTGTAGTTGCTCTAGCTGTTGTTGTAGTTGTAGTTGTAGTTGTAGTTGTAGTTGCTCTAGTTGTTGCTCTAGCTGTTGCTGTAGTTGTAGTTGTAGTTGTAGTTGCTCTAGCTGTTGCTGTAGTTGTAGTTGTAGTTGTAGTTGTTGTAGTTGTTGTAGCTGTTGTTGTAGTTGTTGCTGTAGTTGTTGCTGTAGCTGTTGCTGTAGTTGTTGCTGTAGTTGTAGTTGCTCTAGCTGTTGTTGTAGTTGTTGCTGTTGCTGTAGTTGTAGTTGTAGTTGCTCTAGCTGTTGTTGTAGTTGTTGCTGTAGTTGTAGTTGCTCTAGCTGTTGTTGTAGTTGTTGCTGTTGCTGTAGTTGTAGTTGCAGTTGCTCTAGCTGTTGTTGTAGTTGTTGCTGTAGTTGTTGCTGTAGTTGTTGCTGTAGTTGCTCTAGCTGTTGTTGTAGTTGTTGCTGTAGTTGTTGCTGTAGTTGCTCTAGCTGTTGTTGTAGTTGTTGCTGTAGTTGTTGCTGTAGTTGCTCTAGCTGTTGTTGTAGTTGTTGCTGTAGTTGTTGCTGTAGTTGCTCTAGCTGTTGTTGTAGTTGTTGCTGTAGTTGTTGCTGTAGTTGCTCTAGCTGTTGTTGTAGCTGTTGCTGTTGCTGTAGCTGTTGCTGTAGTTGTAGTTGCTCTAGCTGTTGTTGTAGTTGTAGTTGCTCTAGCTGTTGTTGTAGTTGTTGCTGTAGTTGTTGTTGTAGTTGCTCTAGCTGTTGCTGTAGTTGTAGTTGCTCTAGCTGTTGTTGTAGCTGTTGCTGTAGTTGTTGTTGTAGTTGCTCTAGCTGTTGCTGTAGTTGTAGTTGCTCTAGCTGTTGTTGTAGCTGTTGCTGTAGTTGTAGTTGTAGTTGCTCTAGCTGTTGCTGTAGTTGTAGTTGCTCTAGCTGTTGTTGTAGCTGTTGCTGTAGTTGTAGTTGTAGTTGTAGTTGCTCTAGCTGTTGTTGTAGTTGTTGCTGTTGCTGTAGTTGTTGCTCTAGCTGTTGCTGTAGCTGTTGCTGTAGTTGTTGCTGTAGTTGTAGTTGTTGCTGTAGCTGTTGCTGTAGTTGTAGTTGTAGTTGTAGTTGCTCTAGCTGTTGCTGTAGTTGTAGTTGTAGTTGCTCTAGCTGTTGCTGTAGCTGTTGCTGTAGTTGTTGCTGTAGTTGTAGTTGTTGCTGTAGCTGTTGCTGTTGCTGTTGTTGTAGTTGTTGCTGTTGCTGTAGTTGTTGCTCTAGCTGTTGCTGTAGCTGTTGCTGTAGTTGTTGCTGTAGTTGTAGTTGTTGCTGTAGTTGTTGTTGTAGTTGTTGTTGTAGTTGCTCTAGCTGTTGTTGTAGCTGTTGTTGTAGTTGTTGTTGTAGTTGTTGTTGTAGTTGTTGTTGTAGCTGTTGTTGTAGTTGTTGTTGTAGCTGTTGTTGTAGTTGTTGTTGTAGCTGTTGTTGTAGATGTTGCTGTAGTTGTAGTTGCTCTAGCTGTTGCTGTAGCTGTTGTTGTAGTTGTTGCTGTAGTTGTAGTTGTTGCTGTAGTTGTAGTTGTTGTTGTAGTTGTTGTTGTAGTTGCTCTAGCTGTTGTTGTAGCTGTTGTTGTAGTTGTTGTTGTAGTTGTTGTTGTAGTTGCTCTAGCTGTTGTTGTAGTTGTTGTTCTAGCTGTTGTTGTAGTTGTTGTTGTAGTTGTTGTTGCTCTAGCTGTTGCTGTTGTTGTAGTTGTTGTTGTAGTTGCTCTAGCTGTTGTTGTAGTTGTTGTTCTAGCTGTTGTTGTAGTTGTTGTTCTAGCTGTTGTTGTAGTTGTTGTTGTAGTTGTTGTTGCTCTAGCTGTTGCTGTTGTTGTAGTTGTTGTTGTAGTTGCTCTAGCTGTTGTTGTAGTTGTTGTTCTAGCTGTTGTTGTAGTTGTTGTTGTAGTTGTTGTTGTAGTTGTAGTTGCTCTAGCTGTTGTTGTAGTTGTTGCTGTAGTTGTAGTTGCTCTAGCTGTTGCTGTTGTTGTTGCTGTAGTTGTAGTTGCTCTAGCTGTTGCTGTTGTTGTAGTTGTTGTTGTAGTTGCTCTAGCTGTTGCTGTTGTTGTAGTTGTTGCTGTTGTTGTAGTTGCTCTAGCTGTTTCTGTAGTTGTAGTTGCTCTAGCTGTTGTTGTAGTTGTTGCTGTAGTTGCTCTAGCTGTTGTTGTAGTTGTAGTTGTAGTTGCTCTAGCTGTTGTTGTAGTTGTTGCTGTAGTTGCTCTAGCTGTTGTTGTAGTTGTTGCTGTAGTTGTAGTTGTAGTTGTAGTTGCTCTAGCTGTTGTTGTAGTTGTAGTTGCTCTAGCTGTTGTTGTAGTTGTAGTTGTAGTTGTTGCTGTAGTTGTAGTTGTTGCTGTAGTTGTAGTTGCTCTAGTTGTTGTTGTAGCTGTTGCTGTTGTTGTAGTTGTAGTTGTAGTTGTAGTTGCTCTAGCTGTTGTTGTAGCTGTTGCTGTAGTTGTAGTTGCTCTAGCTGTAGTTGTAGCTGTTGCTGTTGCTGTAGTTGTAGTTGCTCTAGCTGTAGTTGTAGCTGTTGCTGTTGCTGTAGTTGTAGTTGCTCTAGTTGTAGTTGTAGCTGTTGTAGTTGTTGTAGTTGTAGTTGTAGTTGCTCTAGCTGTTGTTGTAGTTGTTGCTGTAGTTGTTGCTGTAGTTGTTGCTGTAGTTGCTCTAGCTGTTGTTGTAGTTGTTGCTGTTGCTGTGGTTGTAGTTGTAGTTGCTCTAGCTGTTGTTGTAGTTGTTGCTGTAGTTGTTGCTGTAGTTGTTGCTGTAGTTGCTCTAGCTGTTGTTGTAGTTGTTGCTGTAGTTGTTGCTGTAGTTGTAGTTGATCTAGCTGTTGTTGTAGCTGTTGCTGTTGCTGTAGTTGTAGTTGTAGTTGCTCTAGCTGTTGCTGTAGTTGTAGTTGTAGTTGTAGTTGTAGTTGCTCTAGCTGTTGCTGTTGTTGTAGCTGTTGCTGTAGTTGTAGTTGTAGTTGTAGTTGCTCTAGCTGTTGTTGTAGCTGTTGCTGTAGCTGTTGTTGTAGTTGTTGCTGTAGCTGTTGTTGTAGTTGCTCTAGCTGTTGCTGTAGTTGTTGCTGTTGCTGTAGTTGTTGCTGTAGTTGTAGTTGTTGCTGTAGTTGTTGCTGTAGTTGCTCTAGCTGTTGTTGTAGGTGTTGCTGTTGCTGTAGTTGTAGTTGTAGTTGCTCTAGCTGTTGTTGTAGCTGTTGCTGTAGTTGTAGTTGTAGTTGCTCTAGCTGTTGTTGTAGCTGTTGCTGTAGTTGTTGTTGTAGTTGCTCTAGCTGTTGCTGTAGTTGTAGTTGCTCTAGCTGTTGTTGTAGCTGTTGCTGTAGTTGTTGTTGTAGTTGTAGTTGTTGCTGTAGTTGTTGTTGTAGTTGTTGTTGTAGTTGCTCTAGCTGTTGTTGTAGCTGTTGCTGTAGCTGTTGCTGTTGCTGTTGCTGTAGTTGTTGCTGTTGCTGTAGTTGTTGCTCTAGCTGTTGCTGTAGCTGTTGCTGTAGTTGTTGCTGTAGTTGTAGTTGTTGCTGTAGTTGTTGTTGTAGTTGTTGTTGTAGTTGCTCTAGCTGTTGTTGTAGCTGTTGTTGTAGTTGTTGTTGTAGTTGTTGTTGTAGTTGTTGTTGTAGCTGTTGTTGTAGTTGTTGTTGTAGCTGTTGCTGTAGTTGTAGTTGCTCTAGCTGTTGCTGTAGCTGTTGTTGTAGTTGTTGCTGTAGTTGTAGTTGTTGTTGTAGTTGTTGTTGTAGTTGCTCTAGCTGTTGTTGTAGCTGTTGCTGTTGCTGTAGCTGTTGCTGTAGTTGTAGTTGCTCTAGCTGTTGTTGTAGTTGTAGTTGCTCTAGCTGTTGTTGTAGTTGTTGCTGTAGTTGTTGTTGTAGTTGCTCTAGCTGTTGCTGTAGTTGTAGTTGCTCTAGCTGTTGTTGTAGCTGTTGCTGTAGTTGTTGTTGTAGTTGCTCTAGCTGTTGCTGTAGTTGTAGTTGCTCTAGCTGTTGTTGTAGCTGTTGCTGTAGTTGTAGTTGTAGTTGCTCTAGCTGTTGCTGTAGTTGTAGTTGCTCTAGCTGTTGTTGTAGCTGTTGCTGTAGTTGTAGTTGTAGTTGTAGTTGCTCTAGCTGTTGTTGTAGTTGTTGCTGTTGCTGTAGTTGTTGCTCTAGCTGTTGCTGTAGCTGTTGCTGTAGTTGTTGCTGTAGTTGTAGTTGTTGCTGTAGCTGTTGCTGTAGTTGTAGTTGTAGTTGTAGTTGCTCTAGCTGTTGCTGTAGTTGTAGTTGTAGTTGCTCTAGCTGTTGCTGTAGCTGTTGCTGTAGTTGTTGCTGTAGTTGTAGTTGTTGCTGTAGCTGTTGCTGTTGCTGTTGTTGTAGTTGTTGCTGTTGCTGTAGTTGTTGCTCTAGCTGTTGCTGTAGCTGTTGCTGTAGTTGTTGCTGTAGTTGTAGTTGTTGCTGTAGTTGTTGTTGTAGTTGTTGTTGTAGTTGCTCTAGCTGTTGTTGTAGCTGTTGTTGTAGTTGTTGTTGTAGTTGTTGTTGTAGTTGTTGTTGTAGCTGTTGTTGTAGTTGTTGTTGTAGCTGTTGTTGTAGTTGTTGTTGTAGCTGTTGTTGTAGATGTTGCTGTAGTTGTAGTTGCTCTAGCTGTTGCTGTAGCTGTTGTTGTAGTTGTTGCTGTAGTTGTAGTTGTTGCTGTAGTTGTAGTTGTTGTTGTAGTTGTTGTTGTAGTTGCTCTAGCTGTTGTTGTAGCTGTTGTTGTAGTTGTTGTTGTAGTTGTTGTTGTAGTTGCTCTAGCTGTTGTTGTAGTTGTTGTTCTAGCTGTTGTTGTAGTTGTTGTTGTAGTTGTTGTTGCTCTAGCTGTTGCTGTTGTTGTAGTTGTTGTTGTAGTTGCTCTAGCTGTTGTTGTAGTTGTTGTTCTAGCTGTTGTTGTAGTTGTTGTTCTAGCTGTTGTTGTAGTTGTTGTTGTAGTTGTTGTTGCTCTAGCTGTTGCTGTTGTTGTAGTTGTTGTTGTAGTTGCTCTAGCTGTTGTTGTAGTTGTTGTTCTAGCTGTTGTTGTAGTTGTTGTTGTAGTTGTTGTTGTAGTTGTAGTTGCTCTAGCTGTTGTTGTAGTTGTTGCTGTAGTTGTAGTTGCTCTAGCTGTTGCTGTTGTTGTTGCTGTAGTTGTAGTTGCTCTAGCTGTTGCTGTTGTTGTAGTTGTTGTTGTAGTTGCTCTAGCTGTTGCTGTTGTTGTAGTTGTTGCTGTTGTTGTAGTTGCTCTAGCTGTTTCTGTAGTTGTAGTTGCTCTAGCTGTTGTTGTAGTTGTTGCTGTAGTTGCTCTAGCTGTTGTTGTAGTTGTAGTTGTAGTTGCTCTAGCTGTTGTTGTAGTTGTTGCTGTAGTTGCTCTAGCTGTTGTTGTAGTTGTTGCTGTAGTTGTAGTTGTAGTTGTAGTTGCTCTAGCTGTTGTTGTAGTTGTAGTTGCTCTAGCTGTTGTTGTAGTTGTAGTTGTAGTTGTTGCTGTAGTTGTAGTTGTTGCTGTAGTTGTAGTTGCTCTAGTTGTTGTTGTAGCTGTTGCTGTTGTTGTAGTTGTAGTTGTAGTTGTAGTTGCTCTAGCTGTTGTTGTAGCTGTTGCTGTAGTTGTAGTTGCTCTAGCTGTAGTTGTAGCTGTTGCTGTTGCTGTAGTTGTAGTTGCTCTAGCTGTAGTTGTAGCTGTTGCTGTTGCTGTAGTTGTAGTTGCTCTAGTTGTAGTTGTAGCTGTTGTAGTTGTTGTAGTTGTAGTTGTAGTTGCTCTAGCTGTTGTTGTAGTTGTTGCTGTAGTTGTTGCTGTAGTTGTTGCTGTAGTTGCTCTAGCTGTTGTTGTAGTTGTTGCTGTTGCTGTGGTTGTAGTTGTAGTTGCTCTAGCTGTTGTTGTAGTTGTTGCTGTAGTTGTTGCTGTAGTTGTTGCTGTAGTTGCTCTAGCTGTTGTTGTAGTTGTTGCTGTAGTTGTTGCTGTAGTTGTAGTTGATCTAGCTGTTGTTGTAGCTGTTGCTGTTGCTGTAGTTGTAGTTGTAGTTGCTCTAGCTGTTGCTGTAGTTGTAGTTGTAGTTGTAGTTGTAGTTGCTCTAGCTGTTGCTGTTGTTGTAGCTGTTGCTGTAGTTGTAGTTGTAGTTGTAGTTGCTCTAGCTGTTGTTGTAGCTGTTGCTGTAGCTGTTGTTGTAGTTGTTGCTGTAGCTGTTGTTGTAGTTGCTCTAGCTGTTGCTGTAGTTGTTGCTGTTGCTGTAGTTGTTGCTGTAGTTGTAGTTGTTGCTGTAGTTGTTGCTGTAGTTGCTCTAGCTGTTGTTGTAGGTGTTGCTGTTGCTGTAGTTGTAGTTGTAGTTGCTCTAGCTGTTGTTGTAGCTGTTGCTGTAGTTGTAGTTGTAGTTGCTCTAGCTGTTGTTGTAGCTGTTGCTGTAGTTGTTGTTGTAGTTGCTCTAGCTGTTGCTGTAGTTGTAGTTGCTCTAGCTGTTGTTGTAGCTGTTGCTGTAGTTGTTGTTGTAGTTGTAGTTGTTGCTGTAGTTGTTGTTGTAGTTGTTGTTGTAGTTGCTCTAGCTGTTGTTGTAGCTGTTGCTGTAGCTGTTGCTGTTGCTGTTGCTGTAGTTGTTGCTGTTGCTGTAGTTGTTGCTCTAGCTGTTGCTGTAGCTGTTGCTGTAGTTGTTGCTGTAGTTGTAGTTGTTGCTGTAGTTGTTGTTGTAGTTGTTGTTGTAGTTGCTCTAGCTGTTGTTGTAGCTGTTGTTGTAGTTGTTGTTGTAGTTGTTGTTGTAGTTGTTGTTGTAGCTGTTGTTGTAGTTGTTGTTGTAGCTGTTGCTGTAGTTGTAGTTGCTCTAGCTGTTGCTGTAGCTGTTGTTGTAGTTGTTGCTGTAGTTGTAGTTGTTGTTGTAGTTGTTGTTGTAGTTGCTCTAGCTGTTGTTGTAGCTGTTGTTGTAGTTGTTGTTGTAGTTGTTGTTGTAGTTGTTGTTGTAGTTGCTCTAGCTGTTGTTGTAGTTGTTGCTGTAGTTGTTGCTGTAGTTGTAGTTGTTGTTGTAGTTGTTGTTGTAGTTGCTCTAGCTGTTGTTGTAGTTGTTGCTGTAGTTGTTGCTGTAGTTGTAGTTGTTGTTGTAGTTGTTGTTGTAGTTGCTCTAGCTGTTGTTGTAGCTGTTGTTGTAGTTGTTGTTGTAGTTGTTGTTGTAGTTGTTGTTGTAGTTGCTCTAGCTGTTGTTGTAGTTGTTGTTGTAGTTGTTGTTGCTCTAGCTGTTGCTGTTGTTGTAGTTGTTGTTGTAGTTGCTCTAGCTGTTGTTGTAGTTGTTGTTCTAGCTGTTGTTGTAGTTGTTGTTGTAGTTGTAGTTGTAGTTGCTCTAGCTGTTGTTGTAGTTGTTGCTGTAGTTGTAGTTGCTCTAGCTGTTGCTGTTGCTGTTGTTGTTGCTGTTGTTGTAGTTGCTCTAGCTGTTGCTGTAGTTGTAGTTGCTCTAGCTGTTGTTGTAGTTGTAGTTGCTCTAGCTGTTGTTGTAGTTGTTGTTGTAGTTGCTCTAGCTGTTGCTGTAGTTGTAGTTGCTCTAGCTGTTGTTGTAGTTGTTGCTGTAGTTGCTCTAGCTGTAGTTGTAGTTGTTGCTGTTGTTGTAGCTGTTGCTGTAGTTGTAGTTGCTCTAGCTGTTGTTGTAGTTGTTGCTGTAGTTGCTCTAGCTGTTGTTGTAGTTGTTGCTGTAGTTGTAGTTGTAGTTGTAGTTGCTCTAGCTGTTGTTGTAGTTGTAGTTGTAGTTGTAGTTGTAGTTGCTCTAGTTGTTGTTGTAGCTGTTGCTGTAGTTGCTCTAGCTGTTGTTGTAGTTGTAGTTGTAGTTGTAGTTGCTCTAGTTGTTGCTCTAGCTGTTGCTGTAGTTGTAGTTGTAGTTGCTCTAGCTGTTGCTGTAGTTGTAGTTGTAGTTGTAGTTGTTGTAGTTGTTGTAGCTGTTGTTGTAGTTGTTGCTGTAGTTGTTGCTGTAGCTGTTGCTGTAGTTGTTGCTGTAGTTGTAGTTGCTCTAGCTGTTGTTGTAGTTGTTGCTGTTGCTGTAGTTGTAGTTGCTCTAGCTGTTGTTGTAGTTGTTGCTGTAGTTGTAGTTGCTCTAGCTGTTGTTGTAGTTGTTGCTGTAGTTGTAGTTGCAGTTGCTCTAGCTGTTGTTGTAGTTGTTGCTGTAGTTGTTGCTGTAGTTGTTGCTGTAGTTGCTCTAGCTGTTGTTGTAGTTGTTGCTGTAGTTGTTGCTGTAGTTGCTCTAGCTGTTGTTGTAGTTGTTGCTGTAGTTGTTGCTGTAGTTGCTCTAGCTGTTGTTGTAGTTGTTGCTGTAGTTGTTGCTGTAGTTGCTCTAGCTGTTGTTGTAGCTGTTGCTGTTGCTGTAGCTGTTGCTGTAGTTGTAGTTGCTCTAGCTGTTGTTGTAGTTGTAGTTGCTCTAGCTGTTGTTGTAGTTGTTGCTGTAGTTGTTGTTGTAGTTGCTCTAGCTGTTGCTGTAGTTGTAGTTGCTCTAGCTGTTGTTGTAGCTGTTGCTGTAGTTGTTGTTGTAGTTGCTCTAGCTGTTGCTGTAGTTGTAGTTGCTCTAGCTGTTGTTGTAGCTGTTGCTGTAGTTGTAGTTGCTCTAGCTGTTGCTGTAGTTGTAGTTGCTCTAGCTGTTGTTGTAGCTGTTGCTGTAGTTGTAGTTGTAGTTGTAGTTGCTCTAGCTGTTGTTGTAGTTGTTGCTGTTGCTGTAGTTGTTGCTCTAGCTGTTGCTGTAGCTGTTGCTGTAGTTGTTGCTGTAGTTGTAGTTGTTGCTGTAGCTGTTGCTGTAGTTGTAGTTGTAGTTGTAGTTGCTCTAGCTGTTGCTGTAGTTGTAGTTGTAGTTGCTCTAGCTGTTGCTGTAGCTGTTGCTGTAGTTGTTGCTGTAGTTGTAGTTGTTGCTGTAGCTGTTGCTGTTGCTGTTGTTGTAGTTGTTGCTGTTGCTGTAGTTGTTGCTCTAGCTGTTGCTGTAGCTGTTGCTGTAGTTGTTGCTGTAGTTGTAGTTGTTGCTGTAGTTGTTGTTGTAGTTGTTGTTGTAGTTGCTCTAGCTGTTGTTGTAGCTGTTGTTGTAGTTGTTGTTGTAGTTGTTGTTGTAGTTGTTGTTGTAGCTGTTGTTGTAGTTGTTGTTGTAGCTGTTGTTGTAGTTGTTGTTGTAGCTGTTGTTGTAGCTGTTGCTGTAGTTGTAGTTGCTCTAGCTGTTGCTGTAGCTGTTGTTGTAGTTGTTGCTGTAGTTGTAGTTGTTGCTGTAGTTGTAGTTGTTGTTGTAGTTGTTGTTGTAGTTGCTCTAGCTGTTGTTGTAGCTGTTGTTGTAGTTGTTGTTGTAGTTGTTGTTGTAGTTGTTGTTGTAGTTGCTCTAGCTGTTGTTGTAGTTGTTGTTCTAGCTGTTGTTGTAGTTGTTGTTGTAGTTGTTGTTGCTCTAGCTGTTGCTGTTGTTGTAGTTGTTGTTGTAGTTGCTCTAGCTGTTGTTGTAGTTGTTGTTCTAGCTGTTGTTGTAGTTGTTGTTCTAGCTGTTGTTGTAGTTGTTGTTGTAGTTGTTGTTGCTCTAGCTGTTGCTGTTGTTGTAGTTGTTGTTGTAGTTGCTCTAGCTGTTGTTGTAGTTGTTGTTCTAGCTGTTGTTGTAGTTGTTGTTGTAGTTGTTGTTGTAGTTGTAGTTGTAGTTGCTCTAGCTGTTGTTGTAGTTGTTGCTGTAGTTGTAGTTGCTCTAGCTGTTGCTGTTGTTGTTGCTGTAGTTGTAGTTGCTCTAGCTGTTGCTGTTGTTGTAGTTGTTGTTGTAGTTGCTCTAGCTGTTGCTGTTGTTGTAGTTGTTGCTGTTGTTGTAGTTGCTCTAGCTGTTTCTGTAGTTGTAGTTGCTCTAGCTGTTGTTGTAGTTGTTGCTGTAGTTGCTCTAGCTGTTGTTGTAGTTGTAGTTGTAGTTGCTCTAGCTGTTGTTGTAGTTGTTGCTGTAGTTGCTCTAGCTGTCGTTGTAGTTGTTGCTGTAGTTGTAGTTGTAGTTGTAGTTGCTCTAGCTGTTGTTGTAGTTGTAGTTGCTCTAGCTGTTGTTGTAGTTGTAGTTGTAGTTGTTGCTGTAGTTGTAGTTGTTGCTGTAGTTGTAGTTGCTCTAGTTGTTGTTGTAGCTGTTGCTGTTGTTGTAGTTGTAGTTGTAGTTGCTCTAGCTGTTGTTGTAGCTGTTGCTGTAGTTGTAGTTGCTCTAGCTGTAGTTGTAGCTGTTGCTGTTGCTGTAGTTGTAGTTGCTCTAGCTGTAGTTGTAGCTGTTGCTGTTGCTGTAGTTGTAGTTGCTCTAGTTGTAGTTGTAGCTGTTGTAGTTGTTGTAGTTGTAGTTGCTCTAGCTGTTGTTGTAGTTGTTGCTGTAGTTGTTGCTGTAGTTGCTCTAGCTGTTGTTGTAGTTGTTGCTGTTGCTGTAGTTGTAGTTGTAGTTGCTCTAGCTGTTGTTGTAGTTGTTGCTGTAGTTGTTGCTGTAGTTGTTGCTGTAGTTGCTCTAGCTGTTGTTGTAGTTGTTGCTGTAGTTGTTGCTGTAGTTGTAGTTGCTCTAGCTGTTGTTGTAGCTGTTGCTGTTGCTGTAGTTGTAGTTGCTCTAGCTGTTGCTGTAGTTGTAGTTGTAGTTGTAGTTGTAGTTGTAGTTGCTCTAGCTGTTGCTGTTGTTGTAGCTGTTGCTGTAGTTGTAGTTGTAGTTGTAGTTGCTCTAGCTGTTGTTGTAGCTGTTGCTGTAGCTGTTGTTGTAGTTGTTGCTGTAGCTGTTGTTGTAGTTGCTCTAGCTGTTGCTGTAGTTGTTGCTGTTGCTGTAGTTGTTGCTGTAGTTGTAGTTGTTGCTGTAGTTGTTGCTGTAGTTGCTCTAGCTGTTGTTGTAGGTGTTGCTGTTGCTGTAGTTGTAGTTGTAGTTGCTCTAGCTGTTGTTGTAGCTGTTGCTGTAGTTGTAGTTGTAGTTGCTCTAGCTGTTGTTGTAGCTGTTGCTGTAGTTGTTGTTGTAGTTGCTCTAGCTGTTGCTGTAGTTGTACTTGCTCTAGCTGTTGTTGTAGCTGTTGCTGTAGTTGTTGTTGTAGTTGTAGTTGTTGCTGTAGTTGTTGTTGTAGTTGTTGTTGTAGTTGCTCTAGCTGTTGTTGTAGCTGTTGCTGTAGCTGTTGCTGTTGCTGTTGCTGTAGTTGTTGCTGTTGCTGTAGTTGTTGCTCTAGCTGTTGCTGTAGCTGTTGCTGTAGTTGTTGCTGTAGTTGTAGTTGTTGCTGTAGTTGTTGTTGTAGTTGTTGTTGTAGTTGCTCTAGCTGTTGTTGTAGCTGTTGTTGTAGTTGTTGTTGTAGTTGTTGTTGTAGTTGTTGTTGTAGCTGTTGTTGTAGTTGTTGTTGTAGCTGTTGCTGTAGTTGTAGTTGCTCTAGCTGTTGCTGTAGCTGTTGTTGTAGTTGTTGCTGTAGTTGTAGTTGTTGCTGTAGTTGTTGCTGTAGTTGTAGTTGTTGTTGTAGTTGTTGTTGTAGTTGCTCTAGCTGTTGTTGTAGCTGTTGTTGTAGTTGTTGTTGTTGTAGTTGTTGTTGTAGTTGCTCTAGCTGTTGTTGTAGTTGTTGTTGTAGTTGTTGTTGCTCTAGCTGTTGCTGTTGTTGTAGTTGTTGTTGTAGTTGCTCTAGCTGTTGTTGTAGTTGTTGTTCTAGCTGTTGTTGTAGTTGTTGTTGTAGTTGTAGTTGTAGTTGCTCTAGCTGTTGTTGTAGTTGTTGCTGTAGTTGTAGTTGCTCTAGCTGTTGCTGTTGTTGTAGTTGTTGCTGTTGTTGTAGTTGCTCTAGCTGTTGCTGTAGTTGTAGTTGCTCTAGCTGTTGTTGTAGTTGTAGTTGCTCTAGCTGTTGTTGTAGTTGTTGTTGTAGTTGCTCTAGCTGTTGCTGTAGTTGTAGTTGCTCTAGCTGTTGTTGTAGTTGTTGCTGTAGTTGCTCTAGCTGTAGTTGTAGTTGTTGCTGTTGTTGTAGCTGTTGCTGTAGTTGTAGTTGCTCTAGCTGTTGTTGTAGTTGTTGCTGTAGTTGCTCTAGCTGTTGTTGTAGTTGTTGCTGTAGTTGTAGTTGTAGTTGTAGTTGCTCTAGCTGTTGTTGTAGTTGTAGTTGTAGTTGTAGTTGCTCTAGTTGTTGTTGTAGCTGTTGCTGTAGTTGTAGTTGCTCTAGCTGTTGTTGTAGTTGTAGTTGTAGTTGTAGTTGTAGTTGCTCTAGTTGTTGCTCTAGCTGTTGCTGTAGTTGTAGTTGTAGTTGTAGTTGCTCTAGCTGTTGCTGTAGTTGTAGTTGTAGTTGTAGTTGTTGTAGTTGTTGTAGCTGTTGTTGTAGTTGTTGCTGTAGTTGTTGCTGTAGCTGTTGCTGTAGTTGTTGCTGTAGTTGTAGTTGCTCTAGCTGTTGTTGTAGTTGTTGCTGTTGCTGTAGTTGTAGTTGCTCTAGCTGTTGTTGTAGTTGTTGCTGTAGTTGTAGTTGCTCTAGCTGTTGTTGTAGTTGTTGCTGTAGTTGTAGTTGCAGTTGCTCTAGCTGTTGTTGTAGTTGTTGCTGTAGTTGTTGCTGTAGTTGTTGCTGTAGTTGCTCTAGCTGTTGTTGTAGTTGTTGCTGTAGTTGTTGCTGTAGTTGCTCTAGCTGTTGTTGTAGTTGTTGCTGTAGTTGTTGCTGTAGTTGCTCTAGCTGTTGTTGTAGTTGTTGCTGTAGTTGTTGCTGTAGTTGCTCTAGCTGTTGTTGTAGCTGTTGCTGTTGCTGTAGCTGTTGCTGTAGTTGTAGTTGCTCTAGCTGTTGTTGTAGTTGTAGTTGCTCTAGCTGTTGTTGTAGTTGTTGCTGTAGTTGTTGTTGTAGTTGCTCTAGCTGTTGCTGTAGTTGTAGTTGCTCTAGCTGTTGTTGTAGCTGTTGCTGTAGTTGTTGTTGTAGTTGCTCTAGCTGTTGCTGTAGTTGTAGTTGCTCTAGCTGTTGTTGTAGCTGTTGCTGTAGTTGTAGTTGTAGTTGCTCTAGCTGTTGCTGTAGTTGTAGTTGCTCTAGCTGTTGTTGTAGCTGTTGCTGTAGTTGTAGTTGTAGTTGTAGTTGCTCTAGCTGTTGTTGTAGTTGTTGCTGTTGCTGTAGTTGTTGCTCTAGCTGTTGCTGTAGCTGTTGCTGTAGTTGTTGCTGTAGTTGTAGTTGTTGCTGTAGCTGTTGCTGTAGTTGTAGTTGTAGTTGTAGTTGCTCTAGCTGTTGCTGTAGTTGTAGTTGTAGTTGCTCTAGCTGTTGCTGTAGCTGTTGCTGTAGTTGTTGCTGTAGTTGTAGTTGTTGCTGTAGCTGTTGCTGTTGCTGTTGTTGTAGTTGTTGCTGTTGCTGTAGTTGTTGCTCTAGCTGTTGCTGTAGCTGTTGCTGTAGTTGTTGCTGTAGTTGTAGTTGTTGCTGTAGTTGTTGTTGTAGTTGTTGTTGTAGTTGCTCTAGCTGTTGTTGTAGCTGTTGTTGTAGTTGTTGTTGTAGTTGTTGTTGTAGTTGTTGTTGTAGCTGTTGTTGTAGTTGTTGTTGTAGCTGTTGTTGTAGTTGTTGTTGTAGCTGTTGTTGTAGCTGTTGCTGTAGTTGTAGTTGCTCTAGCTGTTGCTGTAGCTGTTGTTGTAGTTGTTGCTGTAGTTGTAGTTGTTGCTGTAGTTGTAGTTGTTGTTGTAGTTGTTGTTGTAGTTGCTCTAGCTGTTGTTGTAGCTGTTGTTGTAGTTGTTGTTGTAGTTGTTGTTGTAGTTGTTGTTGTAGTTGCTCTAGCTGTTGTTGTAGTTGTTGTTCTAGCTGTTGTTGTAGTTGTTGTTGTAGTTGTTGTTGCTCTAGCTGTTGCTGTTGTTGTAGTTGTTGTTGTAGTTGCTCTAGCTGTTGTTGTAGTTGTTGTTCTAGCTGTTGTTGTAGTTGTTGTTCTAGCTGTTGTTGTAGTTGTTGTTGTAGTTGTTGTTGCTCTAGCTGTTGCTGTTGTTGTAGTTGTTGTTGTAGTTGCTCTAGCTGTTGTTGTAGTTGTTGTTCTAGCTGTTGTTGTAGTTGTTGTTGTAGTTGTTGTTGTAGTTGTAGTTGTAGTTGCTCTAGCTGTTGTTGTAGTTGTTGCTGTAGTTGTAGTTGCTCTAGCTGTTGCTGTTGTTGTTGCTGTAGTTGTAGTTGCTCTAGCTGTTGCTGTTGTTGTAGTTGTTGTTGTAGTTGCTCTAGCTGTTGCTGTTGTTGTAGTTGTTGCTGTTGTTGTAGTTGCTCTAGCTGTTTCTGTAGTTGTAGTTGCTCTAGCTGTTGTTGTAGTTGTTGCTGTAGTTGCTCTAGCTGTTGTTGTAGTTGTAGTTGTAGTTGTTCTAGCTGTTGTTGTAGTTGTTGCTGTAGTTGCTCTAGCTGTTGTTGTAGTTGTTGCTGTAGTTGTAGTTGTAGTTGTAGTTGCTCTAGCTGTTGTTGTAGTTGTAGTTGCTCTAGCTGTTGTTGTAGTTGTAGTTGTAGTTGTTGCTGTAGTTGTAGTTGTTGCTGTAGTTGTAGTTGCTCTAGTTGTTGTTGTAGCTGTTGCTGTTGTTGTAGTTGTAGTTGTAGTTGTAGTTGCTCTAGCTGTTGTTGTAGCTGTTGCTGTAGTTGTAGTTGCTCTAGCTGTAGTTGTAGCTGTTGCTGTTGCTGTAGTTGTAGTTGCTCTAGCTGTAGTTGTAGCTGTTGCTGTTGCTGTAGTTGTAGTTGCTCTAGTTGTAGTTGTAGCTGTTGTAGTTGTTGTAGTTGTAGTTGTAGTTGCTCTAGCTGTTGTTGTAGTTGTTGCTGTAGTTGTTGCTGTAGTTGTTGCTGTAGTTGCTCTAGCTGTTGTTGTAGTTGTTGCTGTTGCTGTAGTTGTAGTTGTAGTTGCTCTAGCTGTTGTTGTAGTTGTTGCTGTAGTTGTTGCTGTAGTTGTTGCTGTAGTTGCTCTAGCTGTTGTTGTAGTTGTTGCTGTAGTTGTTGCTGTAGTTGTAGTTGCTCTAGCTGTTGTTGTAGCTGTTGCTGTTGCTGTAGTTGTAGTTGTAGTTGCTCTAGCTGTTGCTGTAGTTGTAGTTGTAGTTGTAGTTGTAGTTGCTCTAGCTGTTGCTGTTGTTGTAGCTGTTGCTGTAGTTGTAGTTGTAGTTGTAGTTGCTCTAGCTGTTGTTGTAGCTGTTGCTGTAGCTGTTGTTGTAGTTGTTGCTGTAGCTGTTGTTGTAGTTGCTCTAGCTGTTGCTGTAGTTGTTGCTGTTGCTGTAGTTGTTGCTGTAGTTGTAGTTGTTGCTGTAGTTGTTGTTGTAGTTGTTGTTGTAGTTGCTCTAGCTGTTGTTGTAGTTGTTGTTGTAGTTGTTGTTGTAGTTGTTGTTGTAGCTGTTGTTGTAGTTGTTGTTGTAGCTGTTGCTGTAGTTGTAGTTGTTGCTGTAGTTGTTGCTGTAGTTGTAGTTGTTGTTGTAGTTGTTGTTGTAGTTGCTCTAGCTGTTGTTGTAGCTGTTGTTGTAGTTGTTGTTGTAGTTGTTGTTGTAGTTGTTGTTGTAGTTGTTGTTCTAGCTGTTGTTGTAGTTGTTGTTGTAGTTGTTGTTGCTCTAGCTGTTGTTGTAGTTGTTGTTCTAGCTGTTGTTGTAGTTGTTGCTGTTGTTGTAGTTGCTCTAGCTGTTGTTGTAGTTGTTGTTCTAGCTGTTGTTGTAGTTGTTGCTGTAGTTGTAGTTGCTCTAGCTGTTGTTGTAGTTGTTGTTCTAGCTGTTGTTGTAGTTGTTGCTGTTGTTGTAGTTGCTCTAGCTGTTGTTGTAGTTGTTGTTCTAGCTGTTGTTGTAGTTGTTGCTGTTGTTGTAGTTGCTCTAGCTGTTGCTGTTGTTGTAGTTGTTGCTGTTGTTGTAGTTGCTCTAGCTGTTGTTGTAGTTGTTGCTGTTGTTGTAGTTGCTCTAGCTGTTGCTGTTGTTGTAGCTGTTGCTGTAGTTGCTCTAGCTGTTGTTGTAGCTGTTGCTGTAGTTGTAGTTGCTCTAGCTGTTGTTGTAGCTGTTGCTGTAGTTGTTGTTGTAGTTGTAGTTGTTGCTGTAGTTGTTGTTGTAGTTGTTGTTGTAGTTGCTCTAGCTGTTGCTGTAGTTGTTGCTGTAGTTGTAGTTGTTGCTGTAGTTGTTGTTGTAGTTGTTGTTGTAGTTGCTCTAGCTGTTGTTGTAGCTGTTGTTGTAGTTGTTGTTGTAGTTGTTGTTGTAGCTGTTGTTGTAGTTGTTGTTGTAGCTGTTGCTGTAGTTGCTCTAGCTGTTGCTGTAGCTGTTGTTGTAGTTGTTGCTGTAGTTGTAGTTGTTGCTGTAGTTGTAGCTGTTGTTGTAGTTGTTGTTGTAGTTGTTGTTGTAGTTGTTGTTGTAGTTGTTGTTCTAGCTGTTGTTGTAGTTGTTGTTGTAGTTGTTGTTGCTCTAGCTGTTGCTGTTGTTGTAGTTGTTGTTGTAGTTGCTCTAGCTGTTGTTCTAGCTGTTGTTGTAGTTGTTGCTGTAGTTGTAGTTGCTCTAGCTGTTGTTGTAGTTGTTGCTGTAGTTGCTCTAGCTGTTGCTGTAGTTGTAGTTGCTCTAGCTGTTGTTGTAGTTGTTGCTGTAGTTGTAGTTGTTGCTGTTGCTCTAGCTGTTGCTGTAGTTGTAGTTGTAGTTGTAGTTGCTCTAGCTGTTGTTGTAGTTGTAGTTGTTGCTGTAGTTGTAGTTGCTCTAGCTGTTGTTGTAGCTGTTGCTGTTGCTGTAGTTGTAGTTGCTCTAGCTGTTGTTGTAGTTGTAGTTGCTCTAGCTGTTGCTGTAGTTCTAGTTGCGCTAGCTGTTGCTGTAGTTGTAGTTGCTCTAGCTGTTGTTGTAGTTGTTGCTGTTGTTGTAGTTGTAGTTGTTGTAGCTGCTATAGTTGCTCTAGCTGTAGTTGTAGCTGTTGCTGTAGTTGTAGTTGTAGTTGTAGTTGTAGTTGTAGTGTAGTTGCTCTAGCTGTTGCTGTAGTTGTAGTTGCTCTAGTTGTTGTAGTTGTTGCAGCTGTAGTTGTTGTAGTTGTTGCAGCTGTCTTTCTAACAGTTGTAGCTGTTGCTGTAGTTGTAGTTGTTGTAGTTGCTGTAGTTGTAGCTGCTCTAGCTGTTGTTGTAGCTGTTGCTGTAGTTGTAGTTGCTCTAGCTGTAGTTGTAGTTGTTGCTGTTGTTGTAGTTGTTGTAGCTGTTGTTGTAGTTGTTGTAGCTGTTGTTGTAGTCGTTGTAGCTGCTATAGTTGCTCTAGCTGTAGTTGTAGTTGCTGTAGTTGTAGTTGTTGTAGTTGTTGTAGTTGTTGCAGCTGTCTTTCTAACAGTTGTAGCTGTTTTAAACTGTGTACCTGGTCTGGACATCACAGGCTGAGCGCTGCAGGTCTCTATCGGCCCCTGTTCCGGAGGGGGAACAAGGTCTGTTCCGGAGGGGGAACAAGGTCTGTTCCGGAGGGGGAACAAGGCCTGTTCCGGAGGGGGAACAAGGCCTGTTCCGGAGGGGGAACAAGGCCTGTTCCGGAGGGGGAACAAGGTCTGTTCCGGAGGGGGAACAAGGTCCGTCCCGGAGGGGGAACAAGGTCTGTTCCGGAGGGGGAACAAGGTCTGTTCCGGAGGGGGAACAAGGTCTGTTCCGGAGGGGGAACAAGGTCTGTTCCGGAGGGGGAACAAGGTCTGTTCCGGAGGGGGAACAAGGCCTGTTCCGGCGGGGGAACAAGGTCTGTTCTGGAGGGGGAACAAGGTCCGTCCCGGAGGGGGAACAAGGTCTGTTCCGGAGGGGGAACAAGGCCTGTTCCGGAGGGGGAACAAGGTCTGTTCCGGAGGGGGAACAAGGTCTGTTCCGGAGGGGGAACAAGGTCTGTTCCGGAGGGGGAACAAGGTCTGTCCCGGAGGGGGAACAAGGTCTGTTCCGGAGGGGGAACAAGGTCTGTCCCGGAGGGGGAACAAGGCCTGTTCCGGAGGGGGAACAAGGTCTGTTCCGGAGGGGGAACAAGGTCTGTTCCGGAGGGGGAACAAGGTCTGTTCCGGAGGGGGAACAAGGCCTGTCCCGGAGGGGGAACAAGGTCTGTTCCGGAGGGGGAACAAGGCCTCATCAACTCATCTGAAACTGTCATCCATGTTTTACTACAATGTCAAAGTACAGCCAATGCTCTGTGTGCTACTGGCTTCTCTATATTATGGTCAGGCTATTGGTCCCACAGGAGAACGATCGGGGGTGTTGGTCCCACAGGAGAACGATCGGGGGTGTTGGTCCCACAGATCAGGGGTGTTGGTCCCACAGATCAGGGGTGTTGGTCCCACAGATCAGGGGTGTTGGTCCCACAGATCAGGGGTGTTGGTCCCACCGATCAGGGGTGTTGGTCCCACAGATCAGGGGTGTTGGTCCCACCGATCAGGGGTGTTGGTCCCACAGATCAGGGGTGTTGGTCCCACAGATCAGGGGTGTTGGTCCCACCGATCAGGGGTGTTGGTCCCACAGATCAGGGGTGTTGGTCCCACAGATCAGGGGAGTTGGTCCCACAGATCAGGGGTGTTGGTCCCACAGATCAGGGGTGTTGGTCCCACAGATCAGGGGTGTTGGTCCCACAGATCAGGGGTGTTGGTCCCACAGATCAGGGCTGTTGGTCCCACAGATCAGGGGTGTTGGTCCCACAGATCAGGGGTGTTGGTCCCACAGATCAGGGGTGTTGGTCCCACAGATCAGGGGTGTTGGTCTCACAGATCAGGGGTGTTGGTCCCACATATCAGGGGTGTTGGTCCCACAGATCAGGAGTGTTGGTCCCACAGATCAGGGGTGTTGGTCCCACAGATCAGGGGTGTTGGTCCCACAGGAGAACAGTCAGGGGTGTTGGTCCCACAGATCAGGGGTGTTGGTCCCACAGATCAGGAGTGTTGGTCCCACAGATCAGGGGTGTTGGTCCCACAGATCAGGGGTGTTGGTCCCACAGATCAGGGGTGTTGGTCCCACAGATCAGGGGTGTTGGTCCCACAGATCAGGGGTGTTGGTCCCACCGATCAGGGGTGTTGGTCCCACAGATCAGGGGTGTTGGTCCCACATATCAGGGGTGTTGGTCCCACAGATAAGGGGTGTTGGTCCCACCGATCAGGGGTGTTGGTCCCACAGATTCACAGGTGACGTTGAGGGGAATCATCTGCGTGCCTCAGGTTGGATGAGTCTGTGCATCAGGGTGGGAAGCTGCTCACTGAGCCAAACTGAACATCGGCCTCGAACACGTTCATTATTTGGAGGTAGAGTCTGCGATGCTGTAGAACAGCGAACCTCTAGTGTTGCACTTTGTTTAAATCTCGTTGTTTTGGTTTGATGTGTGGGTTGGAGTTGAGTGGGCATGAGCATAGATATATATAGAACACTAGATAGCTTGCCCGCGCTGCCGGCCAATGGAGAGCGACGTCACTGAACCGCCGCCATCTTGCTCCAGTCAGCCTTGAGTGAGAGTGAGTGAGCTGCACAGACAAAAATACTCATAACTCGCTGAAATATTGACGGATTTACAAACGGTTTGGTTTATTACAAGCATTATTAACGTGGCTATGATTCAAGCGGTTTGTAAAAAAAAAAACATCTTTAAAAATTTTTTTTTTTATAAGTATGCAGTATCATAACTACATCTTTGATGTTTATAGCAAAGCAACCCGTTTGTAAATCCGTCAATATTTCAGCGAGTTATGAGTATTTTTGTCTGTGCAGCTCACTCACTCTCACTCAAGGCTAACTGGAGCAAGATGGCGGCGGTTCAGTGACGCTGGTGACTCCGCCTTAAGCTATCTAGTGTTCTATAGATCTATGGGCATGAGGCCCAGGGGGGGAGGAGTTGCTACTGCTGACCACACCTCAGGCTCTGCCAAGAGAGATCTGGAGAAATTCACGGTGTAAAAATTTTACCAAAAACTCCAACCCACACCACAAAACAAGTGCAATACCAAGCGGGGCTCTTTTACCTAGAGGTCACTGTTTGACGGCATTACAGAGTCTACCTTTAATGTCGGGTGGATTTGTGGACATGGAGAGCAAGGTTTGGTTCTGCAAGATATGCAACTGACGTTATGCAAGTGAACGTCTTTAACTGTTCACCGCTTTTCACCTTTTTCCTCCACGTTGGCAACTTGGCACAGGGTGCGTTGGCTTTGTCGAGTTATTACATAACGTGGTGTTACAGGGGTGTTTTTGCGTCGTCAACCAGGGCCCTAAAATATCCTATTTAAAATCGAAACAGGTGAAACACAATGGCCTCCTATGGTCTGTAGTTTCTCTCTCACACACATCTGTGTTTGTAGTTTCTCAGACTCACTCAATCACACATACACACGCACACACCGCACATGGACACACACGCACACACTCATACACACTCACATGCGCACACATGTATTGTGCACACACACACACACACACACACTGCTAACCTAAGTATATGAAGTCAAAGTGAAGGCAGGAAGCACTTTGTCATAATCATATTGGCTAACGCAGATTGATGGAGGGGGGAGACGGAAGGAGAGAGAGCAATTGAGGGAGAGAAGGAGAGATGGAAATGGATAGTGTGTGAGGTGGAGTGGAGAGAGTGGGACGAGGGAGTGTGGGCGGAAGGAAGGAAGAATTGAGAGACAGAGCGAGAGAGAGAGGGATGACAGCATGAGAGAGGGAGAGAGAGAGGAAGATAGGGATGACAGCATGAGGCTGAGAGAGGGAGACAGACACAGATAGAGAGAGAGAGAGAGAGAGAGAGAGAGAGAGAGAGAGAGAGAGAGAGAGAGAGAGAGAGAGAGAGAGAGAGAGAGAGAGAGAGAGAGAGAGAGAGAGAGAGAGAGACAGACACAGATAGTGCTACAGGGAACTTCAACCAAGCTGTGAACGACCTAAGAGACAAAGCAAGAAGGGCTTTTTATGCCATCAAAAGGAACATCAAGCTAGACATTCCAATCAAAATCTGGCTCAAAATATTAGATAGGTATATAGAACTCACTTCCCTATATGGTTGCGAAGTCTGGGGCCCACTTGCAAACCAAGACTTCACCAAATGGGACAAACACCCAAATAGCATTTAAATTCTACAATGTAGTGATTGTTAATTGTACATAATTCACCCACGGAACTATTGTTAGGAACAAGAGTTCCGCCCGGACATTATATGAGGTGGCACTACTTGCCACCACGAGTCTGTCCTCTGCACGCAACGTACCTGTAGCATGTTGTATGTGTGTACCAAATAAATGCTGTTCGCTCTAACTCGAGCTACCGTCTCCGACTCCCATCTCTCGGCACTACACTGGTGACCCCGACATTGGTCTCGCTGAAGTATCAGGGACCGGACCGAACATGGCAAACGATGCCGTTATTATTCGATTGCCGGAGTTTTGGGAGCATTCTGCGGCGGCGTGGTTCGCCCAGGCGGAGGCGCAATTCGCCCTACGGGGAATCGTGGATGACGCCGCTCGATACTTCCACGTCGTCTCGAGTCTGAACAACACTACGGCGGCGAGAACGGTAGGCTTCATAACAGCTCCGCCTGCCCGGAATAAATATGAGGCGTTTAAGACGCACCTACTCAGTATATTCGAGTTGTCACAGTCGGAGCGGGCCCGACGCTTGCTGGCTATACGGGGCTTGGGGGACAGCAAGCCTTCGGAGCACATGGAGATGATGTTAAACCTGCTAGGTGCGGAACGGCCTGATTTCCTGTTTATCGAACTGTTTCTCAGATCCATGCCGCCACACGTGCAGACGGCACTTGCCAATACAGCGACGGCTGATCCCCGTGCTTTAGCAGAAGAGGCTGACCGCTTCTACCTGGCCACTCGACACTTTGCCCCAGGGCTAATAGCCTCGACATGCGGTTACACGCCGCAGGGGGGAGGGGCGAGGAAGATCAGGAGCAGCGCTGCCGCAGGCCGGTGTTATTACCACGCACGTTTCGGCGCCAGGGCGACAAGATGCCGTTCCCCTTGCACTTTCGGCATAACGCATAAACGCAGACACCTGCGCCCAGTAGCAGCGGTGAGCGCAGGTATGTCGAACCGGCTGCTTTTCATTAGAGACACACTCTCCGGTTGCAAATTCCTCTGCGACACCGGAGCTCAGAGGAGCGTCCTGCCAGCTACGAAAGAGGACATCGCCGGCGATGATAGAGGTCCACGCCTGACGACCGCCAACGATACCCCTATCCGCACCTACGGTACAAGGACCGTGGAACTGTGTTTTGGGGGCCAGCGGTTCACGTGGGACTGCATCACGGCCGACATTTCGTTCCCACTACTCGGGGCAGATTTCCTGGGTGCACACGGTCTCCTCGTGGACATTAGGCATGGCCGCCTAATAAACGCACAGACACGGGCTTCGTTGGCATGTGTCCGCGATGAGGCGACATACGGCGGCCTTCTTACAGCTTTCACCGACCACGAACCCCTCACGTTCTCCGAGTCAAAGGTAGCGGAGCCAGGGTCGGCACGACAAGAGCTCACGTACGATTCCGAGTGCGCCGCGGGGCACGTCGCAGAGAAGCCCAACGTCGTCGTCGGAGCTGTACAGCCGGACCTCGACTACGTCAACAGGGGCTCGGAACAGGCCTCCGACCACGACATCCAGGCCCTCGGGACTGCAGATTCCAGTCTACGCCTGGAGGACGTCGCGATTGGGCACGCGGGTCCGACGCTGCTGAGTGACCTGTCCACCGGACACCCTAGCCCACAGGCCCCTGAGGACTGGCGAAGGCTCGCCTTTGAGGTGGGGTACAACCACCACAAGGTTGAACCCGCCCACGTAGACATTTCCCAGCCCTTAGAGCTGGCCCTCTCCCCCCGCCGAGGCCGTCCGCCGCTACCCCGGGACCCGCCAACGACGGAGCTGCCGTTGGCCTCGTCGACGTCTGTGCCCCCGGGTGTCGGGGAGGACACGGGCGCTTGCGCCGCCCCTACCTCCCCGCCCCTGGCTTTCCGCACTCACCGTGGCCGGTTCATGCCCCCGGGCGCCGTGGAGGGCGCAATCGCTTGCACCGCGCCCCGGGTTGTCCGCTCACGCCGCGGCCGGGTCGTTGTCTCTCCCCGCCGTGGAGATTTTGACCATGGTTGAATTCTGGGGGGGCTTGTGTAGTGATTGTTAATTGTACATAATTCACCCACGGAACTATTGTTAGGAACAAGAGTTCCGCCCGGACATTATATGAGGTGGCACTACTTGCCACCACGAGTCTGTCCTCTGCACGCAACGTACCTGTAGCATGTTGTATGTGTGTACCAAATAAATGCTGTTCGCTCTAACTCGAGCTACCGTCTCCGACTCCCATCTCTCGGCACTACAACAATCACCTAAAAGAAAGTGACACAGACACACTCCACAACAAAGCCCTCACCTACAGAGAGACCCTTGAGAGATGCCCACTCAGCCAGATGGTTCTGGGACTATCTGCTCACAAACACAAGCAGAGCCACCAGACAGAAACCACACTGGACTAAACCAAATTATAAGAAAACTAAAAGAAAACTATCAAGTTTTTCAAGTTTCAAGTTTCTTTAATAGTTGTCATACAGAAGTACAGAATACTTTTGTACAAATGCTTCTTACTGTTGCGCTCCAGAGACTGTGCAAGACAAGATAAGTATGAAATAAAAACATAGTAAAATTAGAAGTAAAAAAAAGAGGTCACAGTGTTCAGTTTAGACATATGTACAATGTTCGATGCAGAATAGACGTAGTTACCATACAATATACAATACTGTGCAGTGTACTAATATACAATACTATATAGTGCAAGGCAGAAATGGAGAAATGGGACGAGGTGCAATTTAGGTACAATTCACAGTAGGTGTACGAGTTGTAGTGCAAATCCTTTATCAATAAATATAAAGTGTAAGTGTGTTTGTGTGATCTAAAGTGTGGAGAGTGGGTGCTGCAGTGTGTTGTTTGTTTGAGTGAGTGTGTGCGTGTGGGTGTGTGTGCTGTGTGCATTTGATGGTTGTTGCATAGTGATTACTGTTCGTTTAGCGATTATTGTTCGTTTAGCAGCCTGATGGCCTGGGGATAGAAGCTTCTTCTGAGTCTTTCTGTGCTCGCCTTAAGACTCCGGTATCGCTTGCCTGACCGCAGCAGTTCAAAGAGGCAGTTGTTCGGGTGGCTCGAGTCCTTAATAATTCTCTTAGCCTTCCCCTTGCACCGCTTGATGTAAATGTTCTGGAGGGTGGGAAGCCCCCCTCCAATTGTGCGTTCGGCTGAACGTGTCACTCTTTGTAGTCTGCTACGGTCTTGTGCAGTGCTATTCCCAAACCAGGAGGTGATGTTGCCGGTCAGGATGCTCTCTATTGTACATGAGTAGAAGTTCCTAAGGATCTTCTGACTGACTTGGAACTTCCTTAGGCGCCTGAGGAAGTAGAGGCGTTGTCGTGCCTTCTTCACAACACTGTCAATGTGTGTGGTCCATGTCAAGTCCTCGGATATGTAGGCTCCGAGGTACTTGAAACTGTTCACTCTCTCAACCGGTGCCCCGTCGATGCTGAGGGGGCTGTAGTCCTTGACCCCCGACCTCCTGAAGTCCACAATCATCTCTTTTGTTTTGCTGACGTTCAGGGAGAGGCAGTTCTCCTGACACCACTGTGACAGGTTCTCTTCCTCTTCCAGGTAGGCCCTATCTGACACATTGGAAAGAATCAACCCAAAACCAGAGCAAATTGAAATGCTATTTGGCCCTAAACAGAGAGTACACAGTGGCAGAATACCTGAGCACTGTGACTGACCCAAAACTAAGTAGATCCTTGACTAGGTACAGACTCAGCGAGCACAGCCTAGCCATCGAGAAAGGCCGCCATAGGCAGACCTGGCTCCCAAGAGAAGACAGACTGTGCACCCACTGCACACAAGAAGAGGTGGAAACCGAGCTCCACTTCTTAACAACCTGCCCACTATACCAAGACATCAGAGACATATACTTCCCACAAATTGCAAACACCCAAAGAGACTCTGAAAACATGGAAAACAACTCAAAACTCCCATACCTACTGGGAGAAATACAACAATGTGCAAACACAGCAGCCAGATTTGTGAGCTGCTGTGACAAGAAAAGGACATCCAGCGGAATACAACCACCACAAAGACTGTCAATCACACAAGAAATTCCTTCTGTAATGTACTGATTTCTTTTGTTTTCTCTGTTTGATTAAAGCCCATTTGAATTTAATTGAATTGAATTGAGAGAGAGAGAGAGAGAGAGAGAGAGAGAGAGAGAGAGAGAGAGAGAGAGAGAGAGAGAGAGAGAGCGTTTTGAAAGACGTGTGTGTGTGTGTGTGTGTGTGTGTGTGTGTGTGTGTGTGTGTGTGTGTGTGTGTGTGTGTGTGTGTGTGTGTGTGTGTGTGTGTGTGTGTGTGTGTGTGTGTGTGTGTGTGTGTGTGTGTGTTATTTAAGGCTAGCTGAAACAGGCAGCCTGTGCACAGCCTGATACGCTAAAAATATCTGGCCTGAATATACCAACCTAACAAACACACACACACACACACACACACACACACACACACACACACACACACACGCACACACACACACACACGCACGCACACACACACACACACACACACACACACACACACACACACACACACTCACACACACACACACACACGCACACACACACACGCACACACACACACACACACACAGAGAGAATAGATGATCAGCCGAGCTGAACAGACCACACAGCTAATATAAGATGAGCTCCTAAAAGGTATTCAACTTTGAATGGAAACACTATAAGCAGAAGGCAGGTATACTTACTGCTCATCTCTTGGCAGCGGCACAGAACAGATCTGGATCCAGTCTCTGTCAGTTCATTCACAGTCCGACCTCTGACCCCACTATCTGACCACAGTCAGATCACTGCATACATCAAAAGAACCGAGTCTCTCAAAAATCCACCCACACAGCCCAGTAGGGGTGTAAAGGTACACGTGTCCGTACCGTACCAAACCGTTTCAGTGTGTACCGTACCGTACCAAACGGCTGTGTACTAGACAGTGTACCGAACGAATACAACTGTATGTTAACCACTAACGACCACCCACCGGGCGCTGTTTTTTTCACAATCTAATATAATTATTATTATTTTTAAATTGTTTTACAAGTCGATTATTAATTTCAATATAGAATATTCGTTGACAGCCCTCTACAAGTACAATTAGTTACTGCGCACTACATCACCCCTGAGTGGAACATGGAAAGCCAAAATTTCCCCCACTGTACCGAAAACCCGTACCAAACCGTGACTTCAAAACCGAGGTACGTACCGTACCGTGGGTTTTGTGTACCGTTACACCCCTACAGCCCAGTAAACTATATAACATCCCCAAATACTACAGATGGTCCCAGAACAGCATGCAGGATTAGCAGAGAGCCATCGCCAGTGATGGAATACAATCACTGTTACAGATACTTTTCTAAATGTTATTTGTCCTTTCGGACAAGTTATGTTTTTGTAGGTTTTTATTGATTTTTGCTACCGGGCAGTCCGGTAGAGAGAGAGAGAGAGAGAGAGAGAGAGAGAGAGAGAGAGAGAGAGAGAGAGAGAGAGAAAAACGACCAGTCCTACTAGGGGAGGACTCAACAAGCTGTGAGCTAGCAGCAGCCTATGTTGCTGCCTGCCACAAACTGAGGGACAGTGAGTGACAGTCACCTGACATGTTTACGCCGTAATATTTGATATTATTTTATGATGATATTTTGTATGTACTTATATCTGTTTGTAATCCATGTTTATGTTTAATATTGCTTTGGCAACATGTAGAAGTACGTCATGCCAATAAAGCCATTTGAATTGAATTGAGCGAGAGAGAGAGAGAGAGAGAGAGAGAGAGAGAGGGAGAGAGAGAGGAGGAATGGGAGACAGACCGGGGAAGACATTCGGCAGAGATCACCGGGTCTGGGAGTCGAACCCGGGTCTGCCGTGTGGCACCGCAGTGCTGCATGCAGTGCGCCACTCGGGCACCCCGTTAGATACGTTTCTAGCCAAGCCATGTTCTAACAGTGTTCAAGGAGTCAACCTAGCTGTAGAACATATACATTATATATTTTAAAGAACTGCAATAAAGTCCACATTTAAACGATCAGGTAACAAACAGAGAACATTTTAAAAGGACCACTGGTTTGACAAACAATGTAAAGTCCTTGTAGAACACAGTTAAGAAGAATATCAAACCAGAAACACGTCGTAAACCCACACAATGATACCTTACGCCTCCAATACTGTGAAACACTGAAACACTATAAAAAAGACCATCAGAATGAAAAGGGACAAACACGTAAAATAGACAGTTAAGCCAAAGAGGACTCTTTAACCCTTTCACTACCACACTACAGAAGGTTAACCCTTTACTATCACACTACAGACGGTTAGGATTCATTTTAAAATTATTTTATTAGCTTTTAAAACTCTTCATGACCTCGCCCCACCCTACCTCTCTGAGCTGTTGCAGTTCTATGCACCTTCCCGCTCTCTCAGGTCAGCTGACCAGCTGCTCCTAGTAGTGCCTACAACTAGGCGTAAGCTCAGGGGGGACCGTGCTTTCTCCGTTGTCGCCCCCAAAATGTGGAACGAGCTGCCGCTGCAGATTAGGCAGGCCTCATCACTGCCCCGTTTCAAAAGCCTCCTTAACCCATTTAGACCTAAAATGCCTGCTAATAATGCATTATATAGCCTGTATATACAGTACCCACAAATGTGTTTCCCAGTTTCAATGGGTTAAGACCCACCTTTTCTCTCTGGCTTTCGACACCATGTAGCTTGTTGATTTTATGATCTTATTGTTTTATTGTGTTATTGTTGTATCGTTTTGTTACTGTGTGCTTTGCTTTTAAATACTTTTAAGTACGCTCATCTATTTGAATTTTTATTGTTGCCTATGTTTATCTTTTTTTCCCTTTTTAGTACTCTTGTTGTTGTGTTGTTGTGTTGTTGTGATGCATGCAGTCACACTTTGCGTGACGGCAAGTTCTTTCGACGGTTAAGCTTAGGCACTCTTTCAAAGTTGGTTAAGGTTAGAGTTTGTCTTAGAGCAGGGCGATAGAACGCCAGGTAGTTTGCAGGCTGTTCGACGCGGAAATGGGCAAAGACAGACTCATTCATTCATTCATCACAGTACTGTTGTGTTGTGCGAACAACAAGCTAATAGCTGGATGTAGTCTGGACAGAGTGGATATACATCAACAGTCTGGGGACAACAGTGGACATAATTATACACTTTATCAAGCCCTCCTCGACCACGTAAACAGTGAGTTAATTCGCTCTCTCTCTCTCGCTCTCTCGCTCTCTCTCTCTCTCTCTCTCTCTCTCTCTCTCTCTCTCTCTCTCTCTCTTGCTCTCGCTCTCTTTATGCTGTGTTTTTGTTGAACTAAGTCATTAATTTCGTCGCGGGTGGATCATAATCAACCAGACAATGAATGGTAACTTGTTTAAAATGACAAGTTATACAAATGTGTTTATTATTGTATTGATCAGAGAGAGAGAGTGGAGTTTCTTTTGGATTGAAAATAAGTGGATTATGGCTTGTTCAATATCGTCTATGTTTGAATGAATGAATGAATGAATGAATGAATGAAAACTTTATTTAACAGATTGCAGAATGGGTACAATACAGTACAGCTCAATACATACAATTGTTAAGGGGATGCAGACCAGAGAAAGACGTTTCTCTTGTTTACATCAGGGTCCCCCCTGTTTTCGATTCATATCGATAGTTTAATAGCTAGCCTTGGCTCGTTTAACAATATGCAAAATATGTGTACAGCCCTGTACTCATACTGAAGTTATTCTTGGTATATACTACTACACATACTAGGTCTGATTGTGTAACGAATCGATTCCACGTCGCGCTGTGTGTGAGAGAGAGAAAGAGAGAGAAGGAGAGATAGAGGGGGATACTAATTAATCCGAATGTATAGGTAAAAACCATATTATGCGTTTTCATCAATAAAAAAATGGCAAAAAAAATTTCGCTCGCGCGCTTACGCGCGCTCGCATACATTGGGGGCCTACAAATACATTCTTTCATGGGGCCCAGAATCTGGAGCTACACCCCTGTGTGGAGGTATGTACAATAAGTCATGTGTGACCTGTGGGAGAACATGGCTGTGTTTGCGCACCTTGCTGTGTGGAGGTACAGTACGTACAGTAAGTCATGTGTGATCTGGTGCAGAGCAAGTAGACGCTGCTCACTGGAGAGAGGAGCATGTGATTTAGAGCCCGATTGTAGTCGGCAGGATGTGCCAATGCGGCCTGTCTGTGTGTGCGTGTGCCTGTGACATAAAATCATAATGGAATTGTAATAAAAAAAAAATACTTCCACTAGAGGGTAACAACAAAATTAATTCCAAGGCAGCTGGATCATCCAGGCGTGCTTTGAGGAGCTGAATTCTAAGTGAGATTTCAGTTTGCTGAAGGTGATGAGTGATGATGGAAAATGGGGGACCCTGATGGAAACAAGACAAACGTCTTTCTCTGGTCTGCATCCCCTTAACAATTGTGTGTATTGAGCCGTACTGTATTGTACCCATTCTGCAATCTGTTAAATAAAGTTTTCATTCATTCATTCATTCATTCATGACAGATGGACTTTTTTTTGTTGAAGATATTTTTTCTTTAATCTAAATTACATTTGTGATTGACAATCTTTGTTGTGATACTTTTATGAGCATAAACATTTATGACATCAGCATTTGGTTGAAAACAAAATAGGCCACCATTAATGTAACCAAACATTTTTTAAATAAATTGATTTGCCACGAAGGCTAAGAATTGTGTATAATTTCAGTTAACAAACTTTGAAAACATATTTTTAAATAAATTGTATAGTACATTTTGCTCTGGTAATCCACTGGAAATCCACCTCTCTGGTGGGATCAAGATAATCCAGTTTTTTGGGATCAAATTGATCCCAATCCTGTGTTGAAATACCCGTTTTGAAGATTTGATCCAGATTAAAGCTTGGATTTGATTTCCTGATCTGATCGGATATCAAAGTGATCCTGATCCTGTTTTTTTGGTTTTGAACTACCCACAATCCAAATCTGATCCGATCAGATAGGGATTAAATGTTTTGAACTCCTGGGCCCGGGGGATAGAAGCTCCTTCTGAGTCTCTCTGTGCTGACCATGAGACTCCGGTATCGCTTGCCTGACTGCAGCAGTTCAAAGAGGCAGTTGTTTGGGCTGTAAGTCAGACTAACTATTCTTGGCAGTTGGAAGAGTGGGAGCTATAAAACATGTTGTAGGGCTGGGACAGAACACAAGCTGTTCACAATGATTGCACAAGCAATGAATTAGCTTTAATTGTTCCGTTAGCTGTGCTTTTTTCGGAGCCATAACACTGCTTACTCGATGTACTGCAGTTTGTACACAATGTTTTAATTAATGTCATGTTTTTAATATGTGGGGGTAGCAAGGCAGCTGAGAAATGAGCTTTATTATTTGGGTGGATTGTTTCTTTCTCTATTTCATGTATTTTCCATCCTCCTTAACCCGTTTTAAGTTAACCGTCTGTAGTGTGATAGTAAAGGGTTAACCTTCTGTAGTGTGGTAGTGAAAGGGTTAACCCTTTGTCACATGCCTTTGAGCAACATTGTACTATTGTACTGCTTATTTTATCCCTATTCTTATGCCTGCACGTTTACGTTGCACTACTTTTATTGTCTTTTATACCTATTCTTATGTCTGCAATTTATGCATTGTCTTTTTATTCTGTCAAATTGTGCGCTGATTTTATGCCTATGTTCATTTATACTAATAATTGCTGTGGGGCACTGCGGTCCATGTGTGAAAAGTGCTATATAGATAGTTATTAATATTAGGGCTGTCAGTTTATCAGCGTTAATTAGATTAATTAATTACACAGCAAATTATCGCGTTATGAAAATGAACTAAAAATGTATTACAAATATATATTTTTTTCTTTTATATAATTTTTTTTTTTAAATCTCATTCATTCCATAAGAACGTAGAATACACATTTACAGACTTTTTTTTAATATGGTCCATTTGCATGTTCTTGGTATCTGATTCTAGGGACATCTATTGTCAGGATCCTAGGCCCGGTCCTGGCTGGACTGGGCAGGATGGTAACATTGGGCAGTACCCTCCACCTAACTTTGGGCAATGCCCTCTATCTGACATTGGCCCTCGGCCTGACATTGGCGCCCTACCACCCTCTAGTGGTGACAAACAATCGGTGCGCTCCAGTACACTGGACATCCTGACTACGGTGATAACAATAATTAATAGTATGATTAATGTGGTGTCATGGTGTGTACTGTCATTGTCTTTCCCTTCCCTGGTGTGATGTCATGTACTGTTGGGTTGTCATGAGTTGCTTTTGTGTTTGTCATTGACTGGTGTCTAGGTTGTTGTGTTCTGTGTTGGCCAGGTGTTTCTGTTTTGTTAATTAGTCGGGGTATTTAGGTGTCTGTCTGTCTCCCCTTCGTTGTGGCGACATTCCTCCAGTTACCCCCTGTTCCTATCCACGTCGTGTCGCACCGTTCTCCCTCTAGTAAGTCTTAGTGTTTGTTGTTTTGTATTGTGAAGTTTGTTATTTAGTTTCTGTATTTTCCCTGTATTGCACTGGATTCTACAGTAAACACCCTTCTCCAAGCTTCACTCCTCGCCTCTGCCTCCTCCATTCTTTCCCTTTCTGTATTATTGCATTCTACCTAACCCCATCGTGACAATCTATGGATCTCAGGGAATGTATTCCCAGTGTCAGAAATACTGTGTCTGTTAACTGTTACTAGGCTTGAGTCAATTGTAATGAACCAAATGAGAATATCAATAAAAAAAATGTATCTTTGACTGTGAATAACACTATGCTCAAATTGACCAGACCTGAAAAATCTAAGCAAATTAATAGATGGAAGTTCAAGTTCAAGTTCAAGTTCTTTAATAGTTGTCATACAGAAGTACAGAATACTTTCATACAAAATGCTTCTTACTGTTACGCTCCAGAGACTGTGCTAGACAAGATAGCATAAAATATGTAACATAACATAATAACATAATATAGCATGAATTTAGAAGAAGAAAAATGAGGTCACAGTGTTCGGTATAGACATATGTACAATGTTCTGAGTTACCATATAATATACAATACACAATACTATGCAGTGTACTAATGTACAGTACTATCTAGTGCAAAGCAGAAATGGGATGAGGTACAATTTTAGGTACAATTTACAGTAAGGTGTACGAGTTGTAGTGCAATCCTTCATCCATAAATATAAAGTGTGGGGAGTGGGTGCTACAGTGTGTTTGTTTAAAGTGGGTGTGTGCTATAAAGTGTGTGGAGTGGGTGCTACAGTGTGTTTGTTTAAAGTGAGTGTGTGCGTGTGGATGTGTGTGCTATGTGCGTTTGGTGGTTGTTGTTGTGTAGTGTTCATTCATTGTTCGTTTAGCAGCCTGATGGCCTGGGGATAGAAGCTTCTTCTGAGTCTCTCTGTGCTCGCCTTGAGACTCCGGTATCGCTTGCCTGACCGCAGCAGTTCAAAGAGGCAGTTGTTCGGGTGACTGGAGTCTTTAATGATTCTCTTAGCCTTGCCCTTGCAACGCTTGTTGTAAATGTTCTGGAGGGTGGGGAGCCCCCCTCCAATTGTGCGTTCGGCTGAACGTGTCAAGATGATTAAACAGAAGGTTTTGTAGATACAGTACTGAATTCTGCCATCTGGACACATGCAATTTGAAATATGATTATAGAATATAGAATATCAGGCATAAAATGGTTATGCGATTAAAATGCGATTAATTAGATTAATTAATTACAAATCCTGTAATTAATTAGATGAATTTTTGTAATCGCCTGACAGCACTAATTAATATTTATTATTATTATATTGTAAATTGTATGCATTGAAAGTCTCGACGACATTGAAAAATGAGGGTGACCTCAATTGTCTTTTTGAGAATAAATAAAGGTTTGGTTTTGATGTCCTCCTCTCACTTTCTTTCATGTTATTAACATACTGATGTCCTCCCCTCTCCTCTCCTCTCCTCTCCTCCTCTCCTCTCCTCTCCTCTCCTCTCCTCTCCTATCCCCTCTCCCCTCCTCTCCTCTCCTCTCCCCTCTCCTCTCCTCTCCTCTCCTCTCCTCTCCTCTCCTCTCCTCTCCTCTCCTCTCCTCTCCTCTCTCTTCTTCTCCCCTCTCCTCTCCTCTCCTCTCTCTTCTTCTCCTCTCTCTTCTTCTCCCCTCTCCTCTCCTCTCCTCTCTCTTCTTCTCCCCTCTCCTCTCCTCTCCTCTCCTCTCCTCTCCTCTCCTCTCCTCTCCTCTCCTCTCCTCTCCCCTCCTCTCCTCTCCTCTCCTCTCCTCTCCTCTCCTCTCCTCTCCTCTCCTCTCCTCTCCTCTCCTCTCTCCTCTCCTCTCCTCTCCTCTCCTCTCCTCTCCTCTCCCTTCCCCTCTCCCCTCTCCCCTCTCCTCTCCTCTCCTCTCCTCTCCTCTCCTCTCCTCTCCTCTCCTCTCCTCTTTTCTCCCCTCTCCCCTCCCCTCCTCTCCTCTCCTCTCCTCTCCCCTCTCCCCTCTCCTCCTCTCCTCTCCTCTCCTCTCCTCTCCTCTCCTATCCCCTCTCCCCTCCTCTCCTCTCCTCTCCCCTCTCCTCTCCTCTCCTCTCCTCTCCTCTCCTCTCCTCTCCTCTCCTCTCCTCTCCTCTCCTCTCCTCTCCTCTCTCTTCTTCTCCCCTCTCCTCTCCTCTCCTCTCTCTTCTTCTCCTCTCTCTTCTTCTCCCCTCTCCTCTCCTCTCCTCTCTCTTCTTCTCCCCTCTCCTCTCCTCTCCTCTCCTCTCCTCTCCTCTCCTCTCCTCTCCTCTCCTCTCCCCTCCTCTCCTCTCCTCTCCTCTCCTCTCCTCTCCTCTCCTCTCCTCTCCTCTCCTCTCCTCTCCTCTCCTCTCTCCTCTCCTCTCCTCTCCTCTCCTCTCCTCTCCCTTCCCCTCTCCCCTCTCCCCTCTCCTCTCCTCTCCTCTCCTCTCCTCTCCTCTCCTCTCCTCTCCTCTTTTCTCCCCTCTCCCCTCCCCTCCTCTCCTCTCCTCTCCTCTCCCCTCTCCCCTCTCCCCTCTCCTCTCCTCTCCTCTCCTCTCCTCTCCTCTCCTCTCCTCTCTCTTCTCCTCCCCTCTCCTCTCCTCTCCTCTCCTCTCCTCTCCCCTCTCCCCTCTCCTCTCCTCTCCTCTCCTCTCCTCTCCTCTCCTCTCTCTTCTCCTCCCCTCTCCTCTCCTCTCTTCCCCTCTCCTCTCCTCTCCTGTCTTCTCCTCTCCTCTCCCCTCCTCTCCGCTCCTCCCCTCCTCTCCTCTCCTCTCCTCTCCTCTCCTCTCCTCTCCTCTCCTCTCCTCACCTCTCCTCTCCTCTCCTCTCCTCTCCTCTCCTCTCCCCTCTCCCCTCTCCTCTCCTCTCCTCTCCTCTCCTCTCCTCTCCTCTCCTCTCCTCTCCTCTCCTCTCTCTTCTCCTCCCCTCTCCTCTCCTCTCTTCCCCTCTCCTCTCCTCTCCTGTCTTCTCCTCTCCTCTCCCCTCCTCTCCGCTCCTCCCCTCCTCTCCTCTCCTCTCCTCTCCTCTCCTCTCCTCTCCTCTCCTCTCTCTTCTCCTCCCCTCTCCTCTCCTCTCCTCTCCTCTCCTCTCCTCTCCTCTAGTTAAGTGCTGATGATGTCATGTGATGTTATGTGTGATTAGGACAATGCTCCGCAGATGTTCTTGGTGATTGATTGCATCATTTATTGTCTACACTAGGCTGGATGTAATAAAGTCATTAACTATCTCCCTAGGTGTCACCCTGCTGGGTGTGTGTGTGTGTGTGTGTGTGTGTGTGTGTGTGTGTGTGTGTGTGTGTGTGTGTGTGTGTGTGTGTGTGTGTGTGTGTGTGTGTGTGTGTGTGTGTGTCTCTGTGTGTGTGTGTGTGTGTGTGTGTGTGTGTGTGTGTGTGTGTGTGTGTGTGTGTGTGTGTGTGTGTGTGCAGACAGCTGACCCTTGCCCTCCTCTCGTCTCCCAGACGACGACCTCTCGGAGGTCAGCAGTCGCAGTAGCTCCTCCCGCCAGGACGAGGTGGATGACAAGAAGAAGGCGGAGAAGAAGAAGAAGAAGAAAGGGAAGAAGGAGAAGAAGAACAAAGAGAAGAAGAAGAAGACGGAGGAGTCGGCGGACGAGAAGAAGACGAAGAGGAAGGGCTTTCTGCAGAGGTAGGAGGGGCTTCAGTCACCGTGACGACACGTTATATACACAGGTGGGAGGGGCTTCAGTCACCGTGACGACACGTTATATACACAGGTGGGAGGGGCTTCAGTCACCGTGACGACACGTTATATACACAGGTGGGAGGGGCTTCAGTCACCGTGACGACACGTTATATACACAGGTGGGAGGGGCTTCAGTCACCGTGACGACACGTTATATACACAGGTAGGAGGGGCTTCAGTCACCGTGACGACACGTTATATACACAGGTGGGAGGGGCTTCAGTCACCGTGACGACACGTTATATACACAGGTGGGAGGGGCTTCAGTCACCGTGACGACACGTTATATACACAGGTGGGAGGGGCTTCAGTCACCGTGACGACACGTTATATACACAGGTGGGAGGGGCTTCTGTCACCGTGACGACACGTTATATACACAGGTGGGAGGGGCTTCTGTCACCGTGACGGCACGTTATATACACAGGTGGGAGGGGCTTCAGTCACCGTGACGACACGTTATATACACAGGTGGGAGGGGCTTCAGTCACCGTGACGACACGTTATATACACAGGTGGGAGGGGCTTCAGTCACCGTGACGACACGTTATATACACAGGTGGGAGGGGCTTCAGTCACCGTGACGACACGTTATATACACAGGTAGGAGGGGCTTCTGTCACCGTGACGACACGTTATATACACAGGTAGGAGGGGCTTCCGTCACCGTGACGACACGTTATATACACACTTGGTTCCGCCTGTGCTGTGTGTTCAAGGGGTTCTAGTTCCCTCTTGCTCGCACTCAGGTGGAGTTGACTACGCCCCCCCTTCATTAGGAAGGATGGGGTGACAGGGCTCCCCGAACCCCTTGATGTGGGCTTACGGGTCCTCAGGGGGTACATCTGTCGGGCCTCGCGTCCGCTCTAACCCATATCTCGATAGGCTTATAGAGCGGGACGCGATAAGCCAAGTACGAATATATAACGTTATATGAGTATTGGCTGAGCGTCCCGCTCTTAGGCGGCCCTGAGTTCCCTTTTGAGGGATCTTTTACTGGAACGGGATTTGGCGAGGAAGGGTGTTTGGTGACCATGGCTATGGTCTTATAGGCTGCGCCTCCATAGAGGCGGGACCCGGTCAGGTGTGGGTGTACAAGTTGTTTTCGTGATGGAGTACAATAGGTACAGGAGATAAGGGGTATCTCAATAGGCTTGAGCGGGACGCTCAGCCAATACTCATATAACTAGGTTATATACATAACCTATCGTTAACCATTGCACTACCACACTACAGAAGGTTAACCTTTCACTACCACACTACAGAAGGTTAACCTTTAACGCTCTCTAGATCTCTAAAGGACACGCAGTGTGGTGTGTAACGTGCCTGTTCATGGATTCAAGGCAGTATACCTTCACAGTCGATCCATCTCCCAGCCCCTGCATGTAAACACACAAACACATTCCAGACCAAACCAGGTCTTTTAGTCTTTACCACTCGCACCGATCAAACGTTTTATCGATAG
>NC_140176.1:7626452-7653952 GCF_963971535.1 Notolepis coatsorum
AGAGAGAGACAAGAAGATAGATACCAGTTTCCTCTCTGTGCGTTCAGTAGAAAGCTGTCTGGCTGCACGTTAGCCTAGCTTAGCACAATGAATGGAAGCGGACAGTGCCGGTTAGCCTAGACATTGTCCATCTAACACCTCTCCCCCGAAGGCTAACTGGCACTGTCCGCTTCCATTCATTGTGCACACCCTCTTTATCTACGTCTCTCTCTCTCTCTCTCTCTCTCTCTCTCTCTCTCTCTCTCTCTCTCTCTCTCTCTCTCTCTCTCTCTCTCTCTCTCTCTCTCTCTCTCTCTCTCTCTCTCTCTCTCTCCACTGAAACTCAACATCAAATCGATGGTTTTTATTTGTAGCTTGTCGTGTTTCTTCCCTGAAGCCGTTAGCCAGAGAGATTGTCCTCATATAACCACAGTACACACACACACACACACACACACACACACACACACACGCACACAGACACTCCACACTCCACACACACAGCTAGAGTTGTTCCGGATGTAGAATAGAATAGAACAGACATATACCTTGAGCCATTCTTCCGCAGAGCAGGAAAACATGACAGACAGACAGACAGACAGACAGACAGACAGACAGACAGACAGACAGACAGACAGACAGACAGACAGACACACAGACACACAGACACACAGACACACAGACAGACACACAGATTGAAAATGTCTTCAGAGCCAGTGTCCACAGAGAGAGAACTGTATGTAGGTCCAAAACGTCCGACTGCCACACGGACCATTATACAGTATCCCCATTACTTTTCCCCATAGAGAAAACGATGCACGAACCAGAAGTCCATATTTGGACAAATAAGGCTGAGGGAGAATGGTCTGTCATAAGTATTGACTCCACCCCTACGGTGCGTGCCGTGTTACAAATCCAGTTTGAGCCTGTCTTGCTGAAGCCCTGCAGAGCCAGCGTTTACTTTCCATCCTGTAGTGAACTAGATTCAGGGGGGATTTCAGGACACTGTGTGTGTGTGTGCACGTGAGTGTGTGTGCGTGTGTGTGTGTGTGTGTGTGTGCACGTGTGTGTGTGTGTGCACGTGTGTGTGTGTGTGTGTGTGTGTGTGAGCGTGTGTGTGTGTGTGTGTGTGTGTGTGTGTGTGTGTGTGTGTGTGTGTGTGTGTGTGTGTGTATGGGGGTTAAAACAGGTTGCACAGCGAACGAACGATGCACTCACTGCATCACTGCTCCGCGTACACACACATGCTCAACTCAACATGCACTCATAACGCCACACATGTCTGTGCATGTAATAGGGGATGTAAGTTTTTATTTAATTTTATATTTATTTATAAAAAAAAATTACTCCAAGAACGAATCTGTGAGTATTCGGGGACAGGATGTGGTCGATGACAGATTACTTAATTCAGGGACTATCTGGGATGTCATCTCACCTTAAAATATACCTATATATTTTTATTCACACTTTGGTAGATTAATTAATTAATACATTCTTAAAAGATCCAGCTCCCTTCAAAGCTGTAAAGGAATGTGAATCTTTACCCACTTTCAAAACCACTCTCAAAGAACACCTACGGGAGGCTGCAATTCGAAACTGGCCCCTGTAAATGTCCTAACACAACCCCCTCCAATGTACAGTAAATGACCAAGTATGGTTTCGTCAATATTCCAATGTACAGTTTTGCTTGTACAGTTGTACAGTTTTCCCCACCCACCCCTCCTACCCAACCCCCCACCCCACCCCACCCACCCAACCACCTCCAATGTACAGTCCCCCCCCCCCCACCCAACCCCCCCCCCACCTACCCAACACTAACACACTAATATATATAATCTAAAAATGCTAAATAAAAATGCTAAATATATGCTCGGATACAGAGTAGAATAGTGACATTGAAACATCCATCAAGATGGAGAAAGTACTAAAGAATCATAATGTTGTGAAGAGATACAGGATGATGAAAGCATACTGTACCTGTGGTCCGTACTTCTATACCGATGTGAGACAATAACATCAAAGCTAGGGAGGCGATTTGCGAGTACAGAAATATGGTTCTGAAGGAAAATGGACCGATGACATCACAAACGAGGAAGCATAGAGACGATCAGGAGCGAATGCTGAACTAATGACGGCGATTATAGAAAGACTAATGAGTTCCGTGGGGCACCTTGTTCATGCAGATGGACTGGAAAGCCTAATCGGAACAGGAAATTGGAAACATAGGAAGACGGAGATACACACTAATGGTTAATTTCAAAAGATGAAAGAGAGACAGTCACACACTGTGACGTGAATGAACTTATTACACTGTGATCGATAACCGCGAAGAATCATGATCGCCTGTCAGCATGGTCCAGGATGATGATACTGTATAATCTTTTAGAATATATATATATATATTCGTGGGGCGGCGTGGCTCAGGGGTAGAGCGGGTCGTCCAATGATCGAAGGGTTGGTGGTTCGAATCCCGCTCAAGCCCATGTCCATCCCACTGCCGTTGTGTCCTTGGGCAAGACACTTAACCTACTTGCCTCGTATGAATGTGTATGCATGTGAATGAATGTTGGTGGTGGTCGGAGGGGCCGTAGGCGATGATTATTCGCCACGCTTCCGTGAGTCTGCCTCAGGGCAGCTCTGGCTGCAATTGTAGCTTACCACCATCCGTATGACTGTGTATGAACGAGTAATGGACTCTGTACGCGCTCTGGGGTCACTGGGGTGTCACGAAGAGCGCTATATAAATCCAATCCATTATTATTATTATTATTATTAAAGTGTATTAACCTTTATTTAACCATGTAAAATGGTAAAAATAATAAACCAAGTTACAACATACAGGACAAAACACAGACAGATAAAAGGTAAAGATAAAACGATAAAAAAGCAAGCACCACCATTTCCTTAACATTAGTAACATGTAGCATCATTTGCAAACTCCCAATTCAGACGTTGCAAGTTTCAAGTTTCTTTAATAGTTGTCATACAGAAGTACAGAATACTTTTATACAAAATGCTTCTTACTGTTACGCTCCAGAGACTGTGCAAGACAAGATAAGTATGAAATAAAATAACATAGTATAGCATGTAAATTAGAAGTAAAAAAAAATTAGGTCACAGTGTTCAGTATAGACATATGTACAATGTTCGATGCAGAATAGACGTAACTGAGTTACCATATAATATACAATACTGTGCAGTGTACTAATATACAATACTATATAGTGCAAGGCAGAAATGGGATGAGGTGCAATTTAGGTACAATTTACAGTAGGTGTACGAGTTGTAGTGCAAATCCTTTATCAATAAATATAAAGTGTGTTTGTGTGATCTAAAGTGTGGAGAGTGGGTGCTGCAGTGTGTTGTTTGTTTAAGTGAGTGTGTGGGTGTGTGTGCTGTGTGCATTTGATGGTTGTTGCATAGTGTTTATTGTTCGTTTAGCAGCCTGATGGCCTGGGGATAGAAGCTTCTTCTGAGTCTTTCTGTGCTCGCCTTAAGACTCCGGTATCGCTTGCCTGACCGCAGCAGTTCAAAGAGGCAGTTGTTCGGGTGGCTCGAGTCCTTAATAATTCTCTTAGCCTTCCCCTTGCACCGCTTGTTGTAAATGTTCTGGAGGGTGGGAAGCCCCCCTCCAATTGTGCGTTCGGCTGAACGTGTCACTCTTTGTAGTCTGCTACGGTCTTGTGCAGTGCTATTCCCAAACCAGGAGGTGATGTTGCCAGTCAGGATGCTCTCTATTGTACATGAGTAGAAGTTCCTAAGGATCTTCTGACTGACTTGGAACTTCCTTAGGCGCCTGAGGAAGTAGAGGCGTTGTCGTGCTTTCTTCACAACACTGTCAATGTGTGTGAAAGGTAAATCCACACGCACACACTCACTTTAAACAAACACACTGTAGCACCCACTCCACACACTTTATAGCACACACTCACTTTAAACAAACACACTGTAGCACCCACTCCCCACACTTTATATTTATTGATAAAGGATTTGCACTACAACTCGTACACCTTACTGTAAATTGTACCTAAATTGTACCTCATCCCATTTCTGCTTTGCACTATATAGTATTGTACATAAGTACACTGCATAGTATTGTATATTATATGGTAACTCAGTTACGTCTATTCTGCATCGAACATTGTACATATGTCTATACTGAACACTGTGACCTCATTTTCTACTTCTAATTTACATGCTATACTATGTTATTTGATACTATCTTGTCTAGCACAGTATCTGGAGCGTAACAGTAAGAAGCATTTTGTATGAAAGTATTCTGTACTTCTGTATGACAACTATTAAAGAAACTTGAACTTGAAACTTGTGGTCCATGTCAAATCCTCGGATATGTGGGCTCCGAGGTACTTGAAACTGTTCACTCTCTCAACCGGTGCCCCGTCGATGCTGAGGGGGCTGTAGTCCTTGACCCCCGACCTCCTGAAGTCCACAATCATCTCTTTTGTTTTGCTGACGTTCAGGGAGAGGCAGTTCTCCTGACACCACTGTGACAGGTTCTCTACCTCTTCCAGGTAGGCCCTTTCGTCGTTGGCAGAGATCAGGCCCACCACTACTGTGTCATCAGCAAATTTGATGATGGTGTTGTTGTTCCGCTGTGCTACGCAGTCATGTGTGTACAGGGAGTAGAGGAGGGGGCTCAGAACACAGCCCTGGGGGGCCCCTATGTTGAGCGTGATGGATGAGGAGGTGCAGTTGCCTGCTCTTACCACCTGGGGTCTGGCCGTCAGGAAGTCCCAAGACCCACTGGCAGAGGTCATAGTTCAAGCCCAGGTCCCTGAGCTTGGCTATGAGTTTGGAGGGGACTATGGTATTGAATGCTGAGCTGTAGTCGATGAACAGCATTCTCACATAGTTCCCCTGCCTCTTGTCCAGGTGTGATGCTGCTGTGTGCAGCACATGGGCTATGGCGTCCTCCGTGGACCTGTTGGGGCGATATGCAAATTGCAGAGGGTCCAGGTTGATGGGGAGGGAGGAACAGATGTAGCCCTTCACTAGCTTCTCAAAGCACTTCATGGCTATGGAGGTGAGGGCTACAGGGCGGTAGTCGTTGAGGCAAGCAGGCGTAGATTTTTTGGGTACAGGGATGATGGTGGACTTCTTCAGACAGGTGGGGATGACAGCCTGTTCCAAGGACAGGTTGAAGATGTCAGTGAATACCGGGGCCAGTTGGTCGGCACAGACTTTTAGGACGCGGCCGGGGATGCCGTCCGGTCCTGCTGCCTTCCTGATATTCACTTTTTTAAAGATCCGTCTCACCTCATGCTCTGTTACCCTGAACACTGAGTCTCCATCAGCAGACCCCCCCCCCCCCCCCCCATTGCCGTGGTTTGTAGGCTGGTGTTTTTATTCCCAGCCTCAAACCTCGCATAGAAGGAATTGAGATCATTTGCTAAGGAGATGTCACTGTTCAGTTTGAGGGAGGTGCCTTTGTAATCTGTCATTGTTCTGAGGCCCTGCCACATGCCTCTAGAGTCAGCCTGTTCAAACTGAAGTTCAACTTTATCCCTGTAATGCCGTTTTGCCTCTATTACTGCTCTCCTGACGTTGTATCTTGCCATCTTGTGTTCTTCCATGTTGCCTGTCACCAGCCCGGTGTTGTATGCTGATGTGCGCACTTTCAGAGCCTCACGGACGGATTTGTCTACCCAGGGCTTTTGATTTGGGTAGATTTTAATTTTGGTGGAGGGGATTGTTTCTTCTACCAGAGTACAGACATAGTCAAGCACCGTTTCAGTGTATTCGTTAATATTGGCTGTGTTATCACGGAATACACTCCAGTCTGTGCATTCAAGTGCAGCTTGGAGTGACTCCTCTGACGTCACGGTCCAACGCTTAACCTCTCGCGAGACCACCGGCGTTCGCTTGAGACTTTGTTTATACTTTGGCAAAAGAAAAATGGCGGCGTGATCGGACTTACCGAATGGACTAAGAGCCTGTGACTTGTACCCATTCTTAAATTGCGAGTATACATGGTCTAATATGTTCTCGCCTCTGGTGGGACAGGTCACATGCTGATAGAAATTCGGCAACACCTTTTTAAGACGCGCGCTGTTGAAATCGCCCAGAACCACAATGGCAGCGTCAACGTTTTGCTGTCTGGAGTTTGTTTACCTCGTTGTGAAGTTTTGAAAGTGCGGTCCCAGTGCTCGCGTGTGGTGGGATATACACTCCGATGAGTATGATGGACGTCAGCTCTCTCGGAAGAAAGAAGGGTCGACATTTGATCGCGATAAACTCCAGGTCTGGGGAGCAGTGGTTAGACAATTCCTTTGCGTTGCCTATATCGCACCACTCCTTTTTTATCATGAAGGCAATGCCGCCTCCCTTCGTCCTTAGTGACTCCGCCGTCCGGTCTTTGCGGAGGACAAAGAAGTGGTCTGCCGGTTCTATTGCATGATTCGGGACATCAGGAGACAGCCAAGTTTCTGTGAAACAGAGGACATTACAGTCCCGAATGTCCCTCTGGAATTGGATCCGTGCTCTGATGTCGTCCAGTTTATTTCCTATCGATTGCACATTGGCCAACAATATGCTGGGCAATGTGGTTCTGTGTCGTTTGGACCTCAGTCTGTTTCGGACCCCGGCTCTTCTTCCAAGTCGTCGCCTTGGCCATGGCCACAACAAAGGATCTCAGCGGGCCACTGCTGCTGTTCTGCAATCCGATCCAGAGAGCAATCCAATCGGTAAGTTTTCCTTAATCCAATGTCAATGATTGACTGACGGTCATACACATATAATGCACCAACAGTAGGTGCAAATAAAACTCTTAATACTATAAAAATTAACAAAAGAAAGCACAGTCTCGACGGAGCGATCAGAGAGGCAGCCGTTCGTTGCGGCGCCATTTTCTTCAGAAAGGACTGTGAAAGGAACTTTTGTATGGTTGATGATGGTATTGGTTTATGGTTAAGATCCATACCGTTGCATGAATTCACAACAGTATACCTCCATATTCACTATACCTCTCCACAGCTTATTAGGCATTTTCTTTCAAAAGTGGTTACCAATGGTTACAGGCAGCCATGTTGGAAGAAAGAGAACTACAAAATAAACTCTGTGCACGGCGGCCTCTGAGCTGCTGCTGTATTAACCCTTGAAAGAGCACTACAAAATAAACTCTGTGCACGGCCTCTGAGCCGCTGCTGTGTTAACCCTTGATGTGTCAGGAACAGACTTCTACAAGCCTTGTTGTTGGATATCTGGCACCTGGGAACAGTTGTTCTCACCATGTTGTCCGTGGATTTGCAGTGAAATGAAAGATTTGTGGAGTTTAAGACTAATTAAGACAATACCTTGTTTCTAGGCAACAAGGAAGCTGCAACCTTTGAAGTCCACCACTTTTAAATGAAAAGCACAAACCCTGTGTGTTCTATTCTAACGATCTCGTTCAAGAGTGGATAACACAAGGTGGTACAGTTATTTTGCCTTGCCAGCCTCCGCCGAAACATTTGTTTTGATTTCACAGGAAGTCCCGCCTCCCCTTTGTTATTAGCATCATCATCATCATCATCAACCTTTATTAAAAAATTGAGGGTGGCCCTCATTTACAATGATGCCGAGATTATATAGAGGAAAAAATACAAACATATAAGATCAGCAAACCTGAAGGAAGGAGAGCTCGTAGCGGTTGCTCTTATATCTACTTGCTCTGAACCGTCTCCCTGAGGGAAGAACTTCATATTCGGGATAAAGAATATGAGAAGGGTCCTGTAAGATTCTCTGTGCCTGCCTGACCACTACTTTCTCGAAGATAGATTGGAGTGACGGATACTTGGTGTTTCCGGTCACCTTCATCGAAAAAGGCTAGTGAACGCAGCGGCCCGCCTGATCTCAAACCTACCGAAGTCGGCCCATGTCACCCCACTCCTTAGGGACCTGCACTGGCTCCCCATTGCCGCACGAATCCGCTTCAAGGCCCTCGACCTGGCATATCGTGCGGCAAAGGGAACCGCTCCCGCCTACCTCCGGTCAATGGTCTCTAACTACACACCCTCAAGACCCCTACGCTCAGCATCTTCTGGCCGCCTCAGACCCACTCCTATCCGAGCTCCGGGAGAAGTCGCCTATTCTCAGTCCTTGCCCCACAATGGTGGAACGAACATCCCACCACAGTTAGGACAGATGAAACCCGTCCAATCTTTCGCCGTCGACTAAAGACACACTTCTTCAACCTTCAAGACTTTTATTAAAATTCTGAAAATTCTGAAAGTTGGCTCCCAATTTGTTTACACGCCAGAGTGGCTGAGTAGCCTCCGTAATTTACCAGCCAAAGAGCAAATCTACACGCCATTGGCGCTTGGCGGTTGTTAATTTAGTCTCCTGTTCACAACACAAACACAATGCACAAACGGCAGCTAAGGGTAAGTAACATTGTTCGTCAAATAGTATCTAACTTGAGTGTTACACTCTTGAGTGCATAGTAGTATACATATTAGCATGATAGGTGTAGTATAAGTGTAGTAGCATAGTAGTAGGTTCCAGTCCAGGTCCTATCTAATAAGTGGGTAGATTCCAAGGTACACCTGAGGAGGAGCGGTTGTGTGTTCTCTGTGATCTGGGAGTGGTGGAAGATGAATTTAATTTTGTTTTTCACTCCCCCTTGTACACCGACTTTTGAGAAAGTTCAATTTATAAATCCGGATTTGTTTTGGCAGTCTGAGAGTTGTATGTTGAGTTGTTTTTTTGTGGAGGAGATTTTCAGCTTTGCGGGATTTTCGGAGAAAGCATGGCACTTGAGACAAAACACATTATATCCTCATTTTATATGAATTCCTCTTGTTTCGTTGAAGTACATTGTTTACAGCTTGTTATTATGTTTTCTTTTTTGTGGCCATCTTCGGCTATATGATCACTTACTGTTTATGTGTCTTGTAAACCCATTATGGGCTGGGCGTACATCTGTATGTAAGACACAAAAATATGGGTACCGTCTCAAAATCGTACTCAAGTAAAAGTCAGAGTATCTGGCTAAAAACACACTTGGGTAAAAGTAAAAAAAAGTTTCTACTTTTAAATGTACTAAAAAGTAAAAGTAAAAAAAAACTTTTCATGGAGATAGGGCCATGGGTGCTCGTCTTGTCCGTCCACGCCGACCGTTTCGTCCTCTTCATCGCTCGTACTATCGTTTGTGGCCGTCTTCTGTAGCTCGTCACTCTGACCGTCTATTCTTCTGATAGCAGGTGTTTAATCAAAGATCCCCGCTTTCTAGTCTTGCACAAGGACCAATCAGCATGGGTGTGGGCGGGTTCATTTTCCATTGATGGGGATTTGATTGTTTTTAACTAAAGTGCGGCCACAGGATTAATAACGTTAACGTTAGTTTGGCCAGAGAAACAAATGTACTAATTAAAATGGTTAGACCTTCTAGATTTGTACTTTGTAGGTCTGCATTTTAAATGTAAGGAGTAAAAAGTATGTTTTTTTCCCTCTGAAATGTAATTGAGTAAAAGTACAAGTATACAAACCTAATAATACTCGAGTAAAGTACAAATCCCCAAAAACAGTACTTAAATATTGTAACGATTACAATTACTCAAGTACTTTACACCCCTGGTGGCTGCCCACTGTCCCACATACTGTAGTTAGGATCGGTTAAATGCAGAGGACAAATGTTTCTACTACTATTACTGCTACATAAACAGAGAGGCCTATTGGGACGCTAGATCCTAATGTGAAACACTGTGATTTACCTCACCTTGCTACCTCTCTATCTTTTTCATGCTCGCTTATGCCTGTATATTTCACTGTTGTGAAGCACTTTGAACCGCGACTTCTGTATGAAAAGTGCTATACAAATAAAGTTATTATTATAATTATTATACATCTGAGGCGTCCTCTGTGGCTCTGTGTATAAACAAGGCCTTAGACTCCAGTGAGAGATGCAGCCGACAGAGAAAAGCACATATATTATTCAAAAGGATTTTCTTTACTAACACATGTATGACAGGTTTCTTTGATTCAGACAGATTATGCAGAACTCTTTTACAGTGTCAAGTATTTATAGAAACAAAGAGATAACACGCACACACACTCACGCATTCACACACACACACACACACACACACACACACACACACACACACACACACACACACACACACACACACACACACTTTTACGCATTGACACACACACACACACACACACACACACACACACACACACACACACACACACACACACACACACACATCCACACAAACACACACACAGGATTGCACAGCTGAATGAGGCATTTATGATGTATGTGACGTACGGTCTATCTGTATCTGTCAGTCTATTGGAAACTTGATTGGAGTTTTGATGTATTTTTAATTAGTTTTAATTGCTTCCACGTTAAGTTTACGTTTTTTTTTTTTTTCCAGGGACAGTGCACATTAATCAACATCTTCAGTTTCCACATCAATGTAAATGTGCCAGAGTTAGCTAATGAGCTAGTCTTCATCTGTAGTCCTACCATGCATGTCTTTATGGTGTGGGAGGAGACCAGAGAACACGTAGCTAATTATAGATCAATTCAAATGATAATAAATTGTAATCAGATACAGTACATGTCTCTGGTTTCATGGTTCCCTATAACTGCACGCAGGATCTTTGGCCATAAGGAGACATATTATGTAGACTTTCAACAATATTTTTCCCTTGAATCTGTGGAACATGTTAAAGGAACACGCCAACTTTTTGGGAAATTAGCTTATTTGCCATCTACCCTGAAGTTAGACAAGCTGATACATAAATCAAATCAAATCAAATCAAATTTATTTATAGGGCCCGACAACACACGTTAATGTCCCCATGGGCCGTACAGATCTTCTTTAAACAAGTCAAGAAGAAAACATAACAATAAGTCAAGAACAGAACAAGAACACCATAAGGTGCAAACATTTTTAGATGAATGCAAATAAATGAAAGAATGCAAGCACTCCCAGACATACCCCACGCGAAGGTAAGGAAAAACTCACTAAAACCTAACAATAGGGAAAAAAGCTCCACAGGCAGTGTGGAGGAGAGAAACCTTAGAAGGGCCATTCAAGGGGGGATCTCCCTTCTTAGATGTTGGTGATAGTAGTGTTGCAGACGGACAGTTGGTAAGCATGCACTCATGTGTGTAGTGGAACACAGATGAGTGCATGCAATAGCAACTGTATATTTTGAAAAATTAAAGATAGAGCTAATAGCGATAGCAACTGAACATTTTGAAAGATTAAAGATAGAGCTGATAGCGAATCTATTTGAGGCACAGGGGCGGCGCAAAGAGGGTCACGTCTTCCCCGTCTTAGTCAAGGGACATTTAACACTCCGGTCGTTGCTCAGGGACAGCCGGAGACAGGGAGATAGGGGGCGGCGCAGAGAGGGTCGCGAACTCCCCGACATCATCGCGGGACATCCGGCACTCCGGTCACCACTATGAGACCTCCGGAGACAGGGGGGCACGCAGAGGGGGTCGCAACCTCCCGGCCTTCGTCACAGGACGTCCAACACTCCGGTCAACACTCCAGGACAGCAAGTCATAGGGAGACAGGGAGACGGGACAGGCGTTAGACAGCTCATGAGATTGTAGTAGGCGGACATAGCAATAGATACAAGTGGTAGGCATATATGTGAATGGAGTAGATATATGAAGTAGGCGTATTATGTGAATAGAATAGAAGTACTTAACCCAGCAATGAAACCGCATTGACTGTTAATCTGTTAACAGTCTGTTAATACTGTTAATCAGTTGACAGGACCACGGACAGACGGCGGTGAATAACTGATCCAAGGCCTCGGAGGTGCATGTAGAGCAGTCACTACAATCTTGGCCAAGACCCAGAGGCATCCATCACCTTAGTCAGCGCCAGGAGACGGGCACTCAGAGAGAAGGGGGAGGGGGGGGGGGGGGAAGGGGGGGGGGGGGAAGAGTTAGAGTTCCCATGTTTGTGGTGCTGCAAAGGAGCAGACATGTAGTACCCTGTAGTGCCATGTAGTACCATGTAGTACCCCGTAGTGCCATGTAGTACCCTATAGTACCCTGTAGTGCCATGTAGTACCCTGTAGTACCCTGTAGTACCCTGTAGTGTCATGTAGTACCCTGTAGTGCCCTGTGGTACCCTGTAGTGCCATGTAGTGCCACATAGAGCCATGTAGAGCCATGTAGAACCCTGTAGTGCCATGTAGTACCATGTAGTACCATGTAGTACCATGTAGTACCATGTAGTACCCTGTACCCTAACTAAACTACCCTGTAGTAAACTACCCAGTGGTACCATGTAGTACCCTGTACCATAACTAAACTACACAGATTAATCTAAAGGTCAGTCCCCGACCAGGTGAGATCAGGGTAGGTTGAAGGAGAGAGAGAAAAGATGAGTCTTAAGCAGGGATTTAAAAGCTTCGACAGAGCAGGCGCCCCTGATGACGGCAGGTAATTTGTTCCACAGGTAGGGAGCGCGGTAGACAAAGGCTCTGTGGCCGGCGGATTTCTTTTTAACCCTTGGGGTCGATAGAAGCCCCGCATTTTGTGAGCGCAGAGCACGAGCGGGCGAGTATCGGGAGATGAGATCGGATAGATAGAGCGGTGCAAGCCCATTTAAAATTTTGTAGGTGAGGAGTAGCACTTTAAAGTCAGAACGGGCTTGGATAGGAAGCCAGTGTAGGGCGGACAAAACTGGTGTGATGTGATCAAATTTTCTAGTTCTAGTTAGTATCCGTGCAGCCGCATTTTGCACGAGTTGAAGATTTTTGATGCTTGAATTAGGTAGGCATTACAGTAGTCCAGACGTGATGAGACAAAAGCATGAATCAGGGTTTCAGCATCAGCCAGAGTTAAAATGGGGCGTATTTTTGCGATATTACGAAGATGGAAGAATGCAATTTTGGTGACATTTTTTATATGTGCATTAAATGAGAGGGAGGAATCAAAAATGACTCCGAGGTTTTTTATGGTGGGGCTCTGGGATACATGACAGGTATCAAAGTTGAGGGAGATGTCCTGAAACAGGCCTCTGTGGTTTGGGGGGCCAACAATTAACATCTCAGTTTTATCTGCATTAAGGAGTAGAAAGTTTTGCGACATCCATTTTTTGACGGCAAGCAAGCAGGCCTCAAGGTTTTGTAGTTGGGAGGAATCATTTCAAGTTTCAAGTTTCAAGTTTCTTTAATAGTTGTCATACAGAAGTACAGAATACTTTTGTACAAAATGCTTCTTACTGTTGCGCTCCAGAGACTGTGCATGACAAGATAAGTATGAAATAAAAACATAGTAAAATTTAGAAGTAAAAAAAGAGGTCACAGTGTTCAGTTTAGACATATGTACAATGTTCGTAGTCGTAGTTACCATACAATATACAATACTGTGCAGTGTACTAATATACAATACTATACTATATAGTGCAAGGCACAAATGGACGAGGTGCAGTTTAGGTACAATTCACAGTAGGTGTACGAGTTGTAGTGCAAATCCTTTATCAATAAATATAAAGTGTAAGTGTGTTTGTGTGATCTAAAGTGTGGAGAGTGGGTGCTGCAGTGTGTTGTTTGGCTTAATAGGTATATATAATTGGGTGTCATCAGCGTAAAAATGAAAGTCTATGCCAAATTTGCGTATGATATCGCCGAGGGGTAGCATGTCAATCGAAAATAGCAAAGGGCCCAGGACAGAGCCTTGTGGGACACCACATTGCACTGGGAGGGTCTCAGATGTTAAATCATTATAGACCACGCAGTGTGTTCTATCAGTTAAATAGGATTTAAACCAAGCTAGTGCGAGACCCCGAATGCCAACATGATTCTCAAGCCGACCTAGAAGAATCGAGTGATCGATAGTGTCAAAGGCTGCACTGAGATCAAGCAATAAGAGCACAGAAGTGAGGTTTGAGTCAAGAGAGAGCAGTAAGTCATTTGTGACTTTGGTAACCGCCGTTTCGGTGGAGTGTAAGGCTCTAAAGCCAGATTGAAATGATTCATTAAGATTATTGTTTTTCTTCCTTCATTTCATCACCTCAAAAGCCCTGTGGTTCTTTTTTTAATTTGGGCTTTTGAGGTGATGAAATCACTGCACCCAGGCAGCAGTGGTTCGGCAAAAGATTGTTCCGAGCATATATCTGCTTATATATCTTATATATATCTGAACAAACTTTTCTAATTATTTTGAATAATTTTCTTTTTCACGTGGTAAATACACAGAAAACAAACATGTTTACAGGAAAGTTTTGGAGTTGTATTTGGAGTGTATTTCGTGACCTACTTCTAGTGAATGACGCTAAGCTAGGCTAACGGCGTGGCTGTTCCCTAAGCTTAATGCGTGCACAGAGAAGAAAATGGTGTGTATCTGCTTGTCTAACTCCAGGGTAGATGGCGAATAGGCGAATTTCCCAAGAAGTTGGCGTGTTCCTTTAACACTTTCAATGCCAACGACGAGATATCCCGTTTGTTCATGTCGACCATTCATTGCCAACGACGATAGATCTCGTTTGTTTTTTTTATTAGCGATTTGAATTCATATTTCATCAATCTAGTCTCACGTTAGTGCTGCAAACTCTCTCTGAGCTCCATTGGGAAAATACCGCCCCCTATCGTCTCCCTGTGGTACTGCACCCCTTTGGAATGGATTGCATGAAAACACATGGGGGGGGGGGATCCAGCTTCCTCATTTTACTTCTCAGATCAGGAAATAAGAGATTAGATTTTTCAGCTCGCTTCTCTAGCGTGCATAAGTACACATAATACTATCGATAATCTAGCGTTTATTTGAAAACGATTCATAAATAGGCCGAAAAATGACAACGTTTTTTGTGTATTCCAGAATATTCCAGTAACGAGGCGATTATCACAGAATCTTTATATTTTCCTGAAACTTTCAAAAAAACGGGAGTTTTCCAAAATGATATAAAACGGAAATGAACCGATTATTAAAAAACAATCCGTTTCGACAATGTTGACTACAAACAAGTCATTGATACGCGACGGCCAGATTAGACACATAGCCATAATTTAGGACATAGTTTATGCGTTTTGCAAATATGAGAGCTCTGTCATTGAAGTGGGTGGTGGCAAGGAAGCACTAAATCGTGCACCGAGCTCCGGCGTTGAAAGTGTTAAGGATGGATGTCACTCGGTCTCACCACTGGGGGGTGCTCTTGCTACTGTAGCGAGGGGCTCTGTGGTAATGTTGCTGACTCCACTAGCAAGAGCAAATACAGCAACATCTAGCTTTGGTGACAAGCGCTAGCAACGGGCAAACTGCAAGCACGATAGCAAGGTACAACTGTGTGTGTGTGTGTGTGTGTGTGTGTGTGTGTGTGTGTGTGTGTGTGTGTGTGTGTGTGTGTGTGTGTGTGTGTGTGTGTGTGTGTGTGTGTGTGTGTGTGTGTGTGTGTGTGTGTGTGTGTGTGTGTGTGTGTGTGCGCGTGTGCGTGCAAGAGAGTCTCAGATGTATACAGACGTTTATATTATGTATTAGATTAGACTCATGTTTTTAGTGCATATTGTGTGTGTAGCTCAGTAGACATGTGGATTTATATGCAGAACATATATTCCCATATATCCCTGTGTGTAATCCATGAGCTGTGTGTGTGGCGTGCGCATGCGTGTGTGTGTGTGTGTGTGTGTGTGTGTGTGTGTGTGTGTGTGTGTGTGTGTGTGTGTGTATTATTCCAGAATTGTGACATTTCCTGCGGCCATTTGGACCTGATAATGGAGGCATCAATAATACAGCAGCTACACAGAACATCACAATATAATCAATGATAGGCCCAGCTGAGCACAGGACTGACTGCTAATACCATGCTCTGTGTGTGTGTGTGTGTGTGTGTGTGTGTGTGTGTGTGTGTGTGTGTGTGTGTGTGTGTGTGTGTGTGCGCGTGTGTGTGCGTGTGTGTGTTCGTGCACGCGATGTGGGCTTCCACTCTTTTCCTCTTCCCCCACTTTCTCTCTGTACTCTTTCTCTCTCTCTGTGTGAACTCTCTCTCTCTCTGTCTCTCTATCTCTGTGAACTAGCTGTCTCTCTATCTCTGTGAGCTAGCTGTATCTCTCACCTCTCTCTCTCTCTCTCTCTCTCTCTCTCTCTCTCTCTCTCTCTCTTTCTCTCTGTGAACTATATGTCTCTCTCTCTCTCTCTCTCTCTCTCTCTCTCTCTCTCTCTCTCTCTCTCTCTGTCTGTCTCTCTCCCTCTATCTCTGTGAACTGTAGCTCTCTCTTTCTCTCTGTGAACTAGCTGTCTCTCTCTCTCTGTGAACTAGCTCTCTCTCTCTCTCTGTCTCTCTCCCTCTATCTCTGTGAACTGTAGCTCTCTCTTTCTCTCTGTGAACTAGCTGTCTCTCTCTCTCTGTGAACTAGCTCTCTCTCTCTGTCTCTCTCCCTCTATCTCTGTGAACTGTAGCTCTCTCTTTCTCTATGTGAACTAGCTGTCTCTCTCTCTCTGTGAACTAGCTCTCTCTCTCTCTCTGTCTCTCTCCCTCTATCTCTGTGAACTGTAGCTCTCTCTTTCTCTCTGTGAACTAGCTCTCTCTCTCTCTCTCTCTCTCTCTCTCTCTCTCTCTCTCTCTCTGTCTCTCTCCCTCTATCTCTGTGAACTGTAGCTCTCTCTCTCTCTGTGAACTAGCTGTCTCTCTCTATCTCTTTCTTTCTCTCTCTGTGTGTGAACTCTCTGTCTCTCTCACCCATCCGTCTGTCTCAGTAAAAGGAGAATCTGACATTTCCACCAAACACACTGCTGCTCAATTATTGAGAGAGAGAGAGAGAGAGAGAGAGAGAGAGAGAGAGAGAGAGAGAGAGAGAGAGAGAGAGAGAGAGAGAGAGAGAGAGAGAGAGAGAGAGAGAGGGAGGTTGGGAAGAGACGGTGAGAGTGACAGAGACAGAGAGCGACAGAACGAGTATCAGATTGTTATTGTCCGTGCTGCAGATGTCAGTTTGAGCTCAAGTCAAGTAAGAGAAAGCCAATAAAATAAAGGAGAGGAGGGTTTTCTGTCTCTTCCAGCTCTCTGTAGCTTCTGTTTTGTCCCTGTTTTGGTCATGTGTCAAACTGTAACAACCAGAAGCCATGTAGAGTCAGTGTACTGTACTGTATATGTGACTTAGATATGATTCTGCGTGTGACTCACATAATGCTGCGTTGCTTTCTGGTTCAGAGGTGGGAGGATGGAAGTCGTGTCAGACCTACTGTACAGCTAATGTTTTTTGGCAGAGAGAGAGAGAGAGAGAGAGAGAGAGAGAGAGAGAGAGAGAGAGAGAGAGAGAGAGAGAGAGAGAGAGAGAGAGAGAGAGAGAGAGAACAATTAAGGGATAGAAGAAGAGGAGTGAGGAAGGATGAGGAGAGGAAAGGAGAGAGCAGAGGAGAGGTGGTGAGAGGAGAGGATGGTACAGGAGGAGAGGACAGGGGGAGAGGAGGAGAGGAGGAGAGGATGGTACAGGAGGAGAGGAGGAGAGGACAGGGGGAGAGGAGGAGAGGAGGGTAAAGGAGGAGAGGAGAGGATGGTACAGGAGGGGAGGAGAGGAGAGGATGGTAAAGGAGGAGAGGATGGGAGGAGAGTAGAGGATGGTACAGGAGGAGAGGAGAGGATGGGAGGAGAGGAGAGGACAGGAGGAGAGGAGAGGATGGTAAAGGAGGAGAGGATGGGAGGAGAAGAGAGGATGGTACAGGAGGAGAGGAGAGGATGGGAGGTGAGGAGAGGAGAGGACAGGAGGAAAGGATGAGAGGAGAGGGGAGGACAGGAGGAGAGGAGAGGATGGGACAGGAGGAGAGGAGAGGATGGGACAGGAGGAAAGGATGAGAGGAGAGGAGAGGACAGGAGGAAAGGATGAGAGGAGAGGAGGACAGGAGGAGAGGAGAGGATGGGACAGGAGGAGAGGAGAGGATGGGACAGGAGGAAAGGATGAGAGGAGAGGAGAGGAGAGGAGAGGAGAGGAGGGGACAGGAGGAGAGGAGAGGAGGAGAGGAGAGGAGAGGAGAGGAGAGGAGAGGAGAGGAGGGGACAGGAGGAGAGGAGAGGACAGGAGGAGAGGAGAGGATGGGACAGGAGGAGAGGAGAGGAGAGGAGAGGAGAGGAGAGGAGAGAGATGGAAAGAATAAGACGTGATGATGGATAGGTGGAGGCGTATGGATGGGGAAGGTGGAGATAGAATAGGAGGAAATAGAGGAAGGTCTGGAGAGAGGTGAGCTATAAGTTATAGGAGAGATAGAGAGGTGATCTATAGGAGAGAGAGATAGAGAGAGAGAGGTGAGCTATAGGAGAGAGAGATAGAGAGAGAGAGGTGAGCTATACGTTAAATGAGAGAGAGAGAGAGAGAGAGAGAGAGAGAGAGAGAGGGGTGAGCTATAGGTGAGAGATAGAGAGAGAGGGGTGAGCTATCAATTAACCTTAACAGGTGGGCAGAAAAGTGGCAATTATTTTACTTGAACCTGAGGACTGCATACTTTTTTTGCAAAGCTGACAGTAACTTTATACTTTATACTTATAGCACATGCATGAGCCTGGGCCCTCATTTATCAACAATGCTTAGAAAGTGTTCTATTTTCGTTCTTAACACTTTCAGTGCCCAGCAGGGGGCGCACATTTAGTGCTTGAATGCCCACCATCCACTGCAATGTTAGCATTAATATCGCCTAATCTATGTTTTAAATTATGGCTATGTGTCTAATCTGCCCGTTGCATTATCAATGACTCATTTCCAGTCAACATTGTCGAAGCGGATTGTTTTTTTATCGGTTCATTTCCGTTTTATAGCATTTTGAAAAGCCCTCGTTTTCACGGAAAAATAAAAGATTCCATGATAATCGCCCTGTACTGTAATATTCTAGAACGTTGTAATTTTTCGGCCTATTTATGAATCGTTTTCAAATAAACGCTAGATTATCGATAGTATATGTGTACGTGTGCACGCTGGTGCCGCGCGCTGAAAATCGATTCTCTCAGTTCCTGATCGATCTTACAGTCAAACAGCCATATCACATTATAGGGGAAAAGCTTATATCTCCGGGAAAACGGGTCTGATTATCCTAAGACTGGTAAAATAGATTCCTTACCTGAGATCAGATGGTATCCAAATGGATTATTCCAATTCCTGATCGCCATTCCAAAAATCGATCCTTTTATTGATCCAATGCTACGTACTGTAAAACACATTACACGCTGTGCTGAGGGTCCAGAATGAAGCTGATCGGCTCCGGTTACATTTACATTTACATTTAGTCATTTAGCTGACGCTTTTATCCAAAGCGACTTACAAGTTCTGTGTGACAAGACAGCAAGAAGGGTATAACTCTATCAGCTGAGTAACAATGTTCATCAAAGTGTTGCGTGTTACAGTGTAGGTTAGTTTATTAGGACAAGTGCATGACATTAAGGTTAGTCGGGGTTAGATTTTTTTTTTTTTTATCATTTCAGATAATGGTTGAAGAAGTGAGTCTTTAGTCGACGGCGAAAGATTGGACGGGATTCGCCTGTCCTAACTGGGATGGGTAGTTCATTCCACCATTGTGGGGCAAGGACTGAGAATAGGCGGCTTCTCTTTGATGACCCTCCGGGAGCTTGGATAGGAGTAGATCTGAGGCGGCCAGAAGATGCAGAGCGTAGGGGTCTTGAGGGTGTGTAGTTAGAGACCATTGACCGGAGGTAGGCGGGAGCAGTTCCCTTTGCCGCACGGTATGCTAGGTCGAGGGCCTTGAAGCGGATACGTGCAGCAATGGGGAGCCAGTGCAGGTCCCTAAGAAGTGGGGTGACATGGGCCGACTTCGGTAGGTTTGAGATCAGGCGGGCCGCTGCATTTTGAATGAGTTGAAGAGGCTTGGTGGCAGTGGCCGGGAGGCCAGCTAGCAGTGCGTTGCAGTAGTCGAGGCGGGAGATGACTGTTGATTGGACGAGGAGTTGGGTGGCTTCTTTTGTCAGGAAGGGGCGTATCCTTCTGACGTTGCTCAGGAGGAATCTGCAGGTTCTGGTTGTCGCTGCGATGTGAGCAGAGAAGTTCAACTGGTCGTCGAGGACAACACCAAGGTTCTTGGCGGTCGGCGACGCGGTCACAGCTGCATTCTCGACTGTGATGGAGAGGTCGGTCAGGGGGGAGGATTTGGCCGGCAGGTGGAGCAATTCTGTTTTGCTTAGGTTCAGTTTGAGGTGGTTGGTCGTCATCCAGGCGGAGATGTCGGACAGACAGGCCGAGATCCGCTCAGAGACGTGGATATCTGAGGGAGGGAAGGAGAGGAAGAGTTGAGTATCATCGGCATAACAATGATATGAGAAGCCATGAGACGTGATAATGTTACCCAGTGATTTAGTGTAGAGGGAGAAGAGAAGGGGTCCTAGGACCGAGCCCTGGGGGACACCCGTCCGGAGGGGGCGGGTGGCCGACAGAGGTCTCTCCATGACACTTGGTAGGAGCGGTCATTGAGGTATGATGTCAGCCATGTCAGCGCAGATCCAGCCACTCCCATTCCTGCGTTACATGCGTGAGAAGTAAAATGTGGATTCCGGAGGTTTTTTTTCTCATCCATTTTCATCGAGTCCAATCCAAAATGTTGCATCACCATCTGGGAAACGATAGGGGGCGCTTTTTTCACATCTGAGCGCCTGGCGGGGCAGGATTACCAACGGTAGACTCAGTTGATGAAATATGAATTCAGATCGCTAATAAAAAAAAAAATCTGAGAATTCTCGTGATGGGCATTCAACCCGCGGCTCGGGCTGATAACCCGAGAAATCTCGTGATGGGCATTCAATGTGTTAAGCACAGAAAAATCTGGATTTATCACACGTGCGTCCACAGGTTCTATGCACACTCTGTGTTGATAAATACCATTTGTTCTACGCTCCACGCTCGTGCACGATTTTAAGTATTTGCATATAGCACCGCCCGTAATTAACCATATACGGTAATGGAACACCCCCATGAAATGTGGAAAAGTGGACTAAGCCGAGCGAAGCGTGTTATGGGAGAAATACGCGACAGGCTGACAGACAGACATGTACACGTACGGTGATGTCGGATATGATATCTATTAACTTCCTAAAGACCATTGCTGCCTGGGCAGCGCAAACACTAATAAAGACTGTTAACCACTGTTTGCCATTGGTGACATTAATAACCATGCTGGCATATGCCTTTTCTTCGTTTCGTTCGATTAATACCCAGGGATTAAAGTTCTCCGTAAATTTTCTACCTGCATATAATTTGTAGAGGAATACAATCTATTTTGATGTTGGTATTAGGTAGCCTATATAAACAATAATATGAGAGCATATACAAGAACAATGAATCTCACTGCCATAGCCTACGCCATGTGTAGCCTGCATATATGTGATCAATACAAACTTGAACTTGAATTCCATCATGTCTGTGTGCGGGAGCTCACAAGGCTGTTGTCACAATGTAAATAAAAACGTGCACTGAAAAGTTACAGTATGTAGTTGGTTGATTATTTGTATGACAGTCAGTAAACCCTTGCAAAAAGTATCAGTTTTATTTAATTAATTGAAAACATGCAGCATTGCCTTCCTCCCGGCATGCAGCAACGACATGTATCAGGCAAATGCGCATCACTGAGTGGAATCCCTTTCTATTCACATAACTGCATTTGTGATGGAGCTTTGACAGCTACATGGGTGGTACAGTAACAGTCTATTGCTCGATCCATCTCCAATATCACGATGGACCATGCCGGTGGCGAAAGACCCGAGGGTGGAGACTGACTTGAATGTGCACAGGGATGGCATTTGTGCGTTTTGTTCCACGCTCCAATTCCTGTCTCAAATTGCGGTACAAATGAAGGAGGTGTCTCGGGTATAGCGGACTCTAGTTAATATTATGTTCTCTCGGCAATTAGACTGCCCCTCATTCATTCATTCATTCCTATCTGCTATCTCTGAAAACAGTTCCCCGCGAGCGCAGTCAGTGCACCCCGTATATTCCGATAACCCTATATATAAACCATGCTGCATTCATTCGGAAAGAAAGACCTATTCCAAATGCTATATTTATAGGGTTTGACAATAATTACACTACTGTCGCTATTTTACAATGAACTATAATGAATTACGGGTCATACAACAGAACACGCCAGTGTTGAAACTAATGCACGGAAGCTTATTTCCGCGTCACAAAGTCAAGCACACGTTCAAATTGATAAGTCCCACACTTTGCTTAGAAATGATCGTACGCACGGGTTACGCACATATCTGTGCGTACGCACCATTGATAAATGAGGGCCCTGGTCTCTTTTGAAAGATAACATTCTGAAGTTACTAAAGCAAAACATTATAATCACTTTTAGTGCTAATGAAATAGAGTAATACAGGTTTGAACTTGAGTTGAACTTGAACTTGTGTACTCACATTCTCTTTAGTGGTTGCCAGATTCCATTATTCCAGCATAGAGGTATGAGCTGGAAAACTTCTTATGAAAAGTCTTATGTAGTACAGGTCAACATTTTATAAAAATCCCTGTTCAGAAGTGAGTGCTTGAGAGAGGTTTCAGTAAACCGCGTCCCAATTATATATTTTTTTTATCCTCCGTAGCCATCCACCTCCGTGCGTTCTGAAGATTGAGTCACAACAAATTTTCACTTGTCAACTTTCACCTACTTCCAATACCCCCCCCCCCCACCCCGTGGGGTATTGTTGGAAGCGGACACTCGTTGGCTACAACGATGACCAATAATTTTCGCCATCAGCTGTGATTGGTCAGTTCTCGAGCATATACAGTCCGATGTGGTAATTTGACCGTAACAAGTCTGAGTCTGCACCTTCCGTGTCCGAATGCAGTCAATGCTCGAGTCCAAGTCCGAGTCACCAGTCCTGGACTCGAGTACTACAACACTGGCTGGATTAGACTGGGGCGATGCGAACTGGCCCAAACTGGCCCGTATTGACACTTGCATACACCTCGCAAACATTCTCACACTCAGTCGCTGTATAATTCCTCTCTATTGTAAACTAAACTAAATCTGTAACGCTGTATCTAAAATGGTACTAGTACCCTTTCTCTCTCTCTTTCCCCCTCTCCTTCTTTCTCCCTTTTATATCCCTCCATTTACTCTTCATTACTAAACACACACGGCAGAGGCAACCAAGGCTCATCCAGCTCATACAATGTATTTCATTCTTTCTCTATCTCTCCTCCTTTGTCTCTCTACCCACCTCTCTCTCTCTCTTTCTCTTTCTCCCCTTCTCTCCCCTCTCAGCCTTCTCTCTCAGTTTTCTATTTACATTTCTATTTGCTTCATAGGCTTGAGAAATAAATAGAATGTTGTATGTGTCAAAGCATAGAAACATAACCTAAATAATCTTCTCTCTCTCTCTCTCTCTCGCTCTCTCTCTCTCTCTTGCTCTCTCTCTCTCTCTCGCTCTCTCTCTCTCTCTCTCTCTCGCTCTCTCTCTCTCTCTCTCTCTCTCTCTTTAGGACGGGGAGGAGGAGTCAGTGTTACAGGATCGTGTACCGTCACATGGAGCGACCTTTGACCCAGGAGGAAGTCCATGTGATTCACCAGGAGATCGAGAGAGCGGCAGAGACAGAGCTGGATGTGCAGGGACGCTATGTTTGAACCGGAGAGCTGACTTCAGATCAGTTTAAGAGAGCGCTGGGTGTGCAGGGACGCTATGTTTGAACCGGAGAGCTGACTTCAGATCAGTTTAGGAGAGATCTGGGGTGTGGAAGGACAATATGTATGAACAAGCGATCTGACTTCAGATCAGTTTAGGAGAGATCTGGGGTGTGGAAGGACAATATGTATGAACAAGCGATCTGACTTGAGATCAGTTTAGGAGAGCACTGGGTGTGGAAGGACAATATGTATGAACAAGCGATCTGACTTCAGATCAGTTTAGGAGAGAGCTGGGTGTGCAGGGGGACGATATGTATGAGCTGGAGATCTGACCTGAGATCAGTTTAAAGCTGCACTATATAATTTTCTGAGTTGATTGTGACCGAACCCATTATTAGAAAGCTAAAAAGAAGTCTAATCTTTCCATGAAAAAGACGACATGCAGTGCAGGTTTAATGATTAATAAGTTTCACTGACCTCCAATTAGATGTATTGTTAGAATATCTATATATGCATAGAGGCCCTGGGTGTGGTAGGTTACGTTTAACCACTGACCCCAGATCAGATGATGTTTTTTAATCTCCTGGGTGGGGTAGATCACTTAATTGAATCCATTACATATTTCTGATGATATGATTTGTAATAAAAAATCTGAGTTCTTTGATTCTCTGTCTGGTTGATCTGATTACAGTCTTTAATAATCACAGGATGCACAGTAGAAAATGTGCACACACACACACACACACACACACACACACACACACACACAGTCTTAAATCACTCTTGAAAACCTACCTGTTCTCCTTGGCCTTCCCCCCTACTTAACCACCACTAGACCCCTGGCCCTTCTATCCTCTTTGTTTTACTGTGTCCTACCAGTTTTTATTACTTTCATTGCTTTATTATGTTTTTAATCCTATATCTTGCACCATATTGTTTTGTTTTTGTTGCTTTCATTGCTTTGCTATGTTTTTTTTTCTTTCTTTTAATCTTATACCTTGCCTCACACTATTTTGTTTTTATCAACTTGCTTGTGAAGCACTTTGGTGTCAGCTGCCGCTGCTTGGAAATGTGCTATACAAATAAAACTGACTTGACTTGACACACACACACACACACACACACACACACACACACACACACACACACACACACACACACACACACACACAACATAGGACACAAACACACATACAGACATTTATATAGACAATCGAAAGGACACACACACACATAAATCAAATCAAATTTATTTGTAAGGTCCGACACACGTTAATGTCCCCATGGGCCGGACACGTCTTCTTTAAACAAGTCAAGAAGAAACATAACAATAATTCAAGAACAAAACAAGGACACCATAAGGTCCAAACATTTTAAAAATAAATGCAAAATAAATAAATGCATAAATGCAACACTCCCAGACATACCCCACGCGAAGGTAAGGAAAAACTCACTAAAACCTAGCAATAGGAAAAAATGCACCACAGGCAATGTGGAGGAGAGAAACCTTAGAAGGGCCGTTCAAGGGGGGATCTCTCTTCTTAGATGTCGGTGATAGTAGTGTTGCAGTAAAAACAGGCCAACAGTTGGTAAGCATGCACTCATGTGTGTAGTGAAACACAGATGAGTGCATGCGATAGCAACTGAACATTTAGAAAAATTAAAGATAGAGCTGATAGCGATAGCAACTGAACATTTTGAAAGATTAAAGATAGAGCTGATAGCGGATCTATTTGAGGCACAGGGGGTTGCGTCCTCCCGGTCTTGATCACGGGACGTTCAACACTCCGGTCATCATACATACACACACACATATACAAACTAGGGCTGGGACTTTAGCACATTAATTGCGATTAATTAACTACAGAAATAATTATGCATGTGCAAGTATAAAGTATAATAAATCGCAAATAACTTTTTTCTTAGTCTGGTTTGTTCATACAGAATACTGAAAAAATAAGAGAAATTGAGATCAATCAAGAGTTTTTTTTCCCAATGGTCAACTGTTCTGGAATGTACTTGAAAGTACTGCAATGTGGATTTGATTAATCGTATATAGAAATCTGAGACAAACCCTCTTGTGGATGTCCTGTCACAGATGAGCCAGACAAAAGGGTGTGGGTGCAACGCCTGAGCCCATGGTACACTGTGGGCCCTGAGCGCCGACCTTAGTTGTAGGTAAAGGAAGAATGATTCGCCAGGTATGTCATAAAACTCTTTTAGGTCCTGAAACGCTCGGAGACCGTTCTTATCATATATGTCTTCCAATTCCCCTCTTTTCCCACGTGGGTATATTAATAGGTTTGTGCCCAACGAGTAGCTATTATGTAGCTGGTTTGTGTTAAAGGTTCATTATGTAGCTGGTTTTTGTTAATGGTTCATTATGTAGCAGGTTTGTGTTAAAGGTTCTTTATGTAACTGGGGGAGAGTAAGAAGTGGAATTAACATATTTTAATGGAGGAGGTGGAGAAGAGAATGGTTGACTTTGCTGAATCCATTAAAATATGTTAATGTGCAGCTCGAAGGGCATTTTCCCTCTTATACCAAGAGGCCAGCGGTCAGAGATTAAACATGTAATTAAAATAAGGAGCATTTATTCATGTTGCCATGCATTTTGTATTCAACACTTGTGACACTCAGGAAACAGGGACCACTCAGGTAGCTATCCACCCCGCGTGATTACACAAACAAGCCGCATTTCTCGGAGACGCTCTCTGATTGGCACTGACTGACGCTCTCTGATTGGCCACTGACGCGTTTGGCCAATCCGTGACGAGCTGTGTCTTTGCCCATTTCCTCGTCAAACAGCCTGCAAGCTACCTGGCGTTCTATCGCCATGCTCTAAGACAAACTCTAACCTTAACCAACTTCGAAGAGTGCCTAAGCTTAACCGTCATGCTCTAAGACAAACTCTAACCTTAACCAACTTCGAAGAGTGCCTAAGCTTAACCGTCACGCTCTAAGACAAACTCTAACCTTAACCAACTTCGAAGAGTGCCTAAGCTTAACCAGTGTAGAAACAGGCGTCGGCCAATCAGAGAGCGTCTCCGAGAAATGCGGCTTGTTTGTGTAATCACGCATCCACCCCTCTCCCCCCACACACAATATAAATCATCGTTGTACATATTGTGTATAGTTTATTTGACTTTTACGTTTATTAACATTATTGTTTTTTTTACGTAACGTTAGTAGCTAGCTAGCTTGCTAGCCGGCATGATGCGTGCAGTGCTTTGCCCCAGAGTGTAACCACAGGTCTGAGAAGAGGACCTGCACATTTTACTCGTTCCCGAAACTCCTCTACATGCCCTGATTTAAAATGGTTCACGACAGTAGACATTGCTAACGTCTAGTACGTTTAGCTAGGTGACGTTAACGTTAGCTAGCTAGCTTGCTATCAGCTGGCCGTGACGTCGATTAGGCGACAGCACTGAACAACAGGAGTTCTACTGCCTACTGGTAAGTGTAGTTCTTTTTTTTTTACGACAAATTAAAAACCTTATAACTACCTTTATTTCAACCAAAAATGCTTAAGCAATAATGTTAGTGATAGAAATTAACACATTTTGTGCAAAATGGAAATCGTCAGACTACACCTCCCTATACAGTGGCAGCTCCAGCGAGGCATTTCATCAGTCTATATTACTGTAGTAATCCAGGGTCTGGACATTGAATTGATAATCATATTATATTAGGGCTGGGCGATAAAACGATAACTATCGCGATAAATTATTTCCTCGAAATAAACATGAAACGTGGTCGCAAAGTTTCGATATATCGATTTCCCAAGCTTGGATATCACCACATGCGCACTAACAACCAATCAGTGAAGGAGATGGCGACAGCGAAGGAGACCCGCAGTGCACCTCTGGGTAGTAAACAAGGCTGGCTAGGATCATTAGCTTGCACGCCGCTATTTTATAGTTTACGGGCGGAGTGGGTGTGTGGCGTGAATTCTGAGGCCACGGTTAGAGTAGTGTGGGGTATGCGGTGG
>NC_140176.1:7658952-7683952 GCF_963971535.1 Notolepis coatsorum
GGTAAAATGTGTACTCTGTTAGGGGACTTCAATATCAACTTGTTAGAAAACAATAGTCATTCTTTGACCGCTGACTTCCTAAATATCTTGTATTCTACTTATTTTCTGCCTCTCATTCATAAACCAACAAGAGTAACTAAGCAATCTGCCACTCTTATTGACAATATTTTTACTAATAATTTTGAATATACAAGCAAATCAGGACTGCTGTTAACTGATATTTCTGATCACTTTCCAATTTTCCAATTGACCATTTCTAATAGAAGTGAACGAGTGGGGTCTGAGGTGAGAGGAAGTCACCGTAGTTTCAGCAGAGGTAACATTGCTCGTTTTGGGAGTTGTATTAATGATGTTCCATGGGATGCTGTGTATAATCAAAATGATGCAGAATTGGCATATCAAACATTTTCACAAATATTTAATTCCTCATTTGAAAAAAGCTTTCCTTACATTACATATAATAAAGGGACATCAGTCAAAAAGGAATGTAAACCATGGTTTACTTCTGGCTTGCTGAAATCTGCAAAGAAGAAAAACAAATTATACAAAAAGTTTGTGACTAGCCCGACCCCTTTAAATTCAGATGTTTACAAAAAATTCAAAAATAAATTTACATACTTGCTTCGTGCAGCAAAAAATACATATTATTCCGATAAATTTAAAGAAGCTGCCAGCAACATAAAATCCACATGGAACGTCATAAATCAATTACTTAATAAAAAAAAGGCATGCTGTTTCATTTCCATCTACTTTTACACAAACAAAACGTTTACTGGCGGAGAACAATGGAGACGAGACGGGGTCTCGTGGCCCGATTGGAAAAACTTCCCTCGAGGATCTGAGGGACAGAGAGGGTTAGTAGGAGGAGAGGAGGCAGGCTGAGGGGTGAGAGGGTTGGTAGAGGGAGAGGAGGCAGGCTGATGGGTGAGAGGGTTGGTAGAGGGAGAGGAGGCAGGCTGAGGGGTGAGAGGGTTGGTAGGAGGAGAGGAGGCAAGCTGAGGGGTGAGAGGGTTAGTAGGAGGAGAGGAGGCAGGCTGAGGGGTGAGAGGGTTGGTAGGAGGAGAGGAGGCAGGCTGAGGGGTGAGAGGGTTGGTAGAAGGAGAGGAAGCAGGCTGAGGGGTGAGAGGGTTGGTAGAAGGAGAGGAGGCAGGCTGAGGGGTGAGAGGGTTGGTAGGAGGAGAGGAGGCAGGCTGAGTGGTGAGGGTTGGTAGGAGGAGAGGAGGCAGGCTGAGGGTTGGTAGAGGGAGAGGAGGCAGGCTGAGGGGTGAGAGGGTTGGTAGAAGGAGAGGAGGCAGGCTGAGGGGTGAGAGGGTTCGTAGAGGGAGAGGAGGCAGGCTGAGGGGTGAGAGGGTTGGTATAGAGAGGAGGCAGGCTGAGGGGTGAGAGGGTTGGTATAGAGAGGAGGCAGGCTGAGGGGTGAGAGGGTTGGTAGAGGGAGAGGAGGCAGGCTGAGGTATAACTGAGGTATATCTCTCCTCCACACTGCCTGTGGTGCATTTCTTCCTATTGTTAGGTTTTATTGAGTTTTTCCTTACCTTCGCGTGGGGTATGTCTGGGAGTGTTTGCATTCATTCATTCATTTTGCATTTATTTTAAATTTGTTGGACCTTATGGTGTTCTTGTTTTGTTCTTGACTTATTGTTATGTTTCTTCTTGACTTGTTTAAAGAAGACGTGTCCGGCCCATGCGGACATTAACGTGTGTTGTCGGGCCTTACAAATACATTTGATTTGATTTGATTTGATTTGGTGTGGCAGGTCTTGGAAGTTGTACAAAATTGCATACATTTCACCTTGGCATGTTTCTCGTCTTCTTCTTTTCTTCTCTTTTTATACTGGATGGCCGGATGGCTTTTGCCTCTTCATAGTTCTCTAACGTTAGTCTTTCTTTCCTCAACGCTCAATTATATAAACACTTGACCGATACCCATCAATGCACAGCGCTCTAGCATGTTCTGACTGTGAACACCTAAAGCTGAGGCTCAGACCGACCGACCGTTTTAGATTTTTAGGCAACCGCCTATATCGCCTGTAGGAAGCTCCGCCCTCACACACCTTATTGTCTAATGTAACCAGGTCTTTACTGCCCTCCTCAAAGGGATTCCCATTGCTCAGCAACACCTCCATCAGGTCTTTGGCATGGCGTTGACATTGGTGCTGAGATGCAGATCCTTTCTTGTGATGAGGACGTTCCTCACAATCATCGTTTGTTCTTCACAATCAACTGTTGTTTACAGTTCTCATATCTAACTCTAGTTCTCCACATATTTATTGTCTCATTGTGTGAAATATCATATAAGATATGCTCCAATCATGTTTATTTTATTTGTATTCAATTACTCATTCATGAAAACTTAGGTACAGGCACCAACATCACCATTCTAGGTTTAATAGAATAAAAGTTATGAAGCGTAATTTGAAATAAATACAGAAATTGCAGCCATCTTTGATTTCTGCCATACCAGAATATTCAAAACATCAATATTTGAACTCCAGTTGATTCCTCACACAGTATTAACATAAAATAGCAATACAACATTATATTACACAGCAATTGTGTGAACATTAAGACGTTTTTAAAGAATTCATGATTTCGATTGTGGCCATTTTGGATACGTTTTTATAAAATTCAACTGGTTCCTTGACACTCAAGCCAAAATTGTTCTATAGATCCTTATCTTCAAATTAGAAGTGGAAACGAAACTTTTGCATATACATTTTAAATGACTGAGTGTCCAGGCACCCCACTATCAGAAAAGTGTGTGGTTTTCTGGTCAGCAGGAGATGTGCATCTCTGGCAGCTTATGGTCAGTGCCATTGTTTGTCAAAAATAGTGTTGAACTTGAGTGTTACACCCTGAGTGCATAGTAAAATAGACATATTAGCATGGTAGGTAGTAGTATACGGATAGTAACATAGTACATAGTAGTAAGGTACTAGTAAAAGACAGTTATTTATATATATATTATATTGTAGAAATCATCGGAATAGAGAAACGCACAATTTCTATCAGTTTACAACACAAAGCTGTGTGTCATTTATTTCGCAGTAGCACAAGTGACAGCTGTCAGAACTATGCCGTGCTAGCTTCTGACAGCTCGTAGTAATCAAACATTTATCAATGAAACCCCACACAGGGCGTCTCCTCTCAGCCCAACCCAAAACCAACCTCCTTAAAGTAACAGTGCCCCATCAACACATCAAAACAATACCATGGGGAATTATGTCTCTATAGAACCCACTACAATATAAATATTATATTTATTAAGAAGGTTATTTATTTATTTGCATCTCAGATATAGATTGAAGAGGTGTGTTTCTATATGGGTGACATGTCCCCATACACAGGGCATACGAGGGCATTCGCATGCAGTCACCAGCTCTCCACCCAATCCAATTCCTATATGGGAGATTTCCCACTACCTGTTAAGACGGCACTCTCTTACGTTAAGACAGCACTCTCTAACGCCACCATCGCCAAAACACCAAAAGGGCATCAAATCACTGACCTCTATCATTCAGGTCATAGTACCAGTTAGATTAGATTACATTGAAATGTATTGTCATCATACAGCATAAGTACATTACAATGAAAATAAGTGGGGCATCTAACCCGAGTGCAAATGTAACAGTAAAGTGCAATAGTAATATTAATATAGTGATTAAGCTGGGTATAAGATATATACATTTGTTCTACTGAGTATAATGCTAATCACATGTATGAGTTGTAATATATTTTAATGTTTCAAAAATGTTCTTATGTACCCCAGTTGCTATTGCATGCACATATTTGTGTTTTATTACACGTATATGTACATACATACCAACTATTCGCCTGTTTTATTCTCCACCCATCCATAGCAACACTATTATCACCGACATCCAAAAAGGGGGATCCCCCCTTGAACGGCCCTTCTAAGGTTTCTCTCCTCCACATTGCCTGTGGTGCTTTTTTCCTATTGCTATAGGGTTTTCTGTTATGGTTTGTAACCGACCCCAATCGCACAACACAAGACAGGTATGAGAGTAAGCCAAAACAGGGCATTTATTCAATACAAACAAAAAGCGGCACTGTCCCTTTAAGGGAGAACACAAAAACACTGGAACAAAGAAATAGGGAAAAATGTGGCACTGTGCCTTTAAGAGGCGAGCAGGCTAAGGGGAAAGGCTAAGGGACAGGGCCAGGGCAAAAGGACAGGGCAGGAACAGGGGCAATGGAGAGGGGGAACAGGGACAGAGGCCCGGGGAGGCGGGCTGGGGACAGGGACAGCTTGGGCGTCTGGAGTAGGAGCGCGCCGGCTTGGGCGTCTGGAGTTGGAGCGCGCCGGCTTGAAGAGACGCATCCTCCCGTGGTATAGGAAGCGATGCGCGCCGGCTTGGGCGTCTGGAGTAGGAGCGCGCCGGCTTGGAGAGACGCATCCTCCCGTGGTATAGGAAGCGATGCGCGCCGGCTTGGGCGTCTGGAGTAGGAGCGCGCCGGCTTGGAGAGACGCATCCTCCCGTGGTATAGGAAGCGATGCGCGCCGGCTTAAGGTCTGGAGTGGGAGCGCGCCGGCTTGGGCGTCTGGAGTAGGAGCGCGCCGGCTTGAAGAGACGCATCTTCCCGTGGTATAGGAAGCGATGCGCGCCGGCTTGGGCGTCTGGAGTAGGAGCGCGCCGGCTTGGAGAGACGCATCCTCCCGTGGTATAGGAAGCGATGCGCGCCGGCTTGAGGTCTGGAGTGGGACACTGGAAAACCTCCCGTAGGGAATTAGAGAGCGCAGACGGTGTCCCACTCCAGGCAAACGGCGACAGGTGGTGATGGCTGGCACCTCGTCTCACGCCGGAGACGCGGCAGGTGATGGTAACGTCCAGGACTCCATGAACACTGAACACAGAAAAGGATAAAGAGTCCAGAACAAAGAACCAGCATACAGAACGACCCGACCAGGACTGGAGGGGAGGTCCAGGTATTTAAAGCCCTCTGGGGCGCTAATCATAACTTATCACAGCTGTGAAAGGTAGTCCAAGGGTGGGGGCTGGTGAAGAGCAGAGGAGAGTAAAACATTGCGAGGGCGGGGGCTGGTGAGGTGAGGAGAACAGGGAATTAAAGGTCCAGGGAACAGGCGAAACCTCACAGTACCCCCCCCCTCCACGGGAGCCACCGGGCGACCCAAAAAATCAGACAGCGGGGCAGGGGAAACGACAAAGCAACAAACAAAAAAAAATTGGGCCATGCTAGCAGGGGAAGCTACACCAAAAGTGGGGCTAGCAGAGGGACAGGGTAGCTGCCAGGGCACTGCTAGCTACAGGGCCTATGCTAGCTGTACTGCTACATTAACATAGAGGCTGCGCTAGCTGCCGGAGCTAGGCTAGCAGACAGGGCTGGAACAGCATGAGAGAACAAGCTAGCTGGAAGGACAGTCCTAGCTGTGGGGAAACTGGCCTTGCTAGCTGTAGGGGCAGTCCTAGCAGTGGGGAGACTGACCTTGCTAGCTGAAGGGGCAGTCCTAGCAGTGGGGAGAAGGGTAGCTAACAGGGGAGCTAACGAAGGCTAACAGGGGAGCTAACAGGGGAGACTAACGAGGCTAACAGGGGAGCTAACAGGGGAGACTAACGAGGCTACCAGGGGAGCTAACAGGCTAACAGGGGAGCTAACAGGGAAGCTAACAGGGGAGCTAACAAGAGAACTAACAGGGGAAACTAAAGGGAGCTTGAGGGAGCTAGAGTGGGTTAGAGGGAACTAAAAAGGGCAAACTCACATACACTGTCTGTGCTGGCTGGGGTCGTCGACGGGTCGGGTCGTACTGTTATGGTTTGTAACCGACCCCAATCGCACAACACAAGACAGGTATGAGAGTAAGCCAAAACAGGGCATTTATTCAATACAAACAAAAAGCGGCACTGTCCCTTTAAGGGAGAACACAAAAACACTGGAACAAAGAAATAGGGAAAAATGTGGCACTGTGCCTTTAAGAGGCGAGCAGGCTAAGGGGAAAGGCTAAGGGACAGGGCCAGGGCAAAAGGACAGGGCAGGAACAGGGGCAATGGAGAGGGGGAACAGGGACAGAGGCCCGGGGAGGCGGGCTGGGGACAGGGACAGCTTGGGCGTCTGGAGTAGGAGCGCGCCGGCTTGGGCGTCTGGAGTTGGAGCGCGCCGGCTTGAAGAGACGCATCCTCCCGTGGTATAGGAAGCGATGCGCGCCGGCTTGGGCGTCTGGAGTAGGAGCGCGCCGGCTTGGAGAGACGCATCCTCCCGTGGTATAGGAAGCGATGCGCGCCGGCTTGGGCGTCTGGAGTAGGAGCGCGCCGGCTTGGAGAGACGCATCCTCCCGTGGTATAGGAAGCGATGCGCGCCGGCTTAAGGTCTGGAGTGGGAGAGCGCCGGCTTGGGCGTCTGGAGTAGGAGCGCGCCGGCTTGGAGAGACGCATCCTCCCGTGGTATAGGAAGCGATGCGCGCCGGCTTGGGCGTCTGGAGTAGGAGCGCGCCGGCTTGGAGAGACGCATCCTCCCGTGGTATAGGAAGCGATGCGCGCCGGCTTAAGGTCTGGAGTGGGAGCGCGCCGGCTTGGGCGTCTGGAGTAGGAGCGCGCCGGCTTGAAGAGACGCATTCTCCCGTGGTATAGGAAGCGATGCGCGCCGGCTTGGGCGTCTGGAGTGGGAGCGCGCCGGCTTGGAGAGACGCATCCTCCTGTGGTATAGGAAGCGATGCGCGCCGGCTTAAGGTCTGGAGTGGGAGCGCGCCGGCTTGGGCGTCTGGAGTAGGAGCGCGCCGGCTTGAAGAGACGCATCCTCCCGTGGTATAGGAAGCGATGCGCGCCGGCTTGGGCGTCTGGAGTAGGAGCGCGCCGGCTTGGAGAGACGCATCCTCCCGTGGTATAGGAAGCGATGCGCGCCGGCTTGGGCGTCTGGAGTAGGAGCGCGCCGGCTTGGAGAGACGCATCCTCCCGTGGTATAGGAAGCGATGCGCGCCGGCTTGAGGTCTGGAGTGGGACACTGGAAAACCTCCCGTAGGGAATTAGAGAGCACAGACGGTGTCCCACTCCAGGCAAACGGCGACAGGTGGTGATGGCTGGCACCTCGTCTCACGCCGGAGACGCGGCAGGTGATGGTAACGTCCAGGACTCCATGAACACTGAACACAGAAAAGGATAAAGAGTCCAGAACAAAGAACCAGCATACAGAACGACCCGACCAGGACTGGAGGGGAGGTCCAGGTATTTAAAGCCCTCTGGGGCGCTAATCATAACTTATCACAGCTGTGAAAGGTAGTCCAAGGGTGGGGGCTGGTGAAGAGCAGAGGAGAGTAAAACATCGCGAGGGCGGGGGCTGGTGAGGTGAGGAGAACAGGGAATTAAAGGTCCAGGGAACAGGCGAAACCTCACATTTTCCTTACCTTTGCTGGGGTGGACCATGGGCCATGTTGGAAACAAGTCGACAGACTTTCACATGTTATCCTTGTACCCCTTGTTTTTATACTATTGTATAAATTGTATGTACTAAATAAAAATCAAATCAAATCAAATCAAAGAAGACTTGTCCGGCCCATGGGGACATTAACTTGTGATTTTGGGCTTTACAAATCAATTTGATTTGATTTAATATGCATTTATATGTCCAGTGATACAGGTATAAAGACACTATGGTCAGGCACTCTACTACTGGCCCCTGAGCAGCTAACACTGGAGCGGTTAAAGCTGAGGTGCCTTGCTCAAGGGCACAGCGAGCAGGCACGTGCACACATAGAGCCCAACGGGTACACAAACTAAAAACCGATATTGTCTGAATTACTAGGAGAAAGAAATGCACCACCTTTGGCTGATAGTAATTTATTAATTTCTTAGGATTTCTTTTGGTCTAATAAATGTGTAAGGTTCTTAGATGGATCTCCTGCTGCCTCCTCCTCTTCCTCCTCCTCCTCCTCCTCCTCTTCCCCCTCCTCCTCCTCTTCCTCCTCCTCCTCCTACTCTTCCTCATATTCCTCCTCCTCTTCCTCCTCCTCCTCCTCCTCCTCCTCCTGCTCCTGCTCCTCCTCTTCCTCTTCCTCCTCCTCCTCCTGCTCCTGCTCCTCCTCCTCTTCCTCCTCCTCCTCCTCCTCCTCCTCCTCCTCCTCCTCTCCTCCTCCTCCACGGGGAGCAGCGTACTGGCTCATGTAAAATGGCAGGCCATGCATTATGCAGCAGCTTAGGCCTCTGCGCTGGGTCGTCATGTCCTCGGCTGCAGTCCACCTGTCGCTGCTCTGGTCGTAGCGCTCCACCTTGTTGGAGAGGATGCTGAAGTCATTGGCGCCTCCGACCACGAAGAGCAGGTCGTCCAGCACCGCGATGCCAAAGTGTCTGCGGGGGGTGAGCATGTTGGGCAGGGCGCTCCAGGAGTCAGTCAAGGGGCTGTAGGCCTCCGCACTACGCAGGGTGTTTCCATCGACCCACCCTCCCACCTGAGGACAGGACACATGCGAGGAATGTTTTAGTGTGTGGCTCAGGCAGGCAGACACTGTATTAATCCATTTAGGGAAATGAGGGCATCACAGCAGCATTGCAAGTCAAATGATACATATCTATAGAAATATCTAGTATAAAGCATTTGTCTCCGTGTGCACCTACCGCATAGACTTGTCCTCCGTATGCAGCGACTCCCAGGCCACCACGCCTGCTGCTGTTCATGGGGGCGATCAGAGTCCACTGGTCGGTGTCTGGGCTGTAGCACTCAGCTGTAAGCAGATACCTCGCCCTGTTCCAGCCACCACAGATGTAAACCTGTAATAAGAAAGAATATTCTGATTTCCGGTTTAGCGTTAGAATGGAGTAAGTCGCATGTGACACAGCTGCTCTCCCGTTATTTTTTTTTTCGTTTTAAAAACGTATTTATAAACCATTAATGCGTTTAAAACTTGACGCATATATCAACTGAGATTATCAACTAACTATATTGACCAAAAGAATTGAGATGCCAACAACAAGGAAAGACGTGACAGTGGCCGCTTCAAGTTCAACCCCTTCAAAGACCTCCACGGACACCGAACATATCATCCGGAGAATGGAGGAAATGGAGAAGACAATAACCCAAAACGTAGATGCTATTAAAGAATCTATCGAAGGCAAAATAGAGGCGCTGAGAGCGGACGCCGATGCACATATTAAACGCACCGAGGCTCTGGAAGCAGGTATGGAAGTCCACCAACAAAATTTCGTTCGAATCGACAAAGAAGTAGATGATATCAACGTTAACCTAACTGCTGAGATGAAGGGAAACTACAAAGAACTCAAGACGGAGCTCAGCGATATAACGATGGAGCTTAAGCGAATCAATGAAGAACAGAAAACCAAAATATTCGAGATGGAATATCAAAAACGCAAGCTGAATATTCGTATAGTCGGTCTGGAAGAGTCGGTGAGCTGCGCAAACCCTGAAGTGTTTGCCACAGAATTACAGAAAATCTTGGGAACAGAGATCCTTCCTAAAGTACCAGAGGTGGAACAGTGCTACAGATTGGGGACCCGATCCGGTGACAATAACGTCAGACCCAGAGTGATATTGGTTATCCTGCGCCAAGTCAGAATAAAATAAATTATTATTCGTGAAACTCGCAGGATGAAAGGCAATCTGAAATACAAGGATATACCAATACACTGCTTTGAAGATTATTGTCGTGAGGTAGTGGACCTGCGTGCCAAGTTCAAGACGGTGATGTCTCAACTCTATCTGGAGAAATACAGACCCCTACTAATATACCCTGCATTACTTCGCATCGTAGATAAACAAGGAGCAAGGGTTTTCCTCAACTCGCCTGAAGATGCAGCCAAATACATGTCTGCACAACACGCAGGATAGTGTATAAATGGCCTTTTAATCTCTGTTATGCATGGACACCATATAGTATAAACTTAAATGAACCGATGATTTGGGACAGAGAGACCTACGAGAGTTATTGAATGCTTTCCCCGTCGGGATTCTATTATTGCGGACATATTGGATTCAAAATTGGAACACTCCAGAACATACTGGAACATTCGAACACTGTAAAAACGACATATTGAATAATCTAGAACATCTAAAGCATTCTTTGATATAGGGAACATTCTGGAATAACAGCAATACGTGGCCAGACATACTACCAGAAGCCCTTCGGGGGAATAATCAACAGCATCTAGCTGCAGAACCACAGAACCATCATAGCAGCGGCTGGCTGGAATAACATTCTACACAACGGATCATTGCCCACCCCTGGCCAGGGGAAATGCTGCTTATACGTATTTAAAAACTGCTTTTTATTAATTGGAAATACTTCCACTACTTCTCCAATTTATACTTTAGATGTTTAAGCATAGCAACGCTCTTTTAAGATCTAAGTTAATGTTCTCTTCCTTTTACTTGTTTTTTTGCTTCTGTTTTCTCTGATTTATTGAGTCTCTCTTTTCAGTTCAATACCTCCATATTATTCATGGGTTACTATAAATTACACAAGTTCATATAAAATGTAAGTGATTAGGGCATGATAATTGAAGCTTATTTTTGGTCTTTATTTTTAGTTTTATCTTATTTAAATTTTTATTTAACGGGAAAGTGGCCAAGCCACAGTCGACATTCTACTTATGGTAGAATTTAGAGTGTTAGATCCTATGGTATACATAGGAATGTTAAGGATAATTGGATCATTCTGGGATATCCGGTGGTGCAAGGGAGGGAGTCATACGCAAAGGTTGTGTTCATGGAACACAATCCTGTACGACTCTCGGAGGGAGGGGAGGGAAGGGGATTTTTATTTGTATATATGTATGTTTTTAAGCTCGGCTCTCAACGGGACCTCACTAGTTGGATGTATATCTATTATTGCCTCGCACTCCAGAAGCATTACCAAAAACTACAATACAACATGTATAGATTATGGCTAGTTTGAATATAATTATATGGAACACCGGGGGAATAAATAACCAACTCAAACGCAAAAGCGTGCTCACACTGATGAAAAAAGAACATGTGGACATTGCTCTGCTAAGCGAAACGCACATTCTAGAGAAAGACATAGATAAATTAGCGGACAATACATATCATAATATTAGTCACTCTTCTATTGGTACGAGAACTCGGGGTGTAGCCATAGTCGTTAAACGTAAGTTGAATATTGTATTAAAGGGAGTATGGTCTGATGTAGAAGGTCGGATAACTATAGCTAAGATTGTACATAAGAACAGGAAAATAGCGTTGGTAGCGGTATACGCCCCAAATTTGTACGAAGAGGATTTCTTCACTACACTAACCAATGCAATGTTAGACATTCCCGATTACTCATTTATAATAGGTGCGGATTTTAATGCCATCTGGAACCCAAGGATGGACAAATCTTACCTCGCCTTTTCCAGCGAACAAAAGAATTCATCTAAGGCATTAAAGGATTGGTCGAAGATTACAGGTGTAAATGACTTATGGCGATTACTTAATCCCACGACCCGAAAGTACTCTTGTCGATCTGCGAGACATAACACATTATCCAGAATAGATTATGTCTTTGCATCACAGAGACTATTTGATAATTATGAAGTGGAAATGATACCCAACGCACTATCAGATCACTGTTATTTACTCCTTAAAGGAACATTTGGTATACTATCCTCCCGAGCCCCAAGATGGCGATTTAACTCGATGCTGCTTAATAACAAGGAATTCATTACACAACTCAAAGAAGCTCTTATAGTATTCCAACGGGAGAATGCAAACTCGGTGCAAGACCCCAGAATATTATGGATGTCGGTAAAGGGAATGATCAAAGATTTCACTGATAGCTTTTCCTCCAAAATGCGCAAGAATCAATGCACAAAACTGGCTGAGCTGGAAACGCTTTACTCAACGTTATTTAATTCTCTAAAATACAACAACTCAACTTGACTAGAGAATCAAGTTAACGTACTAAAAATAGAGATCAATGCCATATACAGACAACAATCGGAAATACAAATACGCAGCACAAGACAACAGCAGTACTCCCAAGGCTCTAAACCTAGTCACCTATTAGCCATGCGATTGAGAATGAATGCAAAATTTGCAGATATAACTACCATTAGAGCACAACAAGTACTTGAAACAGACCCTGTAAAAAATAAACGATATATTCAAAGAATTCTACTCCGACATATATAAATCAGAAACGACCTTCGATCAAAACAAAATGGACACATATCTTAATCAAATTATTCTCCCTAAACTTTCAGAGGATGACGCTAAACAGTTAGAAACACCGATCACACTAGAGGAACTCAAGAAGGCCATAACCGCAATGCAAAGTGGTAAGGCTCCTGGAAGAGACGGTATCCCATCAGAAATGTACCTTTCTTGTTGGGACATAATTGGACCCTTATTACTAAATATGATCTTATACTCAGTCAAGGAGGGAACTTCCATAAGAATGACAATATTGCACTCATAACAGTCCTCCTTAAAAAAGACAAAGACCCCAACGAGTGCGGTAGTTATAGACCTTTAAGCCTCCTCGGAACCGATATCAAACTGTACGTATTAGCCATCAGATTACAAAAGCATATGACGTCTTTAGTTCACCCGGACCAAACTGGCTTCATAAGAGGCCGCCTGATCACTGATAACATAAGACGAATACTGCACGTACTAGATGCCGACAAGGATGACACCATACCTAAGGCGATGCTGTCCCTGGATGCTATGAAAGCCTTTGACAGGCTGGAATGGTCGTATCTATGGGCAGTATTAGAAAGGATGGGGTTAGGAAAAGGATTCATTGATATGATTAAAGTATTATACAAAGACCCATCAGCCATGATTACAACAGGCACAATCATCTCCAAAATCTTTCCGGTATCACGCTCTGCCAGACAGGGTTGCCCTCTTAGTCCCGGACTATTCAATCTATCATTAGAGCCTTTAGCACAATATATAAGACAATCCCAATCCATAGAACCAATCGTAATCAAGGGCACACAACAAAAAATTAGTTTATATGCGGACGACGTAATATTGTTCATGCAAAGCCCCAACACCACATTGCCTCATCTGCTCAAGTTGATTGAGAACTTTGGTGATTTATCGGGATTTAAGATAAATTGGCCGAAGTCGGCTTTCCTTCCACTTAACACCCCTGCAAAAAAAGATATAACCCTCCCAGGAGAGATACCGATGGTAAAACATTTTAGATGCTTGGGAGTGGAAATATTCCCCACCAAGCACGGATATCAATAGTTAAGATGGATGTACTACCTAGAATCAACTTCTTCAGTTCAATGCTACCGTTACCCCCTCCAGAGGGTTACTGGAAAAGATTACACTCCTCCACATACAAATTTATTTGGAATAACAAACCACCACGTATAAAAAGATCCACCGCACAGAGAAATAAAGCAGATGGTGGCATGGCATTTCCAGATTTTTTCCAATATTTTAAGGCGTACACATTAAGACCATTGACAACATGGTTTGACCCCCAAGCATTAGTATCCTGGAGAAAATTAGAAGAAAACATAGTAGCCCCACATAGACTGAAGGACATAGCATACACTAAACTACCAATCAAGCACTGTGAACGGAAATTTGGCCCCATAATTACTCATGCGATCCGGATATGGCGTGAATCACAAAAAAAAAATCCTAACCCACATAAATGGCACAATCATACTCCCTTATTCAATAACAATGCACTCTTAATTGAAAAACGACCTATAAGATTCCCTATATGGGAAGAGCAAGGCATACACTCATTAGGGGATGTTTTTAACAAACAGGGTTTTTGTAGTGATAAAGAAATACGCAAAAAATGTAATCTCACCAAGTCCACATGGCTTTTTTACATACAGTTACAGCTATGTTTGAAGTCTCACGGTGTTCCATTAGACATACCAATTGAACACCACAGATACCACAAATTCTTCTATGAAAGAGAGACATCGAGAGGTTTTGTTTCAGATTTTTATCATCAATTACTAACGTCCTCGTATGAAACCCTCCAACTAGACTTTGTCTGGAGGAGGGATATACCAGACCTGGAAAATGACTTTGATTGGCAAGGAGCCTGGGCAAATGTCCGACTTACATCAAGGAACCCGGATCATCAACAAATCAATCTTAACAATATTCACAGGACATACTTGACTCCTATAAGACTGTGCAGAATGGGTTTTAAACAAGACTCCAAATGCTCCCAATGTACAAATGGGGACGAAGGGACATTTATGCACATGTATTGGGACTGCCCACCAGTTAAGGCATTCTGGAAAGATGTGACCCAACAATTATCAAAACTCGTATCTTGGAATATACCTGTACACCCCTCGGTATTACTATTGAATGATGTTTTTGAGTTTGCAGTAAATCCACAGCTAAAGAGATTGGTTTTATCGGGTATCACAGTAGCTAAAAAGCTGATCGCATCACGCTGGTTTCAACCGGAAAAAATGTGCCGGAAAGTTTGGTTTCTTACATATCTCGATGTGATTTATCAAGAAATATCTACAGCAAGAATTCTGGGTCTCAATGAATCCAAAATGTCAATGTGGTTAGAAGTGGTGGAGAGAATAAAAGCTAGCTTATAATGGTAGTGTCTGGTTAGGTGTGAGGGATAATGGAGGTACTTCCCAAGGTGGGGTCCGGGAGGGGGGGGTTCGAGCTGGAGCATATGTGTGTAGGTTTTTAGATAACAGGTATTAGGGGTATATCTTATATAAGACAATTAACTAAAATGTGATTTCATTGGATGTGCTCTGACAATTAATGCTTGTATATCTTAACGTGTGTTGTCATGTTTGTTTATGTGTTTGTTTAAAAAATAATACAAAAATAAAATACAAAAAAAAAAGAAAGAATATTCTAATTTAGTTTATATATTCCATTTGATTTCATTCTACTTGAATTGTCTGTTAATGTTGATGCACCAAAGGACCCAGACACATATTTTGTATGTGCAAGCTTACTTGGCAATAAAGACATTTATGATTTTTGATCTAACGTTCCTTGTGTTCATCTACCACCCTGTGTCCCTCAGTTCCACCCACCTTGCCCTGGAGGGCTGCTGCCCCGGCGCCGGCCCTGTGCTCCAGCATGGGTGAGATCACTGTCCACTGGTCGGTTTCAGGCTTGTAGCGCTCGGCGGTGTACAGGTACACGTGTCTGTCACGCCCTCCCATGGCGTAGATACAGCCGTCCAACACGACCACGCTGAGTCTACTGCGGCGTGAGTGCATGGGAGCCGCCTGCAGCCAGCTGCGAGTGACGGGGTTGAACCTGCGCACACTGCTGAGAGGCTTTCTGCCGTTACTGCCGCCGACGCAGTAGACCAGACCATGGAGATAAGCGGTGCCGTGGTCGGCCCGGGGACTCTCCCCCTCAACGCTCACGTTCATCCATCCACCGGCTCGGATATCGTAAGCCTCCATGTCAATGGCCACGCTGCCTCTACTATAGCCTCCGATGGCCAATAGGACCTCCTGGGGCAGGCGTGGGCGGGTCAGGGGGTTTGGGAGCCTGTCGGAGCCAGGGGGGTTCAGGACGCTGAGGATGAGGGCCCTGCAGTCCTGGCTGTCCCTCACCACAGGGTTGTTCTGGACGTTGCTCCTGAAGTAGTCAGGCCTCATCAAGCCCATGCGAACCTGGGAAGAGACAAGCAGACAGCGGGTACAACTCAGACAGCGGTTGTAGACGGTTTCTGTTGCTAGGGAACAGTTTGGACCCAAATGTTTGAGAACCACTGTACTAGGGAACCTAGTGTTGTTTTAATGTAATGCACAGTAATACAATTATTTATTTAAATTTTTTATAAATGTTTTTCTTTTCTTTTCTTTTCATACATAAAACAGAACATAACAGTACAATAATAATAATAATAATAATAATAATAATAATAATAATAATAATAATAATAATAATAATAATAATAATAATAATAATAATAATAATAATGACAACAGCGACGACAACAATAATAACAGTAACATGAATCATAATGACCTTGACAAGAGACAGACAAACAAGAAAAAGTAAAATAATAAAAATAAAATAAAAAATAAATGTGGCACTAGCAACCATGTTTGTGTATCCGTAATACAATTAGTTACCTTGGGCAGCAGCAAAGGGATGTGTGTTTTACGCTCCTCACGGGAGTGGTCGATCCAACGGAGGACGGCCTCGAACACCGTCTCCTCGCTCTTCACGTTCAGGTCATCCCTCTCGATGATGTCCACCAGTTGCTGCGGGGACAGCTCCACAAACTCCTGTGAGACGTGCAACATCTCCTCAAAGTGGCACACGGTGAAGAGATGGGCCTTGCGCCTCAGGTCAGGGCAGCAGTAGATGTCCGTGAACCTCCAGATGCCGACACAGTTCTCCAGAGACAGCTGGCCTTCTAGGAAGTCAGAGCACGCTCCTACTATGCCAGTGACGCGAAGCTGGTCTGCAGCCACCAGAAGCTCTTCCACGTTCTCTGCTGTCACCAGCACAAAGCGTGTGTAGGAGTACTCTATGATGAGCTGCATCATACCTGGGGACACCCCAGGGATAGTGTAGACCGCTTTCTCTGAGTCGCTCCAGCGAGTGAAGAGGGCTCTGTGGGACGCAGAGTATAGAGATATCTGATGAGTAAACAGTAAGCAACATTCTGTCCTGTGTAGTAATTAGGGATGTCCGATATTATCGGCCGACCGATATTATCGGCCGATATCGGCAGTAAAATGTGATATCGGAAAATATCGGTATCGGTTTAAAAAAAGAAAAAAACAATAACAATATTTGTTATATATATATCCAGTGAAATGATTAGTTACCTGAAATTATTCCGTTTTTTGGGGTGGGAACCCTGCATATATTGGTATCGGTTGATATCGGTTGATATCGGTATCGGAAATTAAGAGTTGGACAATATCGGAATATCGGTATCGGTAAAAAAGCCAATATCGAGCATCCCTAGTAGTAATTAAGGCTGACCCCTATTAGTCGAATAGTCTACTAATCGGTCGAAAGGAGCCGTAGTCGACTGCCAACCTCTTAGAAGCGTGGCTAACGCTAATGGCACGCATACCAGAGGCCAACTGCCTAAGAAAACAGGCACAGAGGCACTGAAAGAGGATTTCACCCATCTAATGAACACACTAGACTAGACAAATATCAAGATGTATCCATCAGTGGACCAATTGCATGCTTTTGCAGAGGACAACAAGCCTTCAGTCGACTCCTTCAGACATTAAGCACCCCCACAGCCCAAATGGAATGATAAAATAAAAAATATATATATATTATACTTTTATTTTTTATTTATTTTTGTCGACTACTAGTCGACTAATGGCAAATTTTGGCCAATCATAGTCGACTATCCAAATCCTTAGTCGGGGACAGCCCTAGTAGTAATATATTTTCACTGTAGAAGTATAGGGTCTTAGCACAGTAGAAGTATAGTATCTGTTTACAGTAGAAGTACAGTATAGTATCTGTTTACAGTAGAAGTACAGTATAGTATCGGTTTACAGTAGAAGTACAGTATATGTGTACAGTAGAAGTACAGTATAGTATATTTTTACATTCGAAGTACAGTATAGTATCTGTTTACAGTATAAGTACAGTATAGTATATGTTTACAGTAGACGTACAGTATAGTATCTGTGTACAGTATAAGTACAGTATATTATATTTTTTACAGTAGAAATACAGTATAGTATATTTGTACAGTAGACAGTATATTATCTGTTTACAGTAGAAGTACAGTATCTGTTTACAGTAGAAGTGCAGTATCTGTTTACAGTAGAAGTACAGTATAGTATATTTTCACATTCGAAGTACAGTATAGTATCTGTTTACAGTAGAAGTACAGTATAATATCTGTTTACAGTAGAAGTACAGTATATTATCTGTTTACAGTAGAAGTACAGTATAGTATCTTTTTACAGTAGAAGTACAGTATAGTATATTTTTACAGTAGACATACAGTATAGTATCTGTTTACAGTAGAAGTATAGTATCTGTTTACAGTAAAAGTACAGTATGGTATCTGTTTACTAACCAAGCTAACCTGAACCAAGCTAACCTGAACCAAGCTAAACTTACCTGAAATAGTCACTGCAGTCACACAGGAGGGCCTTGTGGGCATTCAACTCAGTGCTGTTGACTTTAATAACCACATCACAGAACCTTCCCTCCAGACGCAGCTCATTAAGGATTGTACAGGACATTGTTTCCTTTTCCATGTGGGGATTTTAAATTGTATCTACAAAATATATTCAAGCTTACAGACAACTAGCCGGAAACAACAAGTGAGACCTTCACTTGTCTTCTGAGATCTGATATCTTCTGAGAGAATTGTTGAATATATACTGTACCAAATGTTCTAGAATGTTTGATTATGACATCATACTGTGACATCACAAATGTTCTAGAATGTGCTATTATGACATCATACTGTGACATCACAAATGTTCTAGAATGTTTGATTATGACATCATACTGTGACATCACAAATGTTCTAGAATGATTGATTATGACATCATACTGTGACATCACAAATGTTCTAGAATGTTTGATTATGACATCATACTGTGACATCACAAATGTTCTAGAGTGTTTGGTTATGACATCATACTGTGACATCACACATGTTCTAGATTGTTCTATTATGACATCATACTGTGACATCACAAATGTTCTAGAATGTGCAATTATGACATCATACTGTGACATCACAAATGTTCTAGAATGTTCTATTATGACATCATACTGTGACATCACAAATGTTCTAGAATGTGCTATTATGACATCATACTGTGACATCACAAATGTTCTAGAATGTGCTATTATGACATCATACTGTGACATCACAAATGTTCTAGAATGTTTGATTATGACATCATAATGTGACATCACAAATGTTCTAGAATGATTGATTATGACATCATACTGTGACATCACAAATGTTCTAGAATGTTTGATTATGACACCATACTGTGACATCACAAATGTTCTAGAGTGTTTGGTTATGACATCATACTGTGACATCACACATGTTCTAGAATGTTCTATTATGACATCATACTGTGACATCACAAATGTTCTAGAATGTGCTATTATGACATCATACTGTGACATCACAAATGTTCTAGAATGTTCTATTATGACATCATACTGTGACATCACAAATGTTCTAGAATGTTTGATTATGACATCATACTGTGACATCCAGTTATTATTTTAAAGGCGTTACTAACGGCGTTAGTTTTTTCAGTAACAAGTAATCTCGTATTTAATGTTGCCCAGTTGTGGCCTGTTGAGGGGCAATATACATATCAAAAGTTCCAAAACATCTATTGTGTTTGTATTTGTATGATCCACTATATAAACATAGTAATTATAATATCTACATACATGGCATTTGATTGGAGGCTAGTCTCACTTTGTCCCACAGCAACATTAAAATAGTTTAGATTTGTGTATGTTGTTTATGTAAAACATTTACTTGAAAGTAACGCAATAGTTACTTTCTGAAGTAACTAGTTACTTTTATTATTTGTAACTGAGTAAGTAATTTAGTTACTTTTTGGAAGAAGTAACTAGTAACTGTAACTAGTTACTTTTTAAAAGTAACCAGCCCAACACTGGTGACATCACAACGGAACATGTTTGAGTTGCATTTGAATAATTTAAATAATATGTTGACATTAAAAAATAACAAATAAAATGATAAAAAAAAAACGACATAAAACAATGATACAAATTATAATAAAATATTTAAGTCAAATTTATAGAAATAATGAAAAATAAGACAATGAAATAAAGATAATAATTCATTTAAAAGCTATTTTAAAAAGGTAAGTTTTGAGCAGTGCCAACCGAGTCTGCTGTCCTAACAGACTTGGGGTCTGTAGGGTAAGCACTTATTCCCTCCGCCCTGAACATTTATGGAGATGTATGGGCCTTTTAAGTCAGTGATAAAAGTGTCTTTCAAGGATAAGTGAGCTCCTGCACTGATTATTATAGTTCAATATTCAATATTTGATCACCAAAACCCCCCCAAAAGCATAAAAAGGCCCCTCCCCGCCCAAACATTTCCCCCAAAAATAGCACAGGCCCAGTGCCCTTTTCAGCCTTTGAGCACCTGCCCCTCTAAAGTCCTGTGCACGTCCCTGGTCCTACAGTTGCCAGGCCCCCTTCAGCCCTCACCCAGTGCTCCCCCCAAACGTCCAGAAACAGAATATTAGAACAGCAGGCCTCACATTCAACCCAAAAAGTTCCGTACCTCAAACCTGCATCTCCACCAAAGCGGTCAGCAGGTCTGGAGTACAAACAAGGTACATTCATTAAAATTACAACCTAAATAAAGCAAAGGAAATTTAGTTTGTGTCAATAATAATAATAATAATAATAATAATAATAATAATAATAATAATAATAATAATAATAATAATAATAATAATAATAATAGATTGAATTTGTAATGCACTTTTTGTTCGCTGGGATCCCAAAGTGCTACACTACAGGGTTAAAACATATAGTTAAAAATAAAATAGTTATTAGTAAAACAAATACAATAAAATACAGAATAAAAATAAGATAAAAATAGAACATAGTTAATTAAAAACATAGTAAAAAAAATAATAATAATAAAATAAAACCAGCACAAGAAAATAAAAATAAAAAGCTAACAGTTAAAGGCCTTTTTAAACAGGTAGGTTTTCAGGCCTGCTTTAATAAAAGAGTCCAGGCTCTGTGGTGCCCTCAGCTGGATGGGGAGGCTGTTCCACAGGCGTGGTGCAGCCGTGCAGAAGGCTTGTCTTTACAGATTTCACACACAACACCGTAAACGCTGCTTCTGGAACTCACTAAAGACCAACCAACACCTCTACTACAGAAACAAAATGGCCTTCTACCAAAAAAAACTGGAACAAGAATTCAAAACACATGGATACCACTTCTCAAATGACAAGCTGCGCAAAAAAACTTGGGAACATGCTAATCCCTTACAAGAGGGCTAAAGACCGCAGTTAGGCAACAAGAGAGGGGAACATAACACGGGAATATTATGCAGTAAGTGCAGTTTGTTAATGCATTTCCAGTTGGAGCTTCTTTTTCTTAACAACTGTGCTCTTCCACAGATAACGGATGACGTATTTGGCAACTGTGGGGTTGGGAAACATAGATATCTATAGAACACTAGATAGCTTAAGGCGGAGTCACCAGCGTCACTGAACCGCCGCCATCTTGCTCCAGTTAGCCTTGAGTGAGAGTGAGTGAGCTGCACAGACAAAAATACTCATAACTCGCTGAAATATTGACGGATTTACAAACGGGTAGGTTTGCTATAAACATCAAAGATGTAGTTATGATACTGCATACTTGTAAAAAAAAAAATTTTCAAAGATGTTTTTTTTTACAAACCACTTGAATCATAGCCACGTTAATAATACTTGTAATAAACCAAACCATTTGTAAATCCGTCAATATTTCAGCGAGTTATGAGTATTTTTGTCTGTGCAGCTCACTCACTCTCACTCAAGGCTAACTGGAGCAAGATGGCGGCGGTTCAGTGACGTCGCTCTCCATTGGCCGGCAGCGCGGGCAAGCTATCTAGTGTTCTATAGATATCTATGTTGGGAAACACCACCAGCCACCATCGTGTCAGAAAGACAAGTTCCTCTCTGACCAGTAAACCCTCTGGGCAACTACCCTGCTTCCCTGAGGAGACGCCTGGTTCTGCTGCTCCAGAGGTCACCGAGGAGCAGCCTGGTCCCTCCACGGCCCTGCCCCCTGCCCTGCCCCCTGCCCTGCCCCCCTGCCCTGCCCCCTGCCCTGCCCCCTGCCCTGCACCCTGCCCCCTGCCCTGCCCCCTGCCCTGCCCCCCTGCCCTGCCCCCTGCCCTGCCCCCTGCCCTGCCCCCTGCCCCCTGCCCTGCCCCCTGCCCTGCCCCCTGCCCCCTGCCCTGCACCACGGCCCTGCCCCCTGCCCTGCACCACGGCCCTGCCCCCTGCCCTGCACCACGCCCCTGCCCCCTGCCCTGCACCACGACCCTGCCCTGCACCGTTGACCACACACCCGTCAGGACACATCAGGATTTATGCATCATAAAAGACGCATCAGTCGCCCGTCCTTCTATGAGGCCCGTTCGGAGAGACGGACCCCTGCGTCGGAGTCACGGGGGCGAGGCCAGATCAGGAGCGCTGGAGAAGGCAAAAGGAGAGAAGGAGGGCTTTTGAAGATAAACTGTTAAAGGGGAACTATCTTATAAATGGCCTTTTTGAGTGTTTAGCATTGTTTCCTAGCTATGTGAACTTATATTAATATGATCTATGTCTCAAAATTCTCATATTGGCGCATTCTTCCAATTCTCCTCTCACAATATTCACCCTCACTGAACTGAGTCATTTGAAAATGTGCCTATCTGTGATGTCATAAAGACACTGCTGCATTTTAATGTTCAGGCGAAGACGACGCTGCGCAGTGGTTTAGGAGCCCAGCCTCAAAACAGCTCGAGATCTTGAGGTAGAAAAATGCTGTTTTTGAGGACTTGATTAGAAATACAAAACAATGAATAAAAAAAATATATATATTACAGAGGTGTTCCATAGACTCACAGGAATTGTGTAAAAGTGCCCAAATAGTGAAAGAAATAGTAAAATAGTTCCCCTTTAAACCAGTCTTTGGCAAATCAGTTCAAGAAATTAGTAGCCAGCGGCAAACAATAATCACACTATTGCAGGAAATGTGGTGTGACAGGGCCCAGGGGGAATTACACAAGTGCACAGAATTCATGCAGATGTTTTGACACGGTGGATGTGACGGTGTTAAACCTGTCTGCAACGCCCCCTGTAGGACTCTTGGTTAGAAAGAGTTCACAGACAGCAAGGACACTGTTTGTAAGTGGCAACTAGGTGTGCTGTTTATTCATGCAACGGGGCCAAGGGCAGTCATCAGAATGTCCGCTGATTGTATACATACTTCCACGTGCCCACGGGAGAGTCTAAAGTGACTTTTACAGTCTGAAGGGCTATACTGTGGGACCACTTCCTTTAAAGTCTGAAGGGCTATACTGTGGGACCACTTCTTTTAAAGTCTGAAGGTCTATACTGTGGGACCACTTCCTTTAAAGTCTGAAGGGCTATACTGTGGGACCACTTCTTTTAAAGTCTGAAGGGCTATACTGTGGGACTACTTCTTTTAAAGTCTGAAGGGCTATACTGTGGGACCACTTCTTTTAAAGTCTGAGTGGGACCACTTCTTTTAAAGTCTGAAGGGCTATACTGTGGGACCACTTCTTTTAAAGTCTGAAGGGCTATACTGTGGGACCACTTCTTTTAAAGTCTGAAGGGCTATACTGTGGGACCACTTCTTTTAAAGTCTGAAGGGCTATACTGTGGGACCACTTCTTTTAAAGTCTGAAGGACTATACTGTGGGACCACTTCTTTTAAAGTCTGAAGGGCTATACTGTGGGACCACTTCTTTTAAAGTCTGAAGGGCTATACTGTGGGACCACTTCTTTTAAAGTCTGAAGGGCTATACTGTGGGACCACTTCTTTTAAAGTCTGAAGGGCTATACTGTGGGACCACTTCTTTTAAAGTCTGAAGGGCTATACTGTGGGACCACTTCTTTTAAAGTCTGAGTGGGACCACTTCTTTTAAAGTCTGAAGGGCTATACTGTGGGACCACTTCTTTTAAAGTCTGAAGGGCTATACTGTGGGACCACTTCTTCCACACATTTTTGGATCTTGGGAACAGATCTAGAACAGAAGGCAGACACGTAGCAACTTCGGCACAATGTTTACTGTTTTAAGAGGGGAGCAGCTACAGAGCAGACAGTGCTGGTGGCGGGGGGCAGAAAAGGCGCCCTTCAGGCATCATATTAGAAGACGCTGATTGGCTAAATTTTGTTGCTAGGTCCATTTTATGTTGCTCTGTGCATTTTTCAGTTGGCTGTGTTGCACACTGACGCCCAGTTTCTAGCGCCCCACAAGAGAGCGGGGATGACAGGACGCACAAACAATGATTTATATTTGATATATTACACGTTATTGTGCATTTTAAACACAAACATACTTAAAATGAGTAATTATTATTTATTTAAAAAAAAATCTTATATTTTGAGCGGTCGAAATCGACTATTATAGAAAAATCCAAAACCACTTCTTTCTTCTTTCTTCTTCTTTCCACCAGAAGGGGCAGTGCCCTAGAGCAGGGGTTCCCAAACTTTTCAGGCCAGGACCCAGAAAATAAGGCGTCAGAGAGCCGCGGCCCAATGCACATCGTCAGGCTTTTTTTATTTTATTTCTTTTTGCCAGGCGACCGATTTTTTTAGCCAAATATCACTTCAATCCTATTAAAGGGGAACTATCTTATAAATGGCCTTTTTGAGTGTTTAGCATTGTTTCCTAGGTATGTGAACTTATATTAATATGATCTATGTCTCAAAATTCTCATATTGGCGCATTCTTCCAATTCTCCTCTCACAATATTCACCCTCACTGAACTGAGTCATTTGAAAATGTGCCTAGGCTATATGTGATGTCATATAGTCACTGCTGCATGTTAATGTTCAGGCGAACACGACGCTGCGCAGTGGTTTAGGAGCCCAGGCTCAAAACAGCTTGAGATCTTGAGGTAGAAAAATGCTGTTTTTGAGGACTTGATTAGAAATACAAAACAATGAATAAAAAAAATATATATATTACAGAGGTGTTCCATAGACTCACAGGAATTGTGTAAAAGTGCCCAAATAGTGAAAGAAATAGTAAAATAGTTCCCCTTTAAGTTAGTTATTCATTTATATGTGCTATTTATGAGAGGGCTAACTTGTTGCAAAATAATAATGATAATAATAATAGCCTCATTAAAATACTATTGTTGCTTCGGTTGTTTTCAGAGTTGTATGTGCATAATCTGTTATTTAGTTTGAAATGTTCGTTGAAATAAGTAGATTTTTCGTTTTTGTTTATTTATTAGGTTAATATAAAACCATATAGTCACATTTTAGAATACAATAGAATAGAATTTTAGAATACAACTAGAAACACTGTCCTGGCCTGCTTTTTTTTTTT
>NC_140176.1:7688952-7697161 GCF_963971535.1 Notolepis coatsorum
TGTTCCTATGGGCAGCATAACATCATACTGTATGTCATATGTGCAGTGTTGGGACTAACGCGTTACAAAGTAACGCGTTACAGAAACGAAGTTACTTTTTGCCGCAACTAGTACTCTAACGCATTACTTTTGAAATTCAGTAACGCTACTTACGTTACTGAATGGTTTGTTAGTTCGTTACTGCGTTCTTTTTATGTAGATTCATAGCGAGCGTCCTTATTTCGCCTGCGTTTGTTTTGTTTACTGTAGACTGAAAGGCGCTATATAAAACGAAGTATTATTATTATTATTATTTCTTTCCGTAGCCTCATTCTGGTTTCGCACTTCTGATTGGCCACTGACGTTCTGAAAGAAATAGGCGCTCTCTACAGTAAACAACAAGAGGACGCTCGCTATGAATCTACATAATAAGAACGCAGTAATAATAACGAACTAACAAACCATTTAGCAACTACTTGGAGAGATAATTAATATACAACATGGAAACGAGATAAAGAACATGTTTGAAGGGCTGCTGGAGTCAACTGGACTAACGTTACATCTCGACCACCGCAGACTGGTGACGGTGAGTGCAATGTGTTCACTGAAACTCAAGATCAACGGATTTTGACTGTACGAAATCTGCCAGGGAATCTCATAATACTAATCAAACAATATAAATATAGTCCTTTCATGCACAATTGATATCCTAACTATTCTAACGTTGCAATGCTTTGATAACAACGCTGCAAGATGGTTATGAATGAATTAATGAATGGATGAATGAATGAATGAATGAAAACTTTATTTAACAGATTGCAGAATGGGTACAATACAGTACGGCTCAATACATACAATTGTTAAGGGGATGCAGACCTGAGAAAGACGTTTGTCTTGTTTCCATCAGGGTCCCCCATTTTCAATTCATATAGACATTTATGACATACACAACATACATGACATTTATGGCATAGGGACATATAGGTATTTAGTACTGATACATTTGTGACATAAGCGGTATTCAAATATACAGTACTGTTACCCCTAGATCCTGACAGAGTATATACATATGATGGGGAGGGGACTGTACATTAGGAGGGGGTGGGTGGGTGGGAGAGAAATATACATACAGCGGGGAGGGAATATATAATGAAACGCTCTAGACCACATTGCTTAGCAGAGTTCGGTGATGTGAATGGAAACTGTCAAGTTGATCAACCGATTTTGAGTATATGGGGCATGGGACTTGAGCAATTATTATTTCTTTTTTAAATAACTAAATAGTTACTTTTCACAGTAACTCATTACTTTTGGGTGTAAGTAACTAGTACAGTAACGAAGTTACTTTGAAATGAAGTAACTAGTAAAGTAACTGAGTTACTATTTTTCAGTAACTAGCACAACACTGCATATGTGTCAAAGATTTTCAATCTTTCAAAATGTTCTTATGTACCCCAGTTACTATTGCATGTCCATATTTGTGTTTCATTAGACATATATCTACATACTTACCAACTGTTTCGACCTGTTTTAAAGCAACACTACTATCACCGACATCTAAGAAGGGAGATCCCCCCTTGAACGGCCCTTCTAAGGTTTCTCTCCTCCACATCGCCTGTGGTGCTTTTTTTCCTATTGCTAGGTTTTTTGTGAGTTTTTCCTTACCTTCGTGTGGGGTACGTCTGGGAGTGTTGCATTTATTTATTTTACATTTTATTTTGGATTTCATGGTGTTTTTTGTTTTGTTCTTGATTTATTGTGATGTTTCTTCTTGAACCTCCCCTCTACCACCCCTCTACCTCCTCTCTGCCTCCCCCCTACCTCCCCTTTACCTCCTCTCTACCTCCATCTACCTCCTCTCTGCCTCCCCTCTACCTAGAGCTCAGAGCAGCGCATGTTCTGGTCAGAACAGACAGCCAGACTACTGCGGCCGACATAAACAAACAGGGTGGAGTTCGCTCCCCTCTCTACTTCACTGAGCGGCAGTGGATCTCTGGCTATGGGTCTCAGTCCAAGGACGTGTCGTGGTGGGAGCAGCAGACCTCACGTCTCATATGGGACGAGTGGCGGTTACATCCAGCCGCTCTGGAACCGGTGCAGGGAAGCAGTACTGCACATTTACATTTGGTCATTTAGCTGAGCGCTTTTATCCAAAGCGACTTACTAGTTCTGTACGACGACAAGTCACCAGGAAGGGCACAACTCTATCAGCTGAGTAACAATGTTCATCAAAGTGTTGAGTGCTACAGTGTAGGTTCGTTTATTAGGACAAGTGCATGACAGTAAGGTTAGTTAGGGTTAGACTTTTTATTTATTTTTTTATTTTTTAGATAATGGTTGAAGAAGTGCGTCTTTAGTCGACGGCTGTCCTAACTGGGCTGGGTAGTTCATTGTTCATTGTGGGGCAAGGACTGAGAATAGGCGACTTCTCCTTGATGACCCTCCCGGAGCTCAGATAGGAGTAGGTCTGAGGCGGCCAGAGGATGCAGAGCGTAGGGGTCTTGAGGGTGTGTAGTTAGAGACCATTGATCAAATCCCCATCAATGGAAAAGTAACCCGCCCATACCCATGCTGATTGGTCCTTGTGCAAGACTAGAAAGCGGGGATCTTTGATTAAACACCTGCTATCAGAAGAATAGACAGTCGGAAAAAAAGTTTTTACTTTTTAGTTAAGTACATTTAAAAGTAGAAACTTTTTAACTTTTAGGCAAGTGTGTGTTTTTAGCCAGATACTCTGACTTTTACTCGAGTGCGATTTTGAGACGGTACCCATACTTTCACTTAAGTATCATTTCTGGGTACTTTTTTACACCCCCCTGCAAGCCACCACTTCCCTCAATTATTCAGAGTAACGTGCGCTCTCTCTGTGCAGCAAAATGGCTGAGCCAATGTAACGGAGGTCCGTGAGTATATATATATTATACACAGTCACGATGGACTTCAAGTGTTGTGAAGTGACTGTGGCACGTACTGTAGCGGTCCTGCGGGCTGCGAGTTAAAAACTCATCCACCCTTAAAAGACATGCAGACACGTTACCAATAGGGATGTCCCGATCCGATCACGTGATCGGGATCGGGGCCGATCACGTGATTTTCCGAAGATCGGGATCGACAAAAGAAAAAAGAAATCAGGATTTTTTTATTTTTATTTTTTTTCAACAAACATGACCATGTTCACGTCTTAAACTCATACTGAGGCCTTCGTTTTGGTTTTAAATTGCATATCATCATTCATTTATTTATTGTCACACAGAGCAGAAGAATTTTGCCAAAACAAATCAATAGTATCCAGCTGCAGAACAGCAGACCAGCCACATGCTCAGAGCCAAACGCATTTCCTTTGATTTAATTATACATCAAATGATTTATGTCAAGGATTGCAATGCCTCGCTTGAATGAAGTAAACTTTTCACCTGGATAACGTCAACAAAAAAATAAATAAAAAATAAAAAATCGGTATTGGTAGATACTCAAAATCACATCGGGATCGGACCGGGAGCAAAAAAACGTGATCGGGACATCCCTAGTTACGAAGAAGTGAATTCACCTCTTGGTATAGTGGTGGTCTGTGATGCCTCCCGCGGTCCGGCCGACCCGGGTTCACTCGGGGCCAAACCGATTCCCACCGCCGGTAACGCTAAGACGGAACACGAGCCACAGCCGCGGCTACAGGGAGTCGTGTATCACGGTGTTAACGGACACTCGGCTCCTCCCGTGAGATATCTGTTCACGGATCAATTGTAAAATAATCCCGTCGGGCCTTCACCCAAATGTACTCGTATATCTGACTATATTCAATATCCAAAATTGTCATGGTTATCATTCAATAATATCCAATAATGAAAGGTAGAACATCGTTCAGAAGTTTTATTCAAAGAAGTGAATCACCAGCAATTTACAGACGGGAGACATTGCAAGGAGAATGAGGAATTGATCGTTGCAACGCCGGGCAGACCTTCTATCTACATTCTGCCAAGAGCAGGAGGAATCAAGCTTCTTTTATGTCATCATCACTGAGCCAATGAAAATGCTTCTTCAGAAATAGGATCAGAAACAAGGCGGACACACAAAGTCTAAACATGGTTACGGTTAAGATACCGGACTTTAAGACTAGTGGTCTAGAATCACGGCTTAGTTCAACAGTTTAGAAACGCTGAGGACACAGTCTCCTGACATCGGGTGGCTGTTGTGAGGAATGTGATGGCGTTCCCTGTGAGTGTAACGGAGGTGCCTCATGTCTATCCACAGTCACGATGGACAGTGTAGTGAAGTGGCTGTGGACGTTAAGCGGTACTGCAAGTAAAACTCACTCCCCAGAGGCATCCAGACCCAATAGCAAGAAGTGAGTTCACCTGAGGAACGTTATTTTTTCTTTTTTTTAAGTGACCTTTTCATTGTGTAAATTGACCGTTGAGTGTGAGCGTGTGCAGCATGTGTGTGTGTGTTCATGCTAAAGTGACTGTTAGTGTGTGTGCGTATACAGTATGTGTGTTGTGTGTGTGCTCATGTGTGCTTGTGTGTGGAGAGTTCAGTGTTCAAGACTCTGATGGCCTGGGGGAAGAAGCTGAGCCAAAGTCTCTCTGTCCTAGTTGCTGGTGTGCGCAGGCGTTTGCCTGACCGCAGCAGCTTGAACAGGCTGTTGTTGGGGTGGTGAGGGTCTTTCATTATTCTGCAGGCTCTGGATTTGCACCTCTTGTTGTATAGAACCTGCAGGGGGGGTAGTGCAATACCCGTAGTACGCTCGGCTGAGCGCACCACTCTCTGTAGGGCCTTCTTGTCCTGTGCCTTGCTGTTTCCATACCAGGCAGTGATGTTTCCAGTCAAGATGCTCTCTACAGCTCCGGAGTAGAAGGACTGGAGTATCTTCCCAGATACTCTGAACTTCCTTAACTGTCTCAGGTGGTAGAGGCGCTGCTTCGCCTTCTTTACGACTGAGTCTATGTGTGTTGACCATGTCAGGTCCTCTGAGATGTGGACCCCCAGGTACTTAAAGCTGCTCACCCTGTCCACGGTAGCCCCGTTTATCCACAGTGGTGTGTGTGTGTCCCTTGGTTTTACCAATGTTCAGGAGCAGGCTGTTGTCCTGACACCAGCATGCCAGTGCATCAACCTCCTCCCGGTAGGCCTTCTCGTCGTTGTCAGAGATCAGCCCCACCACCACTGTGTGTCGTCCGCAAACCTCACTATGGAGTTGGAGCTGAACTTGGCCACACAGTCATGTGTGTAGAGTGAATAATTAAGCACCTTGAGGATCCCAAGGCTTACACTCGGGTGCTATTTGCAGATTTTAGTTCCGCGTTTGATACTGTTCGCCCTCACCTGCTTGTCCAGACGCTTATGAGTATGGGGATACACCCCTCAATAATCAAATGGTTCTATTAGCTTCTTACTAACAGGGCACAACAAGTCAAGGTGAATGACACACTCTCTCTGAGGTAAAATTCTGCAGCACCGGGGTGCCTCAAGGTGCGGTGAGCTCCTCTCTCCTATTTACACTGTAACTGTACATATCAATGAGTGTAGCAGCAGTCAGTCTACCAATCATGTCCTGAAATGTTCAGATGACACACTTATTCTAAGCCTACTGGAGGCTGGCGACTGCCCACACCTCCCGCTGCCCCTGGCTGCCACACCTCCTGTTGTCTCGAAAATTGCAATTTTCTGTTTTATCTCTCCCACAGTTTGCCATGATATTTATGGAGACTTCAACAGAGAAGGCTCACGAGTCCCATGAATGGGTGGACGGTCGACCAAAGGAGAAGTTGTCAGCTCCTTTTATTTTCTTTTTTTCCACCAATTTTACATGGTTTTTATAATGTCCCCCGTGATCAATTTTTTTGTGTTTTTTTTAATATTTCACATTGAAAAATAAAAGAAGAGTACCTCAATTTGCCATGTCTTGTTGTGCTTTAAGATATTTTGATGAGAAGTATGTTTTATGGGGTATAGTGCATCGGGTGAAATTCACACAACGTTAGTGGTATAGTGTTGTTTTAAATGACGTTAGGGTTTGTGGGCGAGGCCATCAGAAAGTCTTGGTAGGGTCTTGAGGTAAAGGCACTTGCCTCCCATGCGAGCGACGGAAAACATGTCTGAAAACATAAAAAGTTATAATTGTTTGAATATGTAATATATGTACTTATTTGTAATATGTACACATTGTAAATGTTCGTAAATGTATGTCTATATATTACTTATTGCTCTAACATAACATACAATATGTACCTTTTTATGTGGTCGATTGGTACTTTACAAGATCAGTCATTCTCTAGTCTAGACTAAAGCAGGGGTTCTCAAACTTTTTTATACCACGACCCCATTTTATTTAGGAATTTTTTTTGGCGACCCCACACTTAATGTATCGCGTTATTTCAACGTGGAATTAAAGAATATCAAAATAAAAGCATGTGTTGTTGAACTTTATCATGCATATTTATTAGAAAATGTTATCACAATGGCGGTTAGGTGGCCGAGCGGAGCTGTGAGCTGGATTCGCCTGTTTGAATCCAGCTCACAGCTCCGGGGTTGTCACCAGCTTGGCTGGCCGTTCACACTAATACAATTGGCAGTATTAGAGGGTGGGAGAAGCTGGCGGGGTGGGTCCGGGTCGTTGTAAACAGCGACTCCTACAGTTCGGTCGGGGCGCCTGCTAAGCGCGGATAGGACTTGAGGGGGATAGTGTGATCCTTCCACACGCTACGCCCTCTCAGTGAGAGTCCGCGCTGCCAGGTGAAAAGAAGCGGTGATTGGCTGGACGTGTGTCGGAGGAAGCACGTGATAGCCTCCACTCTCCCAGATGATCTGACTGTGGGGGGTAAGTGCGCAGCGACCAGGAAGGGACTGGGAATTGGCATACGACTAACATTGGGATGGGAGAAAAATCGGAGGAAAAATGGAGGAAAAAAAAAAAAAAAAAAAAAAATTATAATAATAATGTTACCAATGCACATTTATAAAACGAGGCATATTTTTTACTGTCACCTATACCCACGACCCCACTTTGGGTCGCGACCCGTAGTTTGAGAACCGCTGCTCTAGAGTGTTGAGATCAGGAGTTCTATTGACTGTTGAGACAGAGAGGGAGAGCATGAGAGGGAGGACATTAACCCGTTCACTGCCACACGACAGAAGGTTAACCCTTTACTATCACACAACCGACGGCGATGCTCCATCATTAGCATCATTAGCATCATTAGCTCATCCGCGGAGCTAATGATGCTAATGATGTAGCATCGCCGTCGGTTGTGTGATAGTAAAGGGCTAACCTTCTGTATTGTCACAGTGAAAGGGTTAACCGGTTGTCGTGTGGCAGTGAAAGGGTTAAGGGACAGGGACATAAAGGACAAACATAAATGAACAAGGAGATGCAGGTCAGGCAGGTGGAGTCCATGAGTAAGTGAGGGGGAGTGTCCATGAACAGGTGGGGGGAGGAGTCCATGAGTGAGTGAGGGGGAGTGTCCATGAACAGGTGGGGGGAGGAGTCCATGAGTGAGTGAGGGGGAGTGTCCATGAACAGGTGGGGGGAGGAGTCCATGAGTGAGTGAGGGGGAGTGTCCATGAACAGGTGGGGGGAGGAGTCCATGAGTAAGGGAGGGGGAGTGTCCATGAACAGGTGGGTGGAGTCCATGAGTAAGTGAGGGGAGGAGTCCATGAACAGGTGGGGGGAAATGAGCAGGGCCAGGCGGAACGTTACACTCTCTGGATACAAAATAAAGGTCGCTCTCTCTCTCTCTCTCTCTCTCTCTCTCTCTCTCTCTCTCTCTCTCTCTCTCTGGATAAAAAATAAAGGTATTTCTCTCTCTCTCTCTCTCTCTCTCTCTCTCTCTCTCTCTCTCTCTCTCTCTCTTTCTCTCTCTCTCTGGATAAAAAATAAAGGTATTTCTCTCTTTCTCTCTCTCTCTCTGGATACAAAATAAAGGTGTCTCTCTCTCTCTCTCTCTCTCTCTGGATACAAAATAAAGGTATCTCTCTATCTCTCTCTGGATACAAAATAAAGGTCTTTCTCTCTCTCTCTCTCTCTCTCTCTCTCTTTCTCTCTCTGGATAAAAAATAAAGGTATTTCTCTCTTTCTCTCTCTCTCTCTCTGGATACAAAATAAAGGTCGCTCTCGCTCTCTCTCTCTCTCTCTCTCTCTGGATACAAAATAAAGGTCGCTCTCGCTCTCTCTCTCTCTCTCTCTCTCTCTCTCTCTCTCTCTCTCTCTGGATACAAAATAAAGGTCGCTCTCGCT
>NC_140176.1:7697361-7699861 GCF_963971535.1 Notolepis coatsorum
TGTCTGTCTGTCTGTCTGTCTGTTCATATATTGTTTTTAAAAGACCAACACACACACACACACTCTCTCTCTCTCACACACACACACACACACACACACACACACACACACACACACACACACACACACACACACACACACACACACACACACACACACACACACACACACACACACACACACACACACAATAAAATAGAACAGAACAAAACAGAATATAATAGAACGTAATAGAACAGAATAGAACACAGTCATTCAAAACATTATTCGTACTACAGTACCATCTCATGATAACATCTAGTACCAGAACCATCTACTACTACCCTTCTCATCGTGATCTACTACCATTATAACATCTACTGTACGTCCAGAACCGTGGAGTAATAACCAGTTCACGTTATTATAACATCTACTGTACGTCCAGAACCGTGGAGTAATAACCAGTTCACATTATCATAACATCTACTGTACGTCCAGAACCGTGGAGTAATAACCAGTTCACATTATCATAACATCTACTGTACGTCCAGAACCGTGGATTAATAACCAGTTCACATTATTATAACATCTACTGTACGTCCAGAACCCTGGAGTAATAACCAGTTCACATTATTATAACATCTACTGTACGTCCAGAACCGTGGAGTAATAACCAGTTCACATTATTATAACATCTACTGTACGTCCAGAACCGTGGAGTAATAACCAGTTCACATTATTATAACATCTACTGTACGTCCAGAACCGTGGATTAATAACCAGTTCACGTTATTATAACATCTACTGTACGTCCAGAACCGTGGAGTAATAACCAGTTCACATTATTATAACATCTACTGTACGTCCAGAACCGTGCAGTAATAACCAGTTCACATTATTATAACATCTACTGTACGTCCAGAACCGTGGATTAATAACCAGTTCACATTATCATAACATCTACTGTACGTCCAGAACCGTGGAGTAATAACCAGTTCACATTATTATAACATCTACTGTACGTCCAGAACCGTGGATTAATAACCAGTTCACATTATCATAACATCTACTGTACGTCCAGAACCGTGGAGTAATAACCAGTTCACATTATTATAACATCTACTGTACGTCCAGAACCGTGGAGTAATAACCAGTTCACATTATTATAACATCTACTGTACGTCCAGAACCGTGGAGTAATAACCAGTTCACATTATTATAACATCTACTGTACGTCCAGAACCGTGGAGTAATAACCAGTTCACATTATTATAACATCTACTGTACGTCCAGAACCGTGGAGTAATAACCAGTTCACATTATTATAACATCTACTGTACGTCCAGAACCGTGGAGTAATAACCAGTTCACATTATCATAACATCTACTGTACGTCCAGAACCCTGCAGTAATAACCAGTTCACGTTATTATAACATCTACTGTAAGTCCAGAACCGTGGAGTAATAACCAGTTCACGTTATCATAACATCTACTGTACGTCCAGAACCGTGGAGTAATAACCAGTTCACGTTATTATAACATCTACTGTACGTCCAGAACCGTGGAGTAATAACCAGTTCACATTATTATAACATCTACTGTACGTCCAGAACCGTGGAGTAATAACCAGTTCACATTATCATAACATCTACTGTACGTCCAGAACCGTGGAGTAATAACCAGTTCACATTATTATAACATCTACTGTGGGACCAGAACCCTGGAGTAATAACCAGTTCACATTATTATAACATCTACTGTACGTCCAGAACCCTGGAGTAATAACCAGTTCACATTATTATAACATCTACTGTGGGACCAGAACCCTGGAGTAATAACCAGTTCACATTATTATACAGTGGGTGTGTCAATGTGTGAGTGAATGGATGAACGAGAGGCACAAGTTGTAAAGCACTTTGGATAACAGCACTGTATACATGCAGTCTTATTGATTACTTGTGTTTACTTGGTGTGTGTGTGTGTGTGTGTGTGTGTGTGTGTGTGTGTGTGTGTGTGTGTGTGTGTGTGTTATTACTTGGTGTGTGTGTTCTCAAGTTTCTCAAGTTTCTCAAGTTTCTTTAATAGTTGTCATACAGAAGTACAGAATACTTTTGTACAAAATGCTTCTTACTGTTGCGCTCCAGAGACTGTGCATGACAAGATAAGTATGAAATAAAAACATAGTAAAAATTAGAAGAAAAAAAAAAAGAGGTCACAGTGTTCAGTTTAGACATATGTACAATGTTCGTAGACGTAGTTACCATACAATATACAATACTGTGCAGTGTACTAATATACAATACTATATAGTGCAAGGCATAAATGGACGAGGTGCAGTTTAGGTACAATTCACAGTAGGTGTACGAGTTGTAGTGCAAATCCTTTATCAATAAATATAAAGTGTAAGTGTGTTTGTGTGATCTAAAGTGTGGAGAGTGGGTGCTGCAGTGTGTTGTTTGTTTGAGTGAGTGTGTGTGTGCGTGTGGGTGTGTGTGCTGTGTGCATTTGATGGTTGTTGCA
>NC_140176.1:7704861-7709861 GCF_963971535.1 Notolepis coatsorum
AGGTAGAGCGGTCATCTGGTAATCAGAAGGTTAGGGTTAGACAGTGTCTCAGGAGGTAGAGCGGTCATCTGGTGATCTGAAGGTTAGGGTTAGACAGTGTCTCAGGAGGTAGAGCGGTCGTCTGGTAATCAGAAGGTTAGGGTTAGACAGTGTCTCAGGAGGTAGAGCGGTCGTCTGGTAATCAGAAGGTTAGGGTTAGACAGTGTCTCAGGAGGTAGAGCGGTCGTCTGGTAATCTGAAGGTTAGGGTTAGACAGTGTCTCAGGAGGTAGAGTGGTCGTCTGGTAATCAGAAGGTTAGTGTTAGACAGTGTCTCAGGAGGTAGAGCGTTGTCTGGTGATCAGAAGGTTAGGGTTAGACAGTGTCTCAGGAGGTAGAGCGGTCATCTGGTAATCTGAAGGTTAGGGTTAGACAGTGTCTCAGGAGGTAGAGCGGTCATCTGCTGATCTGAAGGTTAGGGTTAGACAGTGTCTCAGGAGGTAGAGCGGTCATCTGGTAATCTGAAGGTTAGGGTTAGACAGTGTCTCAGGAGGTAGAGCGGTCGTCTGGTAATCAGAAGGTTAGGGTTAGACAGTGGATCAGGAGGTAGAGCGTTGTCTGGTGATCTGAAGGTTAGGGTTAGACAGTGTCTCAGGAGGTAGAGCGTTGTCTGGTAATCAGAAGGTTAGGGTTAGACAGTGTCTCAGGAGGTAGAGCGTTGTCTGGTGATCAGAAGGTTAGGGTTAGACAGTGTCTCAGGAGGTAGAGTGGTCATCTGGTAATCAGAAGGTTAGGGTTAGACAGTGTCTCAGGAGGTAGAGCGGTCGTCTGGTGATCTGAAGGTTAGGGTTAGACAGTGTCTCAGGAGGTAGAGTGGTCGTCTGGTAATCAGAAGGTTAGGGTTAGACAGTGTCTCAGGAGGTAGAGTGGTCGTCTGGTAATCAGAAGGTTAGGGTTAGACAGTGTCTCAGGAGGTAGAGTGGTCGTCTGGTAATCAGAAGGTTAGGGTTAGACAGTGTCTCAGGAGGTAGAGCGGTCATCTGGTGATCTGAAGGTTAGGGTTAGACAGTGTCTCAGGAGGTAGAGCAGGTCGTCTGGTAATCAGAAGGTTAGGGTCAGACAGTGGCTCAGGAGGTAGAGTGGTCATCTGGTAATCTGAAGGTTCCCGGTTTGATTCCAGCTCCTCTTTGAGCAAGACACTGAACTGCTCCAGACGAGCTGGTTGGCTCCTTGCATGGTTGCCTTCGCTGTTGGCGTGTGTGAGTGAATAGGTGAATGTGTGAGGTACAAGTTGTAAAGCATTTTCGGTGGTCAGAAGACTTAAAATGCCCTATATGAATGCAGTCCACTTTTTACCAAGCGAAGCCGGGCCCTATTAAAGGGATAATGATTTATGTTTCTACTTCAACTACAATGGATGATGTCTTCTCATCTCAATACTCTCTACTTGCTCCTGTAGGAGCCCTCAGCCTGGAAGCCTACATTCCCACTGTGTGTTAAAATCGCTAAATACGGCTCACAAACACATATTTCCAGGTGTAAATATCATAAGGTATTATGATAGGGCATTATACATTTACATTTAGTCATTTAGCTGAACGCTTTTATCCAAATCGACTTACAAGTTCTGTACGACAAGTCATCAGGAAGGGTACAACTCTATCAGTGTAGGTTCGTTTATTAGGACAAGTGCATGACAGTGAGGTTAGTTAGGGTTAGATTTTTATTTATTTATTGAATTTCTTTCAGATAATGGTTGAAGAAGTGCGTCTTTAGTCGACGGCGAAAGATTGGACGGGTTTCGGCTGCTGTCCTAACTGGGGTGGGTAGTTCATTCCACCATTGTGGGGCGAGGACTGAGAATAGGCGACTTCTCTTTGATGATTATTATATAGTTATTACAATAGTCATCAGAACAACAAGCTCAACAGTTCAGTTCAGTTCAGAGTTTTTATTTGCCACATGGAATCATACAATCAGAGTTCCTTCATTACACAATCATAAATATCATTCCATGGACAAAAGGAGCAGGAAGAAGAATAAATCTTATAGTTACCTGCCCCTTATTCCTAAACTAAACAAGTATTTACTTAATGGTCGGCGTACAACCTAATTTACACAAATAATAATTTATACCATTATACAAGAAACACACAATCCACAGTTAAACAGAAAAATTTTAATAATAACAATAATAAAGAATAAAAGAAAAGAAAAAAAAGAAAAAAAAATATCTCACTATTCAGATCACATTTGATTTTCATACTGACTAAATATATATATATATTTTTTAATTTGTTTATAATTTTTTTTGAATTGATAAACACTATTACATCCCTTAAGTCAGTGCTTCTCAAACTTTTTCTGTCAGGCCCCCCTTTGGCGGACCAAAATATTTTGCCCCCCTCCCCCCCCCCCCCCCCCGCCCCAACAAAATAGTCATGAAATGGGCCATGTTTAAATTTATTGAAATAACACCAATATCGTGACCGTTCAAATTGGCCCTATATTTTGTTTTCAGAGCTGTCATGGATGAAAAGCCAGCTTCACACAGATACTGTATGTGGTGCTGAATGGTATCAACACCTTAACTGCTGCATCATGAGATACTTGGTGGGCCATGAGATGAGATACTTGGTACTCAGCACCACACTCTGAAACTAGCTCTCCAGGTGGATGTATCAGATGAGATTTCAAAGAGTTCTTCCAAGAGTTTGGATGGAGATGTGTCAGGAAGCTTTGTCTCAATGTTGTCTGTAAAGGTTTTTTTGTATCCAGAGTAACTTGGTGATCCTTTTCTGTGTTTTATTAAATAATGATTTTCAGATTTTGAGAAATGGTATTTTCATGGAGAACAGTGCAGCTGCAACAGATAGCACTTTAGTGATAATTTTCTGTAATCCAATTTTTTTTTATTTTTTTTTTTATAAATCTCAAGGCCCCCCCTGTCATGCCTCTGCGCCCCCCACTTTGAGAAACACTGCCTTAAGTCAACAGTGTCGATTGCAGCGGCTGTTCTGCCTCATCCTGGGTCTGAGCACCACAGGTGCGGTGGATCTGCTCTGAGCCGCCCTCAGTCTGACCTACAGCGTCTAACCGTGCCCGCTCTGCTTCAACTGGACCCGGGTGGTTCTCCTGCCCCCTGGGCAGTGTGACCGTGAGCCATCATCATATTCTTCATACCAGCGCTTGTTTTCTTATGATTTATTTGTTCTTAAGTTCTATTATAATTTTATTTTAAAATGTTCTCAAATACTTTAGATACTATTGCGCTACTATGTATGTATGTATGTATGTATGTATGTATGTATGTATGTATGTATGTATGTATGTATGTATGTATGTATGTATGTATGTATTGTATGTATGTATGTATGTATGTATGTATGTATGTATATGTTGTTTATATTAGGCCTACATGTCTATATGCATTGTGGCAGATATCATCATCCCCCGTCCCATGGCTATGTGAAGGATGGGAGAGATACTACTGCCATGAGGAGAGGAGAAGCAATTAGGCAGCTGATTAGGACTGATGGAACACACCTGTGCACCACGAGATCACCCACATCCCACACACACACACCAGACACACATAACATAAAACACTAGGACAGACAGAGTATAGTTGAGTGGAGGTGAGGTAGGAGCAGGAGTACAGAGAGAGTGATTGTTGATACAGAGTTTTGTGAGGTGAGAGGTCGTGAGAGGAGAGGTGAAGGCGAGAAGGTGTTCATTGTGTACTGTACGCTTCATTACTTTAGGCAACCAACTTGCGCCTAGCCACGCCCCCGCGGCGCCGCGGCATTATGCAGCCGTAATCCCCCCTCTTTTAACATCGACGGTTAGCTCAACTCGTTCGCCGCCTTGCTGTGGAGCCTGCGGTGCGTTGGTGACAAGTTCGAATCACTTACATTTTTTATTTATTTATTAATTTTTTTAACACTTTGGTCGCCAGGCTTATATTCTTAATATACCATCCTCCGCCAGCTCTATTTGTCTATGGAGAAGTTCCCCTTCTTTGCAGGGCTATAACTTTTTAAATTGTATTGCTAAATTGACATTACTATGGCCCATTCAACATCAAGTATCTATTGTTCAGGGTGTAGCAACGTTATACTTTTTCATTCACATATTCATACTAAAATACGGTCTAAAGTATAAGTATGTTTTTATCGTTTTCTGCAGCTTTCTCCAGAACGTGATTTATAGCCCCAAATGCATTATATTGATGATCAAATACAGTTTGATAGGAATCTGCGCGAGATAAAAAATGTAGTATAAAAAATAGTATATACGTCCAAATCATGTTGTTTATCGAGTTATGGTAACGGATTGCTATCCGTTGTGTCTAGCTCGAGTCCTGGACTATTAGCCAGTGATCGGACCGAATTGGAATGAGCACCAGCTTCCATTTCCTGTTTCCGCTCTGGGCGATCCGCCGATCGGCCACCAGATGGCGCTCTTGAACCGTTGGAGATTTGAGAGGGGATCAACAGTAGATCTCAAGTCTCCGGGGGAGAAATATGATTTCGATCACAGATTTTTGAAATATTGATATCAAAGACGTTGTACGGCGTCTTTGGCAGAATGAGCATGGCGGGGAATGACGTGGTACGGCGTTTTTGGCGACCATAGTGTTAATGTGCATTCTTTCGCCGGTTAAGTTTAGGCATTCTTTCGGAGTTGGTTAAGGTTAGGGTTAAGTTTAGGCATTCTTTCGGAGTTGGTTAAGGTTAGGGTTAAGTTTAGGCATTCTTTCGGAGTTGGTTAAGGTTAGGGTTAAGTTTAGGCATTCTTTCGGAGTTGGTTAAGGTTAGAGTTTGTCGCAGAGCATGGCAATAGAATGCAGCCTATTTCCGCACTGCCGCGGTCACATGGGCGTCGTGGCCAATCAGAGAAACGCTGAACGCAAGTCGGTTGCCTAAAGTGTTGACGCGTACTGGACCCTGGACTGGCTGAGAAACCCCCGTTGTGTACTGACCCTGGACCGGACGACAAACTGAGTGTTGAACAATCCCT
>NC_140176.1:7712361-7739861 GCF_963971535.1 Notolepis coatsorum
GGGGGTCTGTAATGGCTGGAAACTCAAAATCAAAGAGGTAGAACACCCAGACACTGGCATGACTGACAACAGTGTTGGTATTCACCTAAATATTATATTATAATCACCACCAGAGATGAAATTGGGTCGAAAGATCTGAAATTAGTTTACCTTCCCTTGGGTAATTGGAAATAATATGTCATGGCTCTCCCTCATCCAGTCCCCCACCGGCTTGGTGAAATTAATTGTAATCATTGCCATAAATGACATTTTCCTCTCTAATAATAACAAGACACAAAGATGCAACTATAGTTAATCAACATTTTATAGAAGAAACACGTGTTTGTCAAATGAGCCCCGGCTGCTGTGCAATAATAATGACTTCCTGTTTTCAAGTTTTCTTTTCATTTGTCACATATAAGATACATGTACATTATAGTGAAATGCTTGGTTATGTATGGCCCTCCTGAAATTGTGCTTCGTACAGTAAAAGAATAAAAGAATAAAATAATGCATTTGAAAAGAAAAGTGGGAAAGAGAGTTGGAAATAGAGATAACAGAGGAGGAATGGTATGACACATGAAAGACACAACAAACAACCATAGGATCAAGGATATGGAGGGAGTTTGGGTGGAAAAATATAATTAGATACTTTATAACACCAGAAATACAGGGCAATTACACACCAGCAAAGAAAACATGTTGGAGGGAGTGTGGACAGGAAGGGGCGAACCATACACACACATTCTGGGGATGTCAGAAGATAAGGCACTACTGGGAAGAGATAGGAGGGATAATAAATGAAATAATAGGATACGAAATACCCCAGGGAGGCCAAGTGTTTTATTTGGGGAATCTGTCACAGGAAGGAATCCAAGGGGAAGACAAATATTTGATTAAGATATTGATAGTGGCAGCCAAGAAAGCTTTAACTAAACTGTGGTACAAGGTAGAAGTGCCGACAAAGGATCAATGGATAGAGTTGGTAGAGGGGATACAGGAAATGGAGAGAATCACACATCTGCTGAGGCTGCAAGAAGAAAAGTTTGAATGGAAATGGGGGAAATGGGAAGAATACAGGAGGGGAAGTAACGACATCACAGAGGTTTGAAAAGGATACAAGGAAATGAATAAAAATGTAAATAAATAATGCAAATGTAGAATGGACCGAAGGACCCATGTCACACTTTTTCTTTACTCATTTTTGTCTATTTGTTTTAATTTATGTACTGTGTATTGTCTATGAATGTTGTCTATGTATGTTGTTGAAAAAATGAAAATAAAAATGCAAGTTAAAAAAAAAATAAAAAATGCGTTTGATGTGTGCCGCCGTGGTATCATCTCTCCCAAAGTCATTGTGGTTAGTGGATAAAAGGCTTCTCCAAACAGCGTTCTCATCAGCAGCCCCCCCCCCCCCCCCAGAGACCCCCCACTGAGCGGCGGCTTGCACACGGGGACAGCAAGCCTAGTGGACGCCTCCCATACTCACACTGCTGGGGGTGTGCTTGTTTTATCCTCCGAGACACCTCGACACACACTCGAAAGAGGAGGTGTCACCGAGAGGACAGACTTAAAACAAACGCTCCTTTTGTCTGAAATCTCAAGCTTATATCCGCTGGGCTTTTGTTAAAGGCTCAATCAGTGATGCACATGTAAACAAGTGATTTTCTCTAGCCGATTGTCCCCACCGACGTCCGTCTCTAAGAGGAGGTCAGCTCACTCTGCCACCATCTTGATAACGGGGACCAACAAGACCCCTGACCCCTGTCTCTTAGACCAGCTTCCACCCACTCCTGCACCGCCCCCAGTGGCTCCTGCCACAGAGCCCTTAGTTACCATGACAACCACTCACCGCACGACTCACAGCCTTTTGGCAGAGATGGTGATCCATTTAAATCATTTGTAAAACTCACCCGTCACCTCAAAATGCAGTAGATTATAGTTTGACTCATGAAGTTACATCACATTTGATTAATATATTTGTTTTATTGCATGTATTTTTGTTATTATATAGACTGTCTCTGGTTAAACTACCACAGTGATCCATCTCATTATATAGACTGTCTCTGGTTAAACTACCACAGTGATCCATCTCATTATATAGACTGTCTCTGGTTAAACTACCACAGTGATCCATCTCATACTATAGACTGTCTCTAGTTAAACTACCACAGTGATCCATCTCATTATATAGACTGTCTCTGGTTAAACTACCACAGTGATCCATCTCATTATATAGACTGTCTCTGGTTAAACTACCACAGTGATCCATCTCATTATATAGACTGTCTCTGGTTAAACTACCACAGTGATATATCTCATTATATAGACTGTCTCTGGTTAAACTACCACAGTGATCCATCTCATTATATAGACTGTCTCTGGTTAAACTACCACAGTGATCTGTCTCATACTATAGACTGTCTCTGGTTAAACTACCACAGTGATCTGTCTCATTATATAGACTGTCTCTGGTTAACACTATGCCGTCCGAGAACGAGTATATACGTGTTTAGAAAAAGAGCGTTGTGGACCAGAGCCACGAGTATATACGTGACGAGTTGTTATTGTTTTATTCCATATTTATAACGCTTCTTAGGTACCCGATCCACTACCAGCATCTTTTCAGATATTTGATTTTTTGAAACATGCAGTACCGGCCAAACCCGCTTAGGGGCGCCATCTGCACTGCAGTATCATTATGTGAATTTAAAAATAAAATAAAAATGTACAGTTCTGTGGGCGGATCATAGTTCCTTGATCCCAGCCGAACATCCTCCATCTTGGATCAGCTTGGCGAGCGGTTTTTTCAGTGTGGAATAATGGGATTTATGATTAGCCAATGTGCATATCGATCTACCAGAATCCGATGACTGGTGAGGAAATGCTGCCGGCGATCACATGGCCTGACGGTAGGATAATATTACCCCAAATTACAGCTGGATTGGACATTGTTTTATAACGTAACGTGATCGGTCAATGAAAATGCTATATTGAACGCACACTGTATTGCGGATCAATAATAGTAATCGGCGTTCCCCGCCGCCCCCATTTCATCCATAGATGCTCTGTAATAGTCCGGATGCTACGCAGTTTGTTTTATTTCATTCGTATATATACAGCAGAGATGGCGTTTGATATAACGGCGCCAACGTTTAGCCTATTATCTAGCTTCCTGCAGAAAAGCCTAGACGAAAAGTGCGTTATACCTTATATTCACGACGCTATAAAATGACAACCAACCGATGGATTTTTATTGTCTTTAAGCCATTATGAAGGCACGGTTTATGCACTCAAGTGACAATGAGAATGGACAGATAGCAATACTATAAATGATATATAAAGCTCTTAGAAAGTACATCGATTTGTTTACTTTCTGCTGTCCTCTGAGGCCTAAATCGCCGGGCCGCGCCGGTCGTCAAGTTTCAAGTTCAAGTTTCTTTAATAGTTGTCATACAGAAGTACAGAATACTTTCATACAAAATGCTTCTTACTGTTACGCTCCAGAGACTGTGCTAGACAAGATAGTATCAAATAACATAGTATAGCATGTAAATTAGAAGTAGAAAATGAGGTCACAGTGTTCAGTATAGACATATGTACAATGTTCGATGCAGAATAGACGTAACTGAGTTACCATATAATATACAATACTATGCAGTGTACTAATGTACAATATTATATAGTGCAAAGCAGAAATGCAGAAATGGGATGAGGTACAATTTAGGTACAATTTACAGTAAGGCGTACGAGTTGTAGTGCAATCCTTCATCAATAAATATAAAGTGTGGGGAGTGGGTGCTACAGTGTGTTTGTTTAAAGTGAGTGTGTGCTATAAAGTGTGGGGAGTGGGTGCTACAGTGTGTTTGTTTAAAGTGAGTGTGTGCTATAAAGTGTGGGGAGTGGGTGCTACAGTGTGTTTGTTTAAAGTGAGTGTGTGCTATAAAGTGTGGGGAGTGGGTGCTACAGTGTGTTTGTTTAAAGTGAGTGTGTGCTATAAAGTGTGGGGAGTGGGTGCTACAGTGTGTTTGTTTAAAGTGAGTGTGTGCGTGTGGATGTGTGTGCTATGTGCGTTTGATGGTTGTTGTTGTTGTGTAGTGTTCATTGTTCGTTAAGCAGCCTGATGGCCTGGGGATAGAAGCTTCTTCTGAGTCTTTCTGTGCTCGCCTTGAGACTCCGGTATCGCTTGCCTGACCGCAGCAGTTCAAAGAGGCAGTTGTTCGGGTGGCTCGAGTCCTTAATAATTCTCTTAGCCTTCCCCCTGCACCGCTTGTTGTAAATGTTCTGGAGGGTGGGGAGCCCCCCTCCGATTGTGCGTTCGGCTGAACGTGTCACACTTTGTAGTCTGCTTCGGTCTTGTGCGGTGCTATTCCCAAACCAGGAGGTGATGTTGCCAGTCAGGATGCTCTCTATTGTACATGAGTAGAAGTTCTTAAGGATCTTCTGACTGACTTGGAACTTCCTTAGGCGCCTGAGGAAGTAGAGGCGTTGTCGTGCCTTCTTCACAACACTGTCAATGTGTGTGGTCCATGTCAAGTCCTCGGATATGTAGGCTCCGAGGTACTTAAAGCTGTTGACTCTCTCAACCGGTGCCCCGTCGATGCTGAGGGGGCTGTAGTCCTCGACCCCCGACCTCCTGAAGTCCACAATCATCTCCTTTGTTTTGCTGACGTTCAGGGAGAGGCTGTTTTCCTGGCACCATCCCGCCAGGACCTTGACCTCTTCCAGGTAGGCCCTCTCGTCGTTGGCAGAGATCAGGCCCACCACCACTGTGTCGTCGGCAAATTTGATGATTGTGTTGCTACTCCGCTGAGCCACACAGTCGTGTGTGTACAGGGAGTAGAGGAGGGGACTCAGAACACAGCCCTGGGGGGCCCCTATGTTGAGGGTGATGGATGAGGAGGTGCAGTTGCCTGCTCTCACCACCTGGGGTCTGCCCGTCAGGAAGTCCATGACCCACTGGCAGAGGTCATAGTTCAAGCCCAGGTCCCTGAGCTTGGCTATGAGTTTGGAGGGGACTATGGTATTGAATGCCGAGCTGTAGTCGATGAATAGCATTCTCACATAGTTCCCCTTCCTCTTGTCCAGGTGTGATGCTGCTGTGTGCAGCACATGGGCTATGGCGTCCTCCGTGGACCTGTTGGGGCGGTATGCAAATTGCAGGGGGTCCATGTTGATGGGGAGGGAGGAGCAGATGTAGCCCTTTACTAGCTTCTCAAAGCACTTCATGGCTATGGAGGTGAGAGCTACAGGGCGGTAGTCGTTGAGGCAAGCAGGCTTGGATTTTTTGGGTACAGGGATAATAGTGGACTTCTTCAGGCAGGTGGGGATGACAGCCTGTTCTAAGGACAGGTTAAATATGTCAGTGAATACCGGGGCCAGTTGGTCGGCACAGACTTTTAGGACGCGGCCGGGGATGCCGTCCGGTCCTGCTGCCTTCCTGATATTCACTTTTTTAAAGGTCCGCCTCACCTCATGCTCTGTTACCCTGAACACTGAGTCTCCATCAGCAGCAGACCCCCCCCCCCCTTTGCCGTGGCTTGTGGGCTGGTGTTGTTATTACCAGCATCAAACCTCGCATAGAAGGTATTGAGGTCATTTGCTAAGGAGATGTCACTGTTCAGTTTGAGGGAGGTGCCTTTGTAGTCTGTCATCGTTTTGAGCCCCTGCCACATAGCTCTGGAGTCAGCCTGTTCAAACTGGAGTTCAATTTTATCTCTGTAGCGCCGTTTGGCCTCTGTCACTGTGTTAAATAGTGTTAAACTACCACAGTGCTCTATCTCATTATATAGACTGTCTCTGGTTAAAATACCAGTGATCAATCTCATTATATAGACTGTCTCTGGTTAAAATACCAGTGATCAATCTCATTATATAGACTGTCTCTGGTTAAACTACCACAGTGATTAGACATAGTGTGTGTGTGTGTGTGTGTGTGTGTGTGTGTGTGTGTGTGTGTGTGTGTGTGTGTGTGTGTGTGTGTGTGTGTGTGTGTGTGTGTGCTGAATGTGCATTTATTTAGTGTTTGTATGTACCTCTAGTTTGGTAGTAGTTTGTGTGTTTGTGTGTGTGTGTATGTGTATGTGTGTGTGCATGTGTGTGTGTGTGTGTGTGTGTGTCAGCAGGTGTTTATGTGGACTATATGTGTCACTATATTATTCAGCACTTCACTTTAACTCTGCCAATAAATCTATAGCGCCTCATCCTCCCACCGACACCCCAGTGTCAAACAGCCGTCCATCTCTCCTTTTGTGTGCGTGTGTGTGTGTGTGTGTGTGTGTGTGTGTATATGTGTGTATATGCGTGTATATGTGTGTATATGTGTGTCAGTGTGCATTCGTGTCTATGGCAGCAGAACACAACTTTGAGGGGAAATGCATGAAATATCATCTCCTCCTCGACGCACCTTGCAGAAAAGTATTTCCAAATAAGAATCATGGTATTATATAATTGTATTATATATAATAATTGGATTGGATTATATCATGGTAGTACTTAAAGGGGAACTATGCCCAATTTCAAAATTCCTATTATGTTATTCCTCTGGTCTAAGACGGTCCAGAAATATTAGTGAGAACAAGCGATGTTCTCCCTGATCCAAAAACTAGAGACCAAACCTGTGATGTTATCAGGTATGGAGTCTGAAGCTGCTCCATAGACAATGCATTGGGAAAGATGATAATAATAATAATAACTTTATTTATATAGGACCTTTCATACATGGATTGCAGCTCAAAGTGCTTCGCAGCAAATAGCATAAAATTAACATAGGCATAAAATTATTAGCATACAGTTGACAGAATAAAAGCAATGCATGAAGTGCAGACATAAGAATAGGCATAAAATAAGTACAATAAGTACAGTGTTGCTCGAAGGCATTTGAATCCACCCCCGGAGCAGCCAGTCCCCCAAACGCCCCACACATCAATCCCCACCACATCCCCATCCAAGACACACACCCTGATAGAGCATGTCATGACAGGACACACCCCCTGATAGAGCACGTCATGACCGAAGGAAAACACAAACAGGCCGAATCCACCCGGAGGACCATTCACCAAATACAATGACCAAACATGAAACATCCCCGTGCGCACGAGCATGTGAACCCCCGGGATCCAGCAGCCGCCGACCCCCCACGGCTCCCACCAAACCCCCCCCAAGATATGTTTTTACTTACTTTTAGCTTACTTTTAAAAAATACTTAGTGAGCTTGCCTCCCTGATCTCCATAGGTATTGTGTTCCACAGCTTTGGTGCGTAACTAGCAACGGCTGCATCCACAATCTTCTTCTGGCTATTGTTGGGAACCTTTAGTAAACAAAAGTGGTAGATGATCGTATGTTCTTGCGTGTATATATAATTAATACATGAATTTTCAGGGTAGCTTGGTCCTGTTCCATTTAGTGCTTTGTATACAAGGGGGAGCACCTTCAAATCAATTAAAAGTTATCGGTAGTGGAGGGCGGTCAGGTGGCGTAACGGAGATTGCGTTCGTCACCAACCCCGGAGCGGCTGGATTCGCCTGTTCGAATCCAGCTCACAGCTCCGGGGTTGTCACCAGCTTGGCTGGCCGTCTGCACTAATACAATTGGCAGTATTAGAGGGTGGGAGAAGCTGGCGGGGTGGGTCCGGGTCGTTGTAAACAGCGACTCCTACAGTTCGGTCGGGGTGCCTGCTAAGCGCGGATAGGATCTAAGGGCGGTAGTGTGATCCTTCCACACGTTACAGTGAGAGTCCGCGCTGCCAGGTGAAAAGAAGCGGTTGATTGGCTGGACGGAGGAAGGAAGGAAGCACGTGATAGCCGCCACTCTCCCAGACCGACTGTGGGGGGTAGAGTGCGCAGCGACCAGGAAGGGGATTGGGAATTGGCATAACGACTAACATTGGGATGGGAGAAAATCGGAGGAAAAAGGAGGGGGAAAAAGATAAAAAAAAAAAAAAAAAAATGATCGGTAGTGTAGAGCATATAACACTGGAGTAATGTGCTCTCTCCTCTTGGTTCTGGTTAGTAGTCTAGCTGCAACATTTTTGGATGAGCCGTTTTTTTCGGGAGGCCGGTAAAAAGTACGTAACAGTAATCCAGTCTGCTTGAAATGAAAGCATTGAGTTTTTGAGCATCCTTTTGTTTTATAAACGGTCATACTTTGGCTATATTATCCAACATATAAATAATCACCCTCCTGTCACTAGAAGTCAAAGTACAGACAGGTGTGATGTCAGTGGCTTTTCCCTGTCTGATTTCTCCATTGTCTTCCATAGTAAAACTGATTTCTCCATTGTCTTCCATAGTAAAACTGATTTCTCCATTGTCTTCCATAGTAAAAGTGATTTCTCCACTAACTTCCATAGTAAAACTGATTTCTGCCCTAACTTCCATAGTAAAACTGATTTCCCCACTAACTTCCATAGTAAAACTGATTTCTGCCCTAACTTCCATAGTAAAACTGATTTCTCCACTAAACACACACTGGCGCTGCTCTGATGGCTGCCTTTCTGATCGCTCCGTCGAGACTGTGCTTTCTTTTGTTAATTTTTATAGTATTAGGAGTTTTATTTGCACCAACTGTTGGTGCATTATATGTGTATGACCGTCAGTCAATCATTGACATTGGATTAAGGAAAACTTACCGTTTGGATTGCTCTCTGGATCGGATCGTTGAACAGCAGAAATGGCCCGCCGAGATCCTTTGTTATCATGGCCAAGACCAGGAGGAGAAACCGCCGCGAAGACGTGGAAAGAGAGCGGGGGTCCGAAACAGACTGAGGTCCAAACGACACAGAACCACATTGCCCAGCATATTGTTGGCCAATGTGCAATCGATAGGAAATAAACTGGATGACATCAGAGCACGGATCCAATTCCAGAGGGACATTCGGGACTGTAACGTCCTCTGTTTCACAGAAACTTGGCTGAGTCCAGATGTCCCGAATCACGCAATAGAACCGGCAGACCACTTCTTCGTTCTCCGCAAGGACCGGACGGCAGAAGAGTCACTAAAGACGAGAGGAGGCGGCATTGCCTTCATGATAAACAAGGAGTGGTGCGATTTAGGCAACACAAAGGAACTGTCTAACCACTGCTCCCCAGACCTGGAGTTTATCACGATAAAATGTCGACCCTTCTTCCTCCCAAGAGAGTTAACGTCCATCATCCTCATCGGAGTGTACATTCCACCACACGCGAACACTGGGGTCGCACTTTCAAAACTTCACGACGAGGTAAACAAACTCCAGGCAGCTAATGTTGACGCCGCCATTTTGGTTCTGGGTGATTTTAACAGCGCGCGTCTTAAAAAGGTGCTGCCGAATTTCTATCAGCATGTGACCTGTCCCACCAGAGGCGAGAACATATTAGACCATGTATACTCGCAATTTAAGAATGGGTACAAGTCACAGGCTCTTAGTCCATTCGGTAAAAGCGATCACGCTGCAATATTTCTTTTGCCAAAGTACAAACAAAGTCTCAAGCGAACGCCGGTGGTCTCGCGAGAGGTTAAGCGTTGGGCCGTGACGTCAGAGGAGTCACTCCAAGCTGTACTGGGAAGTACAGACTGGAGTGTATTCCGTGATAACACAGCCAATATTAACGAATACACCGAAACGGTGATTGACTATGTCTGTACTCAGGTAGAAGAAACAATCCCCTCCACCAAAATTAAAATCTACCCAAATCAAAAGCCCTGGGTAGACAAATCCGTCCGTGAGGCTCTGAAAGTGCGCACATCAGCATACAACACCGGGCTGGTGACAGGCAACATGGAAGAACACAAGATGGCAAGATACAACGTCAGGAGAGCAGTAATAGAGGCAAAACGGCGTTACAGGGATAAAGTTGAACTTCAGTTTCAACAGGCTGACTCTAGAGGCATGTGGCAGGGCCTCAGAACAATGACAGACTACAAAGGAACCCCCCTCAAACTGAACAGTGACATCTCCTTAGCAAATGATCTCAATTCCTTCTATGCGAGGTTTGAGGCTGTGAATAACAACACCAGCCTACAAACCACGGCAATGGGGGGGGGGGGGGTCTGCTGATGGAGACTCAGTGTTCAGGGTAACAGAGCATGAGGTGAGACGGATCTTTAAAAAAGTGAATATCAGGAAGGCAGCAGGACCGGACGGCATCCCCGGCCGCGTCCTAAAAGTCTGTGCCGACCAACTGGCCCCGGTATTCACTGACATCTTCAACCTGTCCTTGGAACAGGCTGTCATCCCCACCTGTCTGAAGAAGTCCACCATCATCCCTGTACCCAAAAAATCTACGCCCGCTTGCCTCAACGACTACCGCCCTGTAGCCCTCACCTCCATAGCCATGAAGTGCTTTGAGAAGCTAGTGAAGGGCTACATCTGTTCCTCCCTCCCCATCAACCTGGACCCTCTGCAATTTGCATATCGCCCCAACAGGTCCACGGAGGACGCCATAGCCCATGTGCTGCACACAGCAGCATCACATCTGGACAAGAGGCAGGGGAACTATGTGAGAATGCTGTTCATCGACTACAGCTCAGCATTCAATACCATAGTCCCCTCCAAACTCATAGCCAAGCTCAGGGACCTGGGCTTGAACTATGACCTGTGCCAGTGGGTCTTGGACTTCCTGACGGGCAGACCCCAGGTGGTAAGAGCCGGCAACTGCACCTCCTCATCCATCACGCTCAACATAGGGGCCCCCCAGGGCTGTGTTCTGAGCCCCCTCCTCTACTCCCTGTACACACATGACTGCGTAGCACAGCGGAACAACAACACCATCATCAAATTTGCTGATGACACAGTAGTGGTGGGCCTGATCTCTGCCAACGACGAAAGGGCCTACCTGGAAGAGGTAGAGAACCTGTCACAGTGGTGTCAGGAGAACTGCCTCTCCCTGAACGTCAGCAAAACAAAAGAGATGATTGTGGACTTCAGGAGGTCGGGGGTCAAGGACTACAGCCCCCTCAGCATCGACGGGGCACCGGTTGAGAGAGTGAACAGTTTCAAGTACCTCGGAGCCCACATATCCGAGGACTTGACATGGACCACACACATTGACAGTGTTGTGAAGAAGGCACGACAACGCCTCTACTTCCTCAGGCGCCTAAGGAAGTTCCAAGTCAGTCAGAAGATCCTTAGGAACTTCTACTCATGTACAATAGAGAGCATCCTGACCGGCAACATCACCTCCTGGTTTGGGAATAGCACTGCACAAGACCGTAGCAGACTACAAAGAGTGACACGTTCAGCCGAACGCACAATTGGAGGGGGGCTTCCCACCCTCCAGAACATTTACATCAAGCGGTGCAAGGGGAAGGCTAAGAGAATTATTAAGGACTCGAGCCACCCGAACAACTGCCTCTTTGAACTGCTGCGGTCAGGCAAGCGATACCGGAGTCTTAAGGCGAGCACAGAAAGACTCAGAAGAAGCTTCTATCCCCAGGCCATCAGGCTGCTAAACGAACAATAATCGCTAAACGAACAATAATCACTATGCAACAACCATCAAATGCACACAGCACACACACCCACACGCACACACTCACTCAAACAAACAACACACTGCAGCACCCACTCTCCACACTTTAGATCACACAAACACACTTACACTTTATATTTATTGATAAAGGATTTGCACTACAACTCGTACACCTACTGTGAATTGTACATAAATTGCACCTCGTCCCATTTCTCCATTTCTGCCTTGCACTATATAGTATTGTATATTAGTACACTGCACAGTATTGTATATTGTATGGTAACTACGTCTATTCTGCATCGAACATTGTACATATGTCTAAACTGAACACTGTGACCTCTTTTTTTTACTTCTAATTTTACTATGTTTTTATTTCATACTTATCTTGTCTTGCACAGTCTCTGGAGCGCAACAGTAAGAAGCATTTTGTACAAAAGTATTCTGTACTTCTGTATGACAACTATTAAAGAAACTTGAGAAACTTGAACGTCCATAGTAAAACTGATTTCCCCACTAACTTCCATAGTAAAACTGATTTCCCCACTAATTCCATAGTTAAACTGATTTCCCCACTAACTTCCATAGTAAAACTGATTTCCCCACTAACTTCCATAGTAAAACTGATTTCTCCACTGACTTCCATAGTAAAACTGATTTCTCCACTAACTTCCATAGTAAAACTGATTTCTCCACTAACTTCCATAGTAAAACTGATGTATCCACTAACTTCCATAGTAAAACTGATTTATCCACTAACTTCCATAGTAAAACAGATTTCTCCACTAACTTCCATAGTCAAACTGATTTCCCCACTAACTTCCATAGTAAAACTGATGTATCCACTAACTTCCATAGTAAAACTGATTTCTCCACTAACTTCCATAGTTAAACTGATTTCTCCACTAACTTCCATAGTACAACTGATTTCTCCACTAACTTCCATAGTAAAACTGATGTATCCACTAACTTCCATAGTAAAACTGATGTATCCACTAACTTCCATAGTTAAACTGATTTCCCCACTAACTTCCATAGTACAACTGATTTCTCCACTAACTTCCATAGTACAACTGATTTCTCCACTAACTTCCATAGTAAAACTGATTTCTCCACTAACTTCCATAGTAAAACTGATTTCTCCACTAACTTCCATAGTAAAACTGATTTCTCCAATAACTTCCATAGTAAAACTGATTTCTCCACTAACTTCCATAGTAAAACTGATTTCCCCACTAACTTCCATAGTAAAACTGATTTCTCCATTAACTTCCATAGTAAAACTGATTTCTCCGGAAAAACATAATCAGATTCTTTATAACCCCAGAGCTGAAGGGAAAATATGCACCAACACAAAGAGCATGCTGGAGGATGTGTGGGAAGGAGGGGGCAAATCACACGCACATATTCTGGGGATGTCAGAAGCTGAAGGGGTATTGGGAGGAGATAGGGGAAGCAATGATCAGAATATTAGGATACGGGCTACCACAAACAGGACTGGTGCTTTACTTAGGAGACCTGACACACGAGGGAATACAAGGGGGGGACAAATATTTAATAAAGATAATGTTGATAGCGGCCAGAAAAGCAATAACGAGACTGTGGTACAAGGAAGACCCACCGACAATAGCAAAATGGGTAGGAATAGTGGAAGAAATACAGGATATGGAAAGGATAACACACATGCTGAGGTTACAGGAAGAGAAATTTGGGGAAAGATGGGGAAAGTGGGAGGATTATAAAAGGAACGAGAACGACATCACAGAGGAAGAACCAAATGCAACACAAGAGAGCGAAGGGTAAAGGAGGAAAGATGTTCAAGGAGGGTCTATGAACCCATGTCACACACCTGTGCTTTAGTTAGTATTTTCTATTTTGTTTTTTGGGATATTACAATTGCTGAATGTTTTTATACCTTATTATTTATGTCTGTTTAACGGTGTGATATTAAATATTCAGGGATGATGTGGTTTGTGTATGGGTGAACCAAAAGGCAAAGTGAAAGTTAATAAACAAGAGAAAAAAAAAGAAAGGACGAAGGATAAGGGAAGAAAGAAGCTCAAGGAGGGTCTCTGGACCCAGATCACACATACAAGCCTTAGTCAGCATTTATCATCTTTGAGTAGGAATTACCTGTTTATGCCTGTTTAAGGGAGATACACAATCAGCCTTTGTATCAAATACCTAGAAAACAACTGTAGGGGAACCAGACAACTAACCATGATACCCATGTAAATATTTATGTGCACTGTTTTTTCTTTTTGTTTTTATTGTGATGCTAGTTTCTTTATTTTTGATTATTTATTTTTTGTAAGTGCTGTCTGTCTAAAAACTGTTAATAAAAATTTAAGTTTAAAAAAAAAAAATTATTTCTCCACTAACTTCCATAGTAAAACTGATTTCTCCAATAACTTCCATAGTAAAACTGATTTCTCCACTAACTTCCATAGTAAAACTGATTTCCCCACTAACTTCCATAGTAAAACTGATTTCTCCACTAACTTCCATAGTAAAACTGATTTCTCCATTGTCTTCCATAGTAAAACTGATTTCTGCCCTAACTTCCATAGTAAAACTGATTTCTCCACTAACTTCCATAGTTAAACTGATTTCCCCACTAACTTCCATAGTAAAACTGATTTCTCCACTAACTTCCATAGTACAACTGATTTCTCCACTAACTTCCATAGTAAAACTGATTTCTCCACTAACTTCCATAGTAAAACTGATTTATCCACTAACTTCCATAGTAAAACTGATTTCCCCACTAACTTCCATAGTAAAACTGATTTCTCCATTGACTTCCATAGTAAAACTGATTTATCCACTAACTTCCATAGTAAAACTGATTTATCCACTAACTTCCATAGTAAAACTGATTTATCCACTAACTTCCATAGTAAAACTGATTTCCCCACTAACTTCCATAGAAAAACTGATTTCTCCACTAACTTCCATAGTAAAACTGATTTCTCCACTAACTTCCATAGTAAAACTGATTTCTCCACTAACTTCCATAGTAAAACTGATTTCTCCACTAACTTCCATAGTAAAACTGATTTCTCCATTGACTTCCATAGTACAACTGATTTCCCCACTAACTTCCATAGTAAAACTGATTTCTCCATTGACTTCCATAGTACAACTGATTTCCCCACTAACTTCCATAGTAAAACTGATTTCCCCACTGACTTCCATAGTAAAACTGATTTCTGCCCTAACTTCCATAGTAAAACTGATTTCTCCACTAACTTCCATAGTAAAACTGATGTATCCACTAACTTCCATAGTACAACTGATTTCCCCACTAACTTCCATAGTAAAACTGGACAGGAACAAGTGCCATGCAGGATCTGTCTTTCTCTCTGTGTGTTTAAAGTGTCCATGCGGACTGATTAGAGATCAGCTCCCTGCAGGTAACCCTGACCTTTGCCATCAGCAGGGAAGTAACTAGGCTGACTCCAGACCATCATCTCTAGAGGCCATCACCCCCCCCCCCCCCCCTCCCCCCAACACACACACACCGCCAGGCATCCCCACGCAGGCTGGCTGGTGGAATGAAGGATTATGGGATACCCTGGCGCTCAGGGAGTGAAAATCCTCTGAAACCATGGCCTATGTTATTTAGATGATCTTCAGACAAAGGCAATCAATACTTTTTACAACAGGCTGGTCTGGCCAAGCAGTGGATTTGTCAGAGAGGCCTAAACCGGCCTGCTGGTAATACCACTAAAGCACGGAGGCTGGCGGGGATCTCTGTGCTCGGGAGTCGTATTGATCCCCTCAGGGAACCATGTCTCCTCTCTACATCCACACTGAAAAACACAGAGCTTATCTGAATATGTAGGCCTTCTTTCTTTCTCTCTTTTCCCCTTCTTTCTCTCCCTCTCTTTCTCTAATTGTTTCATTCTCTCTCTCCCCTCTTTTCCCTTCTTTGTTCCTCTTTCAGTTGACCCTCTCTCTCCCTCCCTCCCTCCCTCCCTCCATATCTCACTTGTAATCCTCTCTCTCTCTCTCTAAACAGACCGACCACATCCCCAGTCACTCTCACCTCGCCAGCCTCCAGAACTCACACACTCACACTCCCACTGCAGGGACACGGAGCGAGGCAGGTACTCGGGTCGGTGAGCCTTATGTCCGCCACCATCATCCCTGTAGTGATGAAGTGTTTTGAGAGAGGCTGGTTCACACAGCCCCCTCCCTCCATCGACCCACATCTGTTTGCTTACAGATCCAACCGGACCCACAGAAGATGTCATCATCTCCATAGCCCTCCAACACACATAGGCTCTTCATAGACTATACAGCTCAGCATGTAACCCTAAATCAAATCAAATCAAATGTATTTGTAAGGCCCGACAACACACGTTAATGTCCCCATGGGCCGGACACGTCTTCTTTAAATAAGTCAAGAAGAAACATAACAATGAGTCAAGAACAAAACAAGAACACCATAAGGTCCAACAAATTTAAAATAAATGCAAATAAATGAATGAATGCAAGCACTCCCAGACATACCCCACGCGGAGGTAAGGAAAAACTCACTAAAACCTTAACAATAGGGGAAAAATGCTCCACAGGCAGTGTGGAGGAGAGAAACCTTAGAAGGGCCATTCAAGGGGGGATCTCCCTTCTTAGATGTCGGTGATAGTAGTGTTGCATGTTGCATTAAAAAGAGGCGAACAGCTGGTAAGCATGCACCCATGTGTGTAGTGAAACACAGACGAGTGCATGCAATAGCAACTGAACATTTTGAAAAATGCAAGATAGAGCTGATAGCGATAGCAACTGAACATTTTGAAAGATTAAAGATAGAGCTGATAGCGATAGCAACTGAACATTTTGAAAGATTAAAGATAGAGCTGATAGCGATAGCATCTGAACATTTTGAAAGATTAAAGATAGAGCTGATAGCGAATCTATTTGAGGCACAGGGGCGGCGCAAAGAGGGTCACGTCCTCCCCGTCTTAGTCTAACCCTAACTAACCTTACTGTCATGCACTTGTCCTAATAAACTAACCTACACTGTAGCACTCAACACTGATGAACATTGTTACTCAGCTGATAGAGTTGTGCCCTTCCTGGTGACTTGTCGTACAGAACTTGTAAGTCGCTTTGGATAAAAGCGTTCAGCTAAATGACTAAATGTAAATGTAAATGTTATCCAAAGTGCTTTACAATTTGTTACATTTGACCCATTCACTCACACATTCACACACCGATGGCGGAGGCGACCATGCAAGGTGCCAACCTGCTCATCGGGAGCAATTAGGGGTTAAGTGTCTTGCTCAACACTTCTTGTTTTATAGTTATTTTATGTCTGCACGTTATGCATTGCTCTTTATCTGCCAATTTTCTGCTAATTTTATCCCTGAATTTTTTACAGCTGTGAAGCACTTTGAGCTGCAATTCGTGTATGAAAGGTGCTATAGGCCTACTGTCCAGGTGAACCTTTGTCTATGTAGGCTTTAGAGGGTTAAATACCTATCAACAGACATATAAACAGAGATATGTTTTCATTCTCTAGTCTAGTTGATTCACTGAGATCTTAATGAAACTCTAACAGGTAAATATGAGCACTTCGATTTAGTTGAATTCATTGTCTAGTAGGCACACCTACTCCCAGTGACTGACGCTAAGCTAGGCTAACGGTGCGGCTGTTCCCTAGGCCTAATGCATGCACAGAGAAGAACAGGGTATGCATCTGCTTGTCTAACTCCAGGGTAGATGGCAAATAAGCAAATTTCCCAAAATGTTGGCATGTTCCTTTAAGGAATGTGACACATTTATATGTCAAAAACACATGTATACATCATGAAACACCTTTATACACCATAAAACACATGCATACGTCATAAAACACATTTATACACCATGAAACACCTGTATACACCGTGAAACACATTTAAACGTCATAAAACACTTTGGCTGCCATGAAACGTGTTTAGACGTCATTGCCGGCCATGCTCAAGTTGCCGGAGGACGCTGTACAGCGTCCTTATATCAATATTTCAAAAATCTGCGATTGGATTCATATGTCCCCTCCGCTGGCCTGAGATCCACCAGGAGGACCCACTGAGCTCTCTGGCGGTTCAGGAGCGCCATCTGGTGGCCGATCGGCGCAATCGCTTAAACAGGAAGTGGCATAGAGGTTGTGCTGGACGTCCGTATTACTTCCGGGCACTCGCTATAGGTCCCGGCATTCTAGCTTGTCACAATACACAGTGATCGATTGCCAATAACTCGATAAACAACATGATTTGGACGTATATACCATTATACAAGCTGGAGATGGACTGGGTAAATCTACATCCCATAATGATAAGATTTCTACTCTACAATGCTCGCCCAACGGCGCGCGGAGACTGGGGTGAGTTTTAGCGTGTAACGTTACCGTCTTCGATACTAACTGCTATCATCAACATTTGACCCACATTAGATGATTGGTATAACGCTGCCCACGGAATTATAAACGCCCCCTCGCCCATCCGGTCAACATCAGATGACGTGTAGTAACTTCTAGAAGTACGTCTAGTTGGAATTTTTTATATCGCGCTGATTGCCATAAAACTGTATTGCATCATCAATATAATGCATTTGGGGCTATAGATCACGTTCTGGAGAAAGCTGCAGAAAGAGATGAAAACATACTTATACATTAGACCATACTTTACTATGAATATGTGAATGAAAAAGTTTAACGTTGCTACACAATGAACAATACATATATGACTTTGAATGGGCCCTAATAATGGCAATGTAGCAATAGAATTTAAAAAGTTATAGCCATGCAAAGAAGGGGTACTTCTCCATAGACAAATAGAGCCGGCAACCTATGGTATATCATGAATTTAACCCAAGGCAACCAAAGTGTTAATACATCATAAAACACATTTATAAACAGTAAGGTTAGGGTTAAGTAGAAGGTTAGGTTTTTAAATTAACACAGTCTGTGCCAAAAACGTAAAAAGTCGTTATTGGGGGCGCAGACGGTTGAGTGCCAAACACGTAAAAAGTCGTTTTTTGGATAGTTTGATCTTTTTACTTTGATCCCCGCTCTACAGACTTGCCCAGAGCGATCTGCATCATTTAGGCACGTCCCCACACATTAGAACTGCATTCTGATCGACTATCACCAGGTGGCAGTATGGTCCGTGTCTGAACTGCAATGGCTTGGGGCTGATAGTCAGCTTCACTTTCAGTTTCTCCTCGGTTAGTGGCCCCTCCTACTGCTGGCCCCTCCTCCTGCTGGTTAGTAGCCCCTCCTACTGCTGGAACAGAAATTCACAGTGCTCGCCTCGGAAATCCGTTGCATAAGCGTATTTTTCCATCGAAACGTGCATAGACATATACACTGGTAATCGCGATGGCAATGCGATCACTTGGAATTATTCTTTTGGAATACCTTCTGGCTAAGGTAAGGTACATTCTATGTCTATTTTATCGAATCTGAAACGTGTGTTTTTCTAACGATCACGGTTCTGTGTTTCACTGGACGAAAAACATGCTCGGCAAACGCGATCATAGTTTTGAGTTAAAACGACCAGGGGATCAGCCAGAACGGTTGGGGCTTATTGCACATAACGTGTTTTATCCCGCGATTTATGAAAAAAGACTGTATTATCTTGGAAATGCGCAATGTTTAGCGTGTAATAAACTACAAACTACAGCGTGTGGAAACAACAAACTATTATTCCCATGCTGGACTACAAGTAATGTTTGTCAAAATGAGCCACACACCGTGTCTCTACAGCTATAATACAGAACACACACACACACAGCTTCGCAAACACAGTGCGACGACCACGGAAACGACTAGGAGGCCGGCATTCTAAGGGGGGTAACTTTAACCAAACAGCGTGGCACTGAAAGTGTTAATGAGTTCAAACAAGTCAAGTCAAGAGTTTTATTTGTCACGGCATACAAGTATACAATGAAATGCGGGGGGGTCTTGCCCGCAACGATGTGCATAATACAATAGTAATATATAATAGAATCCAATAGAACGACATTGTGCAATAAAACAGGTAAACAAAGTAGGGCATATCGGTATATATGTACATGAGTTATTTACAGAGCATGGTAGGACATGCTAGGTCCTGTGGTAGTGCAATACTAGTGATGCACGATATATCGGCCGCCGATATAATATCGGCCGATATGGCCGTTTTTTTTTACACATCGGTATCGGTCCGATATCAAGATAGGGCCGATATAAAAAAAAAAAACACACATTTTTTTTTTTTTTTTTTTTTTTATCTTTTCTTTTTCTTTTTACATGTTTTGGCCTTAAATAGTTTCAAAATATCTGTCATTTCTGAAAATAAGTTACAAAAGTAAAAAAATTATGCGTTTTGGAAAATAGCTCTTTATTTGATTATCATAAAAAAGTGTTTTCTATACAGAGATATCGACATCGGTAAATATCGGTATCGGCCAGAACAGCAATATTAATATCGGTTATCGGTATCGGCCACAACTTTCACATCGGTGCATCACTATGCAATACACTGTTAGCTACGGATGAGGCACTGGGTCTTTATGTACACAAGATGGGCGTGGGGGGGGGGGGGGGGGGGGGGGGGGGGGGAGATGAAAGAAATGACAGATTGGGGCTTTAGCCACAAGAACCACTCTGGCCTCCTCGGCGGGACCAGACTACAGCGCGGGCATCCATCTCCTCCATCCATCAGTGCCAGGCAGGTACTGGGCTGTGAGAGGGAGATCTCTGAGGGCGACTTTGGGTTAAGAGTGGGTGGGAGTGGGAGGGGATGCAATCTAGCAAGCCTCTAAATGTGTGTCTGTGTGTGCGTGTGTGTGTGTGTGTGTGTGTGTGTGTGTGTGTATGTGTGTGTGTGTGTGTAGCTCACTGTCAACAGACACACACACACACACACACACACACACACAGGAGGAGGAATTACCTCCTTTGATTGAAATGCTTCTGCCTATTATTATGATGCCTAACCTCTCCGCCCTCAGTGTGTGTGTGTGTGTGTGTGTGTGTGTGTTGTGTGTGTGTGTGTGTGTACACATATATACAGTATGTGTGTATATGCATGTGTGTTTACATCCTGGTCTCGTAGGGGGACTCTGGGCGGCCAATCAGCAGGTGGGGAATGTGGTTTCTATGCTAATGAGGCGTGAGGTCACCGGGTCACGGAGGATGAGAGGAATAAATCTCGATCACATTCACCCGCCGAGCGACTGAAGCGACTACCGGAGGTCCCTTCACCCCCCCCCCCCCACCCCGAGGGGGATGCTGCGCTCACACCGTGTTGGCATTATCAAGTTTCCCACGAGAGGTGCCACCTTAAAGGAACACGCAAACATCACGGGAGGTGCCACCTTAAAGGAACACGCAAACATCACGGGAGGTGCCACCTTAAAGGAACACGCAAACATCACGGGAGGTGCCACCTTAAAGGAACACGCAAACATCATGGGAGGTGCCACCTTAAAGGAACACGCAAACATCACGGGAGGTGCCACCTTAAAGGAACACGCAAACATCACGGGAGGTGCCACCTTAAAGGAACACGCAAACATCACGGGAGGTGCCACCTTAAAGGAACACGCAAACATCACGGGAGGTGCCACCTTAAAGGAACACGCAAACATCACGGGAGGTGCCACCTTGAAGGAACACGCAAACATCACGGGAGGTGCCACCTTAAAGGAACACGCAAACATCACGGGAGGTGCCACCTTAAAGGAACACGCAAACATCACGGGAGATGCCACCTTAAAGGACACGCAAACATCACGGGAGATGCCACCTTAAAGGAACACGCAAACATCACGGGGGAGATGCGCTTACCTTACCGTCTTCTCCAGAGTCAGGTTTCCTCTCTGTGCGTTCAGTAGAAAGCTATCCGGCTACAAGCTAGCCTAGCTTAGCACAAGTTAATGGAAGAGGATACGGACCAGCTAGCCTAGCTGTTGGGCAAAACACATGTCCCGGAGTTGTGCTTTAGGCTAGCTGGTCCGTATCCGCTTCCATTAATTTGTGCTAAGCTAGGATAGGATAGCTTTCTGATGAACGCACGTATAGAGGAAATTGGTATCTGTCTTCTTGTCTGACTCTGGGAAGACGGGAAGCCCTTTTCACATAATGTTGGCGTGTTCCTTTAACGCTGTCCAATGTCTGGTGTCCAACTTGGACCAATCAGGGATATTGATGGTACACACACTGCTGAGTTGTGATGTAATCATCATAACCAGCGGCTGAAAATATTAAAATAATGCTGTTTGTGACCCGTCAATCAAATGTTTCATTCACAACACAATTGTTTGATAACTGCCCTGAAGTCTCTGCAAACGTTCCATTTCCCACCAAAAAAGCACAGGAAACACGCTGAGGTCAGAGGAAGCTCTACCTGACGTGCAGATGAATGCAGCTCGACAACATGGTTTCCTTGCTTGTTGCCGATAGTAAGTTACCTACAGCTTAAAAGTTCACCAGCAGCGCTGCCCGCCTGCATACACTGTTTTATGAGCTATTCTCCACTGCAGTACGTCAAACGTTTAAGACATGGTTGAGGAAAGAGCGTCAGTTCACTGGAGGTCTGCAGTTCACTGGAGGTCTGTAGTTCACTAGAGGTCTATAGTTCACTAGAGGTCTACAGTTAACAGACTAGGCAGCTAGACGGCTCTAGAGACACAGAATACGGCCAGAGTCTCAAACTGAAATGAGGGACATTTGTCTTCTGTTGCGGGACGCGAGACAAATGATCATTATCATCCGATGCTTGTAAAGTGCTTGACGATGACAAGCGGAAGCGCACCGGGCTGTCCTGCCGCTCTGGAATGCAGTTTTTATTTTATTTAATTCAATTGCAAATGTCCATGATGGCCCAGCGGATGAACGCGGAAAAGCAGTCGTAGAAAGGCCGGATTGGTGTGTGTCAGTGATCTTAAGGGTTTCATTTGTGAGAAATCAGTGGTGATTGTGTTCACATCTATTCTTTTTTTTTATTTTATTTTTTTATCTCTCTTTCTCAGATTTTTCTCTGTTTTTCTCCCCGTCCCAATTTAGTCGTTGTGCCAATTCCCCCCCTCCCCTACCTGGTTGTTGTGCGCATGTTCTCCTACTGGTCGGTACAAGGGAACCCTGAAGTATCCGCACGCTTCCTCCGACACGCGCGGCGACAGCCAGTGGCTCTCTTCTCACCTGGCAGCGAGGACTCTCATTGGTGAAGCGTAACGCGTGGGAGGTCACGCTGCCTTCCTCAAGTCCTGCCTCCACTGAGCAAGCGCCCAGACCTGACCTGTAGGCGTCACTGTCCACAACGCCAGTTTCCCACCCACGGCTTCCCTCCCCCTAACTCAGCCAAACGAGTTAGTATAGCGATCAGCCCGAGCCAAGGCAATGCTGACTCTCCGGGAGTCGAGACCGCAGCCTCTTGCATTGGTGACCGCTGTTCACCATCTATTCTACAGACATCCTCTTGAACATTATATCTCTTTGTCTTTTTGCCATTTTGTTATAGAAACCAGGGAGAAGCGCCTCTCTCTCTCTCCTCCGTTACTCACAAGCAGCGCTCGCCTGTGTGACGGCTTGATCTGCAGTCAGAGCGCAGATCGACATGGACGAGCAACGTTCGCACGCACCGCGTAAAACGACCGGGGAGGTCAATTCAACGCGTCGATTCAAAATGTTATTAACATTTTACGCATTTTATGAGCAAACAAAAATTAGTTAGATTGGACATTTGATTAATTATATCAAGCGGAGAACGGAGCAATTTAACAACCACGGCACCGGGCTGTTGCTCCCTCCTCCTCCTCCCCCCCTTTACTACAAAACCACGGATGAACGACACGTTTGGAGACCTGTTTCAGAACGAGCTGCCTATTCTATCCACGCTGGATAGCCTCCCAGTGGAGGGAGGCGTGGACAGGGGGGATGCGGTCGCACTGGAAGCCAGTGGAGGGAGGCGTGGACAGGGGGGATGCGGTCGCACTGGAAGCCAGTGGAGGGAGGCGAGGACAGGGGGGATGCGGTCGCACTGGAAGCCAGTGGAGGGAGGAGAGGACAGGGGTGATGCAGTCGCACTGGAAGCCAGTAGAGGGAGGCAAAAAAACAGGGGGGATGCGGTCGCACTGGAAGCCAGTGGAGGGAGGCAAAAAAACAGGGGGGATGCGGTCGCACTGGAAGCCAGTGGAGGGAGGCGAGGACAGGGGGGATGCGGTCGCACTGGAAGCCAGTGGAGGGAGGCGAGGACAGGGGGGATGCGGTCGCACTGGAAGCCAGTGGAGGGAGGCAAAAAAACAGGGGGGATGCGGTCGCACTGGAAGCCAGTAGAGGGAGGCGAGGACAGGGGGGATGCGGTCGCACTGGAAGCCAGTGGAGGGAGGCGAGGACAGGGGGGATGCGGTCGCACTGGAAGCCAGTGGAGGGAGGCGAGGACAGGGGGGATGCAGTCGCACTGGAAGCCAGTAGAGGGAGGCAAAAAAACAGGGGGGATGCGGTCGCACTGGAAGCCAGTGGAGGGAGGCGAAAAAACAGGGGGGATGCGGTCGCACTGGAAGCCAGTGGAGGGAGGCGAAAAAACAGGGGGGATGCGGTCGCACTGGAAGCCAGTGGAGGGAGGCGAAAAAACAGGGGGGATGCGGTCGCACTGGAAGCCAGTGGAGGGAGGCGAAAAAACAGGGGGGATGCGGTCGCACTGGAAGCCAGTGGAGGGAGGCGAAAAAACAGGGGGGATGCGGTCGCACTGGAAGCCAGTGGAGGGAGGCGAAAAAACAGGGGGGATGCGGTCGCACTGGAAGCCAGTGGAGGGAGGCGAAAAAACAGGGGGGATGCTTGCTACTCTTCATACCTACAGTAAACAGATACTGTGATAACTATCTGTATTGGGGGAAAGTCCTTTGGAACATCATGATCCCCCCCCCCCCCCCCCATTTCACCAAACCCTGACCTGAAGAAATCCATTTTAAGTGAAGACCTCCATACCTTATATCTGTTTAGATGTGTATGGCTAGTCAGAAATACAAACCTTAACCAGGAGGAAGTGACGGTGGGAGAACCGCAGACTAAATGATGTTCTCAGTTCGTAGGAAATGCTGTGTAACTTGGTGCTCAGCGTTCCGTTGCATTACGCGAGGAGTTCCTCATCAGAGACCAAGACGGAGAACAAGTTCCTCATCAGAGACCAAGACGGAGAACAAGTTCCTCATCAGAGACCAAGACGGAGAACAAGACGCAGAACGAGGAGACACGACCTCAACAGTGTGTGAGTCAGGAGAGGGAGAGAGAGCGCACCTGTATGAGTGTATGTGTGTGTGTGTGTGTGTGTGTGTGTGTGTGTGTGTGTGTGTGTGTGTGTGTGTGTGTGTGTGTGTGTGTGTGTGTGTGTGTGTGTGTGTGTGTGTGTGTGAGTCAGGAGAGGGAGAGAGAGCGCACCTGTATGAGTGTATGTTGTATGTGTGTGTGTGTGTGTGTGTGTGTGTGTGTGTGTGTGTGTGTGTGTGTGTGTGTGTGTGTGTGTGTGTGTGAGTCAGGAGAGGGAGAGAGAGCGCACCTGTATGAGTGTATGTTGTATGTGTGTGTGTGTGTGTGTGTGTGTGTGTGTGTGTGTGTGTGTGTGTGTGTGTGTGTGTGTGTGTGTGTGTGTGTGTGTGTGTGAGTCAGGAGAGGGAGAGAGAGCGCACCTGTGTGAGTGTATGTTGTATGTGTGTGTGTGTGTGTGTGTGTGTGTGTGTGTGTGTGTGTGTGTGTGTGTGTGAGTGAGAGAGAGTGTGAGAGTCATGAGAGGGAGAGAGAGCGCACCTGTGTGAGTTTATGTTGTATGTGTGTGTGTGTGTGTGTGTGTGTGTGTGTGTGTGTGTGTGTGTGTGTGTGTGTGTGTGTGAGTCAGGAGAGGGAGAGAGTGCACCTGTGTGAGTGTATGTTATGTGTGTGTGTGTGTGTGTGTGTGTGTGTGTGTGTGTGAGAGAGTGTGAGTCAGGAGAGGGAGAGAGAGCGCACCTGTGTGAGTTTATGTTGTATGTGTGTGTGTGTGTGTGTGTGTGTGTGTGTGTGTGTGTGTGTGTGTGTGTGTGTGTGTGTGTGTGTGTGTGTGTGTGTGTGTGTGAGAGTGTGAGTCAGGAGAGGGAGAGAGAGCGCACCTGTGTGAGTGTACGTTGTATGTGTGTGTGTGTGTGTGTGTGTGTGTGTGTGTGTGTGTGTGTGTGTGTGTGTGTGTGTGTGTGAGTCAGGAGAGGGAGAGAGAGCGCACCTGTGTGAGTGTACGTTGTATGTGTGTGTGTGTGCGATGAGACAGACCCACTATGCCCCTCCCACTTTCTCTCTCTCTCATACTACTAGTGATGCCAGGCCTCCTCTTTCAACCAATCAGAAAAGACTAGGAGGGAGTCCACCTGCTCGCTCTCGCTCTCTCTCCGTTGATGACATCATCGTTTCTAATCGCCCTTGACAACGATCACGTGACGTGCTACTAGTCGTGCTACAACCCTCTCCCTCCCTCCCTCCCTCCCTCTCTCTTGCAGTATATCTTTCTCTATCTCTTTCTATCTCTCTCCATCTCTTGCGGTATATCTTTCTCTCTATCTCTTTCCATCTCTCACCCCATCTCTCTCATTCCCTCTATCCATCTCTCTTATCCTCTCTCTCTCGTCTGCCTCTCTCTATTATCAGCCATCTCTCTCTCTTCATCCACTCACATGTTCAATTCATCCCCTTTTTCTTACAGCCTCTCTCTCTCTCTCTCTCTCTCTCTCTCTCTCTCTCTCTCTCTCTCTCTCTCTCTCTCTCTCTCTCTCCTCAGACGCTCCATCATCATCCTCCTCCTCTCTCTCTCTCTCTCTCTCTCTCTCTCTCTCTCTCTCTCTCTCTCTCTCTCTCTCTCTCTCTCTCTCTACCCCCCCCCACCCTCCACCACTCTTTCTCTCACCCCATCACTCTTCTCTCCCCTGGGCTCCATTTCCCCTCCATCACTCTCTTTGTCTCCTCTCATTCTTTCTGCACTCGTTCATTCTCACCCTCTTCTGCACTCAGCAGTGCATCACTCATTCACCCCCTCCATCCTTCCTCTGCTCTCCTCTCTGGTTTCACCTCCCTCCATTCACTTCTCCAGCCCTGTTCCCTCCTCCATCTCAACCCCTTACCCACCTCCTTCCCATCCGCCCCCTCCTCCTCCTCCTGCTCCTCCTCCTCTCTCCTCTCTCCTCATCTCTCTCTCCTCATCTCTCTCCTCATCTCTCTCTCCTCTCCCTCTCCTCATCTCTCTCCTCTTTCCTCTCTCTCATCTCTCTCTCCTCTCCCTCTCCTCATCTCTCTCCTCTTTCCTCTCCTCATCTCGCTCTCCTCTCCCTCTCATCATCTCTCTCTCCTCTCCCTCTCCTCATCTCGCTCTCCTCTCCCTCTCATCATCTCTCTCTCCTCTCCCTCTCCTCATCTCTCTCTCCTCTTTCCTCTCCATCTCTCTTTCCTCTCTTTCCTCTCACTCTCCTCATCTCTCCTCTCTCTCCTATCTTTCCTCTCCCTCTCATCTCTCTCTCATCTCTCTCTCCTCTTTTCTCTCCATCTCTCTTTCCTCTCCCTCTCCTCATCTCTCTCTCATCTCTCTCTCCTCTTTCCTCTCATCTCTCTTTCCTCTCACTCTCCTCATCTCTCCTCTCTCTCCTATCTTTCCTCTCCCTCTCCTCATCTATCTCCTCATCTATATCTCCTCTTTCCTCTCCCTCTGATCATCTCTCTCCTCTCCTCCTCTCTCTCTCCTCTCCCTCTCCTCATCTCTCTCCTCTTTCCTCTATCTCCTAATATATCTCCTCTTTCCTCTCCCTCTCCTCATCTCTCTCTCCTCTATCTCCTCTCTTTTCTCTCCCTCTGATCATGTCTCTCCTCTCCTCCTCTCTCTCTCCTCTCCCTCTCTCATCTCTCTCCTCTCTCCTCTCTCTCTCCTCTCCTCCTCTCTCTCTCCTCTCCCTCTCCTCATCTCTCTCCCTCTTTCCTCTCTCTCCTAATATATCTCCTCTCTTTCCTCTCCCTCTCCTCATCTCTCTTTCCTCTCCCTCATCTCTCTCCACTCTTTCCTCTCCCTCTCTTTTTTTTGGGGCAATAGCATTTT
>NC_140176.1:7744861-7746302 GCF_963971535.1 Notolepis coatsorum
CTGCATCGAACGCTGTACTATACTATTTTATTTCATACAACAATGTATGCCTTTCAAATGTTAAATGATAAATGATTGCATGATACACACTGAAATAATCCTGCGCTCGCGCAAATTTGCTGCTGCGGGCGGCGTTGAAGGCGGAAAGCGGCGGTGAACCACAGCAGCCTCGTTGCCGCGTCCTGGGGCTGCCGCGGGGCGTGGCCGCAGCGGGTCACGTGCCTGTCGGGGCCAATCAGGCCTACCCCGGAAATAGGAACGGTTGCGGAACTGATACAGGCACCCAGGACCTTCTTGCTGTGAGGCAGCAGTACTAACCACTGTGAACCCAGGACCGTCGTCTGGTAATCTGGAGGTTCCCGGTTCGATTCCCACTCCTCCCTTGCAGCGTGTCGAAGTGTCCTTGAGCAAGACACTTAACCCCTAACTGCTCCTGATGAGCAGGTCGGCACCTTGCATTGGCAAAGTTACATCCAGCCGGGCGCCCGAGAGGCGAACCACGTAATGCGCTGCGTCGCAACACGACCGACCCGGGTTCGATTCCCGGACCCGGCATTCAGCGACACGGTGGTGTAGTGGTTAACACTGTCGCCTCACAGCAAGAAGGTCCAGGGTTCGATTCCCGCTTGGGGACCAGGTTTCCATGATGCCAGGTACCCAGGTGGGGTATCTCCCGGGCCTTTCTGTGTGGAGTTTACATGTTCTCCCCGTGCTCGCAAGGGTTTCCCCCCCTGATAAGATAAACCCAATGGAAAAACATGCACAACAACAGATCGCTAACGCTGTGGCGTCCTTGACGAAGACGGACAGGAGCACTTGGATTGGTCCCCTGGCGCGGCTCACGTTGACGCCCGTCTGCTCCCGGCTGCCCTTGGGGGGGGAAGGACGACGGGATGGGTTAATCGCAGAGACGAATCGCATCTGCGATCCTAAAGAGACAATGCATGCGTGTGTGTTCCGGTGTGTGCTAAACTAACCGCTGTGTGTACCGCTAAAAACATTGAGTGTCGTTGCATGCCGAATAAAGACCTCTGCAACAGGTCCTGCATTATTATTATGCATTATTATCTTTGAAACAACTTTTGTGCCATGGTTTTTCTACATAAAGCCCCATTGTACTTTTTGTTAGCGCTGCAGCTCGATGCACTGCAGGTATAGGGGGGGCGACTCAGTCACATGATTTAGCGGGTGTGTTGCCGATTGGCTCGAACCCACCCAGTATATTTACAAACAAGAGAACCCGTCTATAGTGATCCAGTTCAGAAGCATCTTATTAAATTAGACTCCGGCTCAGACTCGTTCATCACCTTCAGCCTCGCCGAGGAGGTTATTGGCAGCTTCCTATACGGTTAGAAATATGATTGATGGGCGGCCGGCCGGCTGACGGCTCTCTCCACTCAGACAACCTGACCGGAACGCAGGAGGACGTCGGATCGATGGG
>NC_140176.1:7746502-7784002 GCF_963971535.1 Notolepis coatsorum
GAGATGAGAGAGAGAGAGAGATGGAGAGAGAGAGAGAGGGAGATGGAGAGAGAGATAGAGAGAGGGAGATGGAGAGAGAGAGAGGGAGATGGAGAGAGAGAGAGAGATGGAGAGAGAGAGAGAGGGAGATAGAGACAGAGACAGAGACACACACACAGCAGTGTAATAATTGATGGCCCAGCTATGGTTGCAGCAGCAGGCTGTATCTCAGGTGTGATGAGGTAAGATGCTCTGGAGGACTCTGACACACAGACCCCGTCTCTCTGCCTTCTAGATCTTTAACCTTTAACCAGCGTCTGTCTCACAGACCTGTTCTCTGCACCGTGTAGCACTTGGTTTACACAGTGAGTTACACAGTGAGGCTGCGTTCACACTGAGAGCCTGAGTGCTCAAGTCTCATTCTTTTGTTTGGCTGTTCACATAATAATAATAATAATTATTATTATTATTATTTAATGTGGCCAAGATCAGATTCCAGTGGACATAACATGGAGGACACTGAAGTACTGTTACTGTTTATGGTTTAATTTAATTAAAAATCTATCTATCTATCTATCTATCTATCTATCTATCTATCTATCTATCTATCTATATCTATCTATCTATCTATCTATCTATCTATCTATCTATCTATCTATCTGACCGCCTCCATCACAGCTGTCTTCATGTCTGTATCCACTGACCACCTCCATCACAGCTGTCTCCATGTCTGTATCCACTGACCACCTCCATCACAGCTGTCTTCATGTCTGTATCCACTGACCACCTCCATCACAGCTGTCTTCATGTCTGTATCCACTGACCACCTCCATCACAGCTGTCTTCATGTCTGTATCCACTGACCACCTCCATCACAGCTGTCTTCATGTCTGTATCCACTGACCACCTCCATCACAGCTGTCTTCATGTCTGTATCCACTGACCACCTCCATCACAGCTGTCTTCATGTCTGTATCCACTGACCACCTCCATCACAGCTGTCTTCATGTCTGTATCCACTGACCACCTCCATCACAGCTGTCTTCCATGTCTGTATCCACTGACCACCTCCATCACAGCTGTCTTCATGTCTGTATCCACTGACCACCTCCATCACAGCTGTCTTCATGTCTGTATCCACTGACCGCCTCCATCACAGCTGTCTTCATGTCTGTATCCACTGACCACCTCCATCACAGCTGTCTTCCATGTCTGTATCCACTGACCACCTCCATCACAGCTGTCTTCATGTCTGTATCCACTGACCACCTCCATCACAACTGTCTTCATGTCTGTATCCACTGACCACCACCTCCATCACAGCTGTCTTCCATGTCTGTATCCACTGACCACCTCCATCACAGCTGTCTTCATGTCTGTATCCACTGACCACCTCCATCACAGCTGTCTTCATGTCTGTATCCACTGACCACCACCTCCATCACAGCTGTCTTCATGTCTGTATCCACTGACCACCTCCATCACAGCTGTCTTCATGTCTGTATCCACTGACCACCTCCATCACAGCTGTCTTCATGTCTGTATCCACTGACCACCTCCATCACAGCTGTCTTCATGTCTGTATCCACTGACCACCTCCATCACAGCTGTCTCCATGTCTGTATCCACTGACCGCCTCCATCACAGCTGTCTTCATGTCTGTATCCACTGACCACCTCCATCACAGCTGTCTTCATGTCTGTATCCACTGACCACCACCTCCATCACAGCTGTCTTCATGTCTGTATCCACTGACCACCTCCATCACAGCTGTCTTCCATGTCTGTATCCACTGACCACCTCCATCACAGCTGTCTTCATGTCTGTATCCACTGACCACCTCCATCACAGCTGTCTTCATGTCTGTATCCACTGACCACCACCTCCATCACAGCTGTCTCCACGTCTGTATCCACTGACCACCTCCATCACAGCTGTCTTCATGTCTGTATCCACTGACCACCACCTCCATCACAGCTGTCTTCATGTCTGTATCCACTGACCACCACCTCCATCACAGCTGTCTTCATGTCTGTATCCACTGACCACCACCTCCATCACAGCTGTCTTCATGTCTGTATCCACTGACCACCTCCATCACAGCTGTCTTCCATGTGTGTATCCACTGACCACCACCTCCATCACAGCTGTCTTCATGTCTGTATCCACTGACCGCCTCCATCACAGCTGTCTTCATGTCTGTATCCACTGACCACCTCCATCACAGCTGTCTTCATGTCTGTATCCACTGACCACCTCCATCACAGCTGTCTTCATGTCTGTATCCACTGACTACCTCCATCACAGCTGTCTTCATGTCTGTATCCACTGACCACCTCCATCACAGCTAGGCCTGCCGCGATAAGCAATAAATCGATTAATTGCCGCGATAATTAAAATGAATGCAATGATTTTGACGGGCGCGATTAATTGCTATTTGCGCGTTTGTTTTAATGAGGCGGACCCAGTGCCCCTTGTCAGTCACTGTCCGTGTTGGGAGGCGGGCCGCTGGCTTTACTACAGAGCACAGCACAGGAGCTCCGTGGGGCTAACGTTACCCTCATTGTGTCTATTCTACTAGCATTAACGTTACTCATACAAACAGAGTAAACACAGTTTTCAATCAATCAATCAATAACAACATTAACGAGACCCTCGTTGTGTCTATTCTGCTAACGCTAACGTTACCTCTCATTGTGTCTATTCTACAAGCGTTAACGTTAGCTAGGCTGTCTATGCTAACGTTAACGAGCATTAGGCTAACAAGCTGTAACGTTACCAGTCGCGTCTATTTGCTAACGTTAGCATTAGGTAATAACCGGTTTAAAATGGATGGTGATTACCTCACGTTGTGTCTATTCTACTAGCATTAACGTTACTCATACAAACAATCAATAGCGAGTTATATTGATCACGCTATGTACGATAGCCATGCTAAAACGCTAGCACAACATTAGCACCTAACCTAACAACAAGCCTTAACAAGTCAGCGATCTTTTTGCGAGACTAAACTCTCCGCTCGGTGGCAAATTGTGTTGATGTCGGTTTTGTTTAATCAATAAATGAGGCAGAATACACAGTGACTGTATCCTTTGTTTATTGCACTTGTGCCTGCTGCAAACATAATGATTATGAAATCCTAGAGACGCGTCTCTATTCAGTGGTCTGCAGTGTTTCACGTGACTTTTCTGGTACCCAAAAAGTACCTGATAATCACAAGTAACAATACTTCCGGTCCGGTCGGTGGGCTTCAAAATAAAAGTCTTAAACACCGGAAAAGACGGAGCGGTGGGCTTCAAAATAAAAGTTTTGGGAAATAAATTTCTCCAAAAAAAAAATTCTCTAACCGGTCGCAATAATATCGCTTATCGCGATATTTTCGGGGGCAATTAATCGCCCAGCAAAATGTGTTATCGTGGCAGGCCTAATCACAGCTGTCTTCATGTCTGTATCCACTGACCACCTCCATCACAGCTGTCTCCACGTCTGTATCCACTGACCACCACCTCCATCACAGCTGTCTTCATGTCTGTATCCACTGACCACCTCCATCACAGCTGTCTTCATGTCTGTATCCACTGACCACCTCCATCACAGCTGTCTTCCATGTCTGTATCCACTGACCGCCTCCATCACAGCTGTCTTCATGTCTGTATCCACTGACCACCACCTCCATCACAGCTGTCTTCATGTCTGTATCCACTGACCACCTCCATCACAGCTGTCTTCATGTCTGTATCCACTGACCACCTCCATCACAGCTGTCTTCATGTCTGTATCCACTGACCACCTCCATCACAGCTGTCTTCCATGTCTGTATCCACTGACCACCTCCATCACAGCTGTCTTCATGTCTGTATCCACTGACCGCCTCCATCACAGCTGTCTTCATGTCTGTATCCACTGACCACCTCCATCACAGCTGTCTTCATGTCTGTATCCACTGACCATCTCCATCACAGCTGTCTTCATGTCTGTATCCACTGACCACCTCCATCACAGCTGTCTTCCATGTCTGTATCCACTGACCATCTCCATCACAGCTGTCTTCATGTCTGTATCCACTGACCACCTCCATCACAGCTGTCTTCATGTCTGTATCCACTGACCACCTCCATCACAGCTGTCTTCCATGTCTGTATCCACTGACCACCTCCATCACAGCTGTCTTCATGTCTGTATCCACTGACCACCTCCATCACAGCTGTCTTCATGTCTGTATCCACTGACCACCTCCATCACAGCTGTCTTCATGTCTGTATCCACTGACCACCTCCATCACAGCTGTCTTCATGTCTGTATCCACTGACCACCTCCATCACAGCTGTCTTCATGTCTGTATCCACTGACCACCTCCATCACAGCTGTCTTCATGTCTGTATCCACTGACCACCTCCATCACAGCTGTCTTCATGTCTGTATCCACTGACCACCTCCATCACAGCTGTCTTCATGTCTGTATCCACTGACCGCCTCCATCACAGCTGTCTTCATGTCTGTATCCACTGACCACCTCCATCACAGCTGTCTTCATGTCTGTATCCACTGACCACCACCTCCATCACAGCTGTCTTCATGTCTGTATCCACTGACCACCTCCATCACAGCTGTCTTCATGTCTGTATCCACTGACCACCTCCATCACAGCTGTCTTCATGTCTGTATCCACTGACCACCTCCATCACAGCTGTCTTCATGTCTGTATCCACTGACCACCTCCATCACAGCTGTCTTCCATGTCTGTATCCACTGACCACCTCCATCACAGCTGTCTCCATGTCTGTATCCACTGACCACCTCCATCACAGCTGTCTTCCATGTCTGTATCCACTGACCACCTCCATCACAGCTGTCTTCATGTCTGTATCCACACAGAGTGACTCCCGACAGTGCAGAATTGCGACAAATGTCAACCTAGAGTGACGTAAAAGTTGCATGAATTCTGATATGACTGTTCAGACTGAGGTGGCATTGCAACATGTTTTACCTGCATCTGATCTAGGATCACATATCTAGGGACTCCTAACGAATACAACAATTAAAATGGTAGTACAATCCTTAGTCTTGTCCCGTCTTGACTACTGCCCAGCAATTTGTGTCTAGCGCGTCAAAGCAAGAGCTTAGTAAACTCCAGCTCACTCAAAATAGAGCTACCCGCCTCACTCTTCACTGCTCTATAAGGAATAGAGTGGAGGGAATGCATGCTAGACTGTCGTGGATGAGGGTGGACGAGAGACTGGCATGCAGTTTAATTAGGTTTTTAAAGAACATTTGTACCTTAGGTAAACCCACTCAATTGTATTCTATGCTTTTATCCACCAATGATAGACATGACCATAATACCAAACATGCTTCAAGTAGTCGCTTCACCCTACCGCTGCCTAGAACCAACGCTCTAAAGAAAACTGCAATGTATAGAGAGCCATAACATATTGGAATAGGATCCCATTACATATCATACGGACGGAAAACAAGGACAGTTTCAAGAAGAAACTTAAAGGAGCCATAATCCGGAATGAAATCAATATGTTATGCATGAGTGTAGCTGCAGCCATGTTATCCTAACTTCTTCTGTTTACTTTGTGTTTTTTTCAAAGGTATGGTGAAAGGGATTCACCTATGACCCTTTGTTTTATTTTCCATTGATTATGTATGTGATATATGACCGATTTACACTGAATGTTTCATATCTGTATGTGTACACCTGTGAGGACCCCAGGAAGAATAGTCAACAACACGTTGATGATGACTAATGGGGATCCTCCTAATAAACATAAACATAAACATATAAAAGTGGCCCAAATCAGAATGGAAAACATCCGATTGGATGTGATTTGCTCACACACTGTTGTGAATCTGATCCGAGTCACATAACGAGCAAAAGAAGAAAATCACATTTGGGCCACTTCCTCCTGCAGTGTGAACGCAGCCTGGGGGGGTTTCTCCTTCTTCACACATTATCTGCATCACCTGACGTCGTTTCTAGGCAACAACACGGACGCTGTTATTCAACTTGCTGTTTAAGTTTATTTATTTATATTTACGAGGGACTATGCACATGAATCAACGTGTTCAGTTTCCACGGCAATGTTTGTTTGTTTGTTTGTTTGTTTGTTGTTTGTTTATTTATAATAAAAAAAACAATTACATATATAATACAATACAATCCACAAGGGATGTGTAGGAGAATTGCCTAAAAACCCGCCAGGGGCTTGCATGATGTGGCATTCACCAGGAAGCAAAATGACACTGGTATTATATCAAGATAAAATATACAACCCCCCCCCCCCCCCAAACAAACACACACAAGCAGGTCTACATAGACACCGAAGCAGGCACCCATGCCATACGATTTCTGGTATAGAGAAAACAACTAATGACAGGAAGAATATATAATTAAAACGAAAGTACAATAACAAAATACAATCAGACCACAGTTTGTAAAGGGAGCCCATTATGGGAAATATTGGTGATCTAGGAGATGAGATTTCAGTGCTCTTTTGAACTTCAGAAAAGAAAATTCCAAAATATGTGGAGGCATAATGTACGGATAATGAGCTCCTTGTCTCCTTGTCTCCTTGCCTGGCAGCTTGTCTCCTTGTCCTTCCTGTCTGGCAGCATGTCTCCAGGTTAGGGATGGGTACCGAATTAGGTACTTTTAAAGGTACCTACCGATTCACGTGAGATCCGTCTGTGCCACATTTCGGTACTAACAACAACAAAAAAATGTATTATTATTTTTTTGACGACGTCAATGTTTCGTTTACCACAAAACGAAACCTATGAAGTGTGCCGCATGTTCACACGCACAATATATACGCTTACCTAGGATTTGACTTGATTCAACAACAAAGCAGTCGGTGCAATGGCGAGCGGAAAACGGTCGAAAGTGTGGTTATTTGAAGTTTGGATTTTTTATTTTATTTTTTTACAACTGAGGTAGGTTGATTACATTTTTAGAGATTAAAGTACCGAAAAAAATTTACGTTGGGTATCGGTATCGATTCACAGGTAGCGGTACAAATGTGAAAGGTACCCAACCCTACTCCAGGTGTGGGGGACCGGAGAGCCAGGAGGGAGACACACGTGGAGGACATGCTCCCCACAGAGAGACCCCCCTGCTGGGGTCTGAACCCAGGACCTTCTGGTGGCAAGGCGGCAGGGCTGAGAGCGTGTGACACTGTTTCTAGAACAGGATATATTATATATGAATTAAGTCTGTACAGAGAGAGAGAGAGAGAGAGAGAGAGAGAGAGAGAGAGAGAGAGAGGAGAGAGAGAGAGAGAGAGAGAGAGAGAGAGAGAGAGAGAGAGAGAGAGAGAGAGAGAGGAGGAGAGAGAGGAGAGGGAGAGAGAGAGAGAGAGAGGGAGAGGGAGAGAGAGAGAGAGAGAGAGAGAGAGAGAGAGAGAGAGAGAGATATTTACACGGCCTACTTGCTCCTATGCGTATACTCAGAGTTAATTACATTGGTATTATTGTTTACACTGCCTATTTTTATTTGTACCTTTCTACTGTACTATAATTCTACGATCCGTATCATATCTTCTACTATTACATGTACGACGTGTACCTCCCCTCCCCCTCGCCGCTATGATACCTAAATCAAGGGGATCAATAAAGGAATATATTATCTTATGAGATAGATAGATCAGATAGGTAGATGCGATGGATAGATGGATAGATGGATAGATGGGTAGATGGATAGATGGATGGATATATAGATGAACCCATGAATCGAAACATGTCCCTGTCTTACTGCTCCTTCTCATCCCCTTGTCTGTCTCCGTTTGCATCCGTCATAATGCCGTGTTGTCGTCTCAAATACATATTGATAAGACCTCAGGAGCCTTTCGACAAATCCATCCTAGTTTACAGCTCGTTGCAAAGTGTGCATCTGGATCAGAGAGTAAAGGTCAGTCTCTCTCTCGCTCCGTCTATCTATCCATCCTCGTCTCTCCATCTCTTTATCTACCTTCCTCTCTCTCGATTTGCAATCTCGCTCCCTCCATCCTCGTCCTCTGCCCTGTGCCAGCCGGGCAGTGGAATTAACAAACGTCTAATTAGTTGTGGAGGTGTTATTTGGGTTTGTTAACATCTATTAATTAAAAGGAAACAAGGCCAGGGTGTGAGAAATAGAAACTCTTAATTAATTTCTTCATTTGCAGGGCTGTTATAACCTTAACGTGTCAGGAGACACGTTAATAATCAGGCCACGCGTGTTCCGAGACCAAGAGGTCTTTTATCCTCTGGGAAATAATTGTCAACAAGTTTGTGAAAAGAAATTGAGGCAATATACACCTTATGGTTCTAGATAATTCTGACAGTTTGCTATGATAATATACATGTTAGATAGATAGATAGATAGATAGATAGATAGATAGATAGATAGATAGATAGATAGATAGATAGATAGATAGATAGATAGATAGATAGATAGATAGATAGATAGATATCTAGCGAGCTAACATTAGCTAAGTTATACGGGTATAGGGTAAATAACAGGGTTATTTGGCAGCACAGTGGCACAGTGGTTAGCACTGCTGCCTCACAGCAAGAAGGTTGATTGATTGATTTCATTTGACATAATAAAATACAATACACAGGTGCATACAGTATACAGATATATCAGGATAGTCCTTAGACTTATTTCCATTGCGGTCCCGAACCCCAGCAGGGGGTTTAGCATGTTCTCCCCGTGTTCACGTGGGTTTCCTCTGGGTACCGTCTCCAGTTTCCTCAGCTCAGAACTCGGCAGAATCTGCACCTGGCTCGCTGACAACAAACTATCATTATTACACCTGGGTAAAACAGAGTCCATTCTCTTCGGTTCAAATAACAAACTCAGCGAGACCGACGGCTTCTCAGTTGCAGTGGGTGACAATATTGTCACAAGGAAAGATGAAATTACATACCTGGGTTCCATCCTAGAGGCTAATCTTTCCTGTGACAAAATGGCAACCAATGTAATAAAAAAAAAGTCAACCAACGAACTAGATTCTTGTACCGGATCTCCTCTCTGGTAAACAAGAATACCCTGAAGACTCTGGCAGGAGCACTCATTCAAGGGCACTACGACTATGCTTGCACCTCATGGTACCAAAGCACCTCAAAGGCGCTAAAAACAAGATTACAAACATCACAAAACAAACTGGTCAGACTACTGCTTGACCTGACTCCTAGAACCCACCTCACCCCTGCCCACTTTGACAACCTAGGATGGCTTAGAGTAGACGACAGAGTACAGCAACTTGCAATGGGCCTGGTCTACAAGATACACTACACCACACAGGTACCCATGTACATGTCAACATACTTCCCAAAGATCAGTGAATACCACGATCACAACACCAGAGGGAGCTCCACAAATCATGTGCAACCCAGATTCGGCTCAAACAAGGGACTAAACACATTTCGCAATTATGCCACAACAATGTGGAACGCCCTACCCAAAGCCGTAAAAAAAATGTAATCCCTACCCACATTCAAAACCGCTCTTAAAGAGCACCTACGGGAGGCTGCAATTTGAAACTGACCACCGTAAATGTCCAAACCCCCACCCCCCCACCCCCTCCTAATAGACAGTCTCCTCCCCACCGTATGAACAGTATATATTTTCTCCCCACCATATGTATTTTTTTGTTAGGATCTATGGGTAACAGTACTGTATATTTGCATATCGTATATGTCACAAATGTAAGCGTATTATATACCTGTATGTCATGTATGTCCCTATGCCATAAATGTCATGATGTCATGTATGTTGTGCTCAGATCTGGCACATTTACATTGATGTAGAAACTAAAGATGTTCATTAATGTGCACTGTCCCTGGGTAAAAAAAAGAAATAAACAAACCTAACGTTAGCAAAGTTATACATGTATAGCTTGCCAATTTGTGTACCATCAGTGTCAGTAGTAGCTTGCTAGTTAAAATCATATAATTAGAACCAAGTCATTTATTTATAGATGACGTTAATCTTTAAAACCCCTTCAGACCGATCGGCCGGATACCAGCCCGAGATGTATTTCACGTTACAAATAGATCAATACAGTCCGTATTAAAAGCTAGCTATGTCACGTGTACGTATTTTACATTGTCGCCCACACAACATGTGTACAGAAAATAGCTAACGTACAGTTAGCTGGCTGGCTGAGTGTAAATATGTGGATATTTTTCTTTGCATTATACCGTATGCAGCATTGGGTGTACCAAATACAAAAAAATAGACATGCATAGCTTTTGAATAGTATGGTGGTCTGGCTCTGTCTCCTAACAATATCACACCCTCCATGACCCAACTACAGTATAAACATGTAGACTCACGGGGGATAGAGTTAACGCTCAGCTGGGCAGCACGCAACATAATTAAACCAATAAAGACATGACTAGGTTTTGCTCATTAATCCCTGTCCTGACAGTCTCTTATAAATTATTCATACTTTTCATGCATCCAACTATCTTACATTAGTTAATCTACTAATATGGGCATGCTAGTTAGCCTAGATAGATAACTAAATATGTAATTTAACTGGTAATGGTTCAAACAGCTATGTGTATAATTTGTATTGTAATTACATATTATTATAGCCATACACATTTTTTGCTGTGAGAAAGATTACTTGACACAGTTTGGCATCAGCAAGCTACAGTGTGCGTCCCATCTTCCCCTCGGCTCCCAGCATGCCGCGCCTCCTCAGGTGTGACCTCACCAGCTGCTTCAGGTCAGGAGACCATCACATCATTTTCCCCGTGATGGACGGCAAAGGATGTACGTCAGATCTCAAACATCCACGTCAGAACGCAAAATCTCTTTCCAATGGCAGAGTTAAATCTGGACTTAGTACCACCAGGCACCGGCCCTTACAGGGCAGCAAAGACCGCGAATGACATCTACTGTAAGTACAGTTACTTTTGTATAAAGTCCATAGCTTCGCCATTTTTTTTTACCGGATTGCGACACGTTTTCTTTGTGGACGTTCACAGAAAGGTAAAGAAACAATAATACGTTGTATTTTATGGCGATAACGTTCCGGTTTGTTCGACCCGTGAGATATAATCACGGAAATAACGTCAGGATTTTTCCGCATCGAATATTTTCAGCAGTTTTGACAGTGGCTGGTGTGCAGCTGGGTAGTGTAGTTTTATGAAATGTTGCATGTGTGTGCGAGTGCATTCGTTTGGCTATTGTGTCACAAAGTAAATAAACTCCCTTTGAAACGGTGACCGCTGTGTCATTTATTTTTAATGTACCGTAGACTTTTTTGTATTTGTCCGTCAGCTCTTTGACTGCCAGAGTGGAGTGGACTCGGACTCGGACTCGGGTAATGGGGACTCGACTTGGACTCGACTCGGGCTCCTCTTTGGTGACTCAGACTCGGGGTTTAGTGACTCGACTACAACACTGCCACACACTGTACATTATGCTCCCACAGTGATTTTAATCACAATGGCTGTCAAGATTCATATCCACCGGCCAACTGAAATTCTAGACGGCCATTGAGCGGTATTTACTGGCTAATGAAATCCCTGTATATATAGGGCCAGTCCACCAATCATCAATCAGAGAACAGCAATCATCCGGTCATACAATTATGCACAAAATATATGCAATATTATTTAGGAGATTGGAAACCTTCCCAATCAGGACTACCAATCAGGGCACCCTATACTATATACTATTCTATTATTACAAACATTCAGAAAAATACACATTTAGTTAATTATACACTATATCACATTTAAATGAGTAGGGAGTTAGTATAGACGGGTAGGCAAATTACACAGTATATTACAATGCATAGTTCAGCGGTGCCTCTTAACCCATTATTCGCCAGGCATTGTACCCTTCTTATACCGTCCTCTGCCAGCTCTATTTGTCTATGGAGAAGTTCACCTTCTTTGCAGGGCTATAACTTTTTAAATTGTATTGCTAAATTGACATTACTATGGCAGGGCTCTACGCTAACCTTTTTCACTAGGGGCACAGGTGCTCCTAAATGAAAAAATTTAGGAGCACACAAAGAAATTTAGGAGCACCCAAAAATATTTAGGATTTAAAAAAAAAAAAAAATGTATATTTGTACTGTGCGTGCATGTGCAAACGGGAACGGGACACATCTGTGCAATAGCACATACCACCAAAGTCACTGGCCCACTGTGTGCGTGTATCATCTGCATGTGCAAACGGGAATGGGACAGACATTTGAACTATTAATTAAGTGATTAATGCCTACCAGTGGAGGCTGCTGACCAAATTTTTAGGTGAAGCACAAATTATTATATTATATTATATTATATGTTAAATAATATTTTTAAAACATCCCCCACTGTGTGTCAGTGGTCAGTGGACACAGATGAAAACATATTATTAACATTAGGTGACAGCGGACCTGACCAGATGAAAACATATTAGGTGACAGCGCACCTGACCAGATGAAATCATATTAGGTGACAGCGCACCTGACCAGATCAAAACATATTAGGTGACAGCGCACCTGATCAGATCAAAACATTTTAGGTGACAGCGCACCTGACCAGATCAAAACATATTAGGTGAAGGTGACAAGGAAGCCACAGACTCATACCCCCCGACACTCAACTAACCGCCTCGGACAGTCCTTCATACCAGTGGCCATCAGGCTCCACAACAGTGGGCAGCGACTGCTGCCAGACATCGACCTAGAACTAATAGGAACCCAAGTAAGACAATAACACTACCTTATGCATACTGCACCTTATGTGGATACTGTGATACTGTGAATAATGAATAATGTATATTTCAGTTAGTTAGATAGTAAATTATATTGACCTATTTGTTTACACTGCTTGTGTTGTTTTCACTACCTGTACCCCCCCCCCCCCCCCTTCCCCCATGCTGCTATGATGCCTGAATTTCCCCAAGGGGATCAATAAAGGAATATCTTATCTTATCTTAAAAGGAAAGATGAAATTACCTACCTGGGTTCCATCCTATAGAGGCAAATCTTTCCTGTGACAAAATGGGATCCAATGTAATAAAACTAAGTCAACCAACGAACTAGATTCCTGTACCGGATCTCCTCTCTGGTAAACAAGAATACCTTGAAGACTCTAACAGGAGCACTCATTCAAGGGTACTACGACTATGCTTGCACCTCATGGTACCAAAGCACCTCAAAGGCACTAAAAACAAGATTACAAACATCACAAAACAAACTGGTCAGACTACTGCTTGACCTTACTCCTAAAACCCACCTCACCCCTGTCCACTTTGACAACCTAGGATGGCTTAGAGTAGATGACAGAGTACAGCAACTTGCAATGGGCCTGGTCTACAAGATACACTACACCACTAAGATACCCATGTGCATGTCGAAATACTTCCCAAAGGTCAGTGAATACCACGACCACAACACCAGAGGGAGTTCCACAAATCATGTTCAACCCAGATAAAATAATTTAAAAAGCAAAAAAAAAAAAAAAAAAAAAAATTTAATAAAAGAAAATAGTCATAACTTAGAAATTAGATTGCATAGGTCTATGAATCGATATCGCGATTCTGTTTCGATTAATTGCCCAGCCCTACAGTGTGTACAGTAAGTTAGCTTGGTGATTATCATTGTGATGTAGGCTAAGCTGCCTAGCTACTGTTAGCATACAAGCACTGTAGCCTACTTACTTTTTCATCCACAACGTTTTTTCTGATCCAGATGCATAAATCCACTTCTTCATGTTGCTTAGTTGCTGGTTTATACTTCGGTCCTAATGTTGGCGCAAAGTTTACTTTAGCCTGACTTGTTATAGCTGTACAGCTTACTAACTACTAAACAACAACTTTCTCATAGTCTCAACTTTCACATAGTCAAAATGGGCCCAGCTGCATGTCCGGAGGATAGGTTTAGCTCGGGCCAATCTCAAGTTTCTCAAGTTTCTTTATTAGTTGTCATACAGAAGTACAGAATACTTTTATACAAAATGCTTCTTTATGTTACATTTTGTATAAAAGTATTCTGTACTTCTGTATGACAACTAATAAAGAAACTTGAGAAACTTGAGATTGGCCCGAGCTAAACCTATCCTCCGGACATGCAGCTGGACCCATTTTGACTTTGCAATGCAGAAATCTCTGATTGGATTTGCAAGGCTGCCAATCATATTCAACCTCCGTGTATTGGATGTCAAGGGCTGTCAATCAATCAATCCTCCATTCAATGGCAAGAGTTTAACTGCACAGACCGTGCTTAGATGAAGTTAATAGCCTATTTTGATTTGCTGTTATTTATTATTTATTTAACAATGGGTCACACCTGTGACGTTTTCTTCACGAAATAATTACTGCAGGCAATACTGCAGTGCAGGCCTGCTCAGAGCTGTACATTTTGGCCATTTTTGAAAAAAAAAAATTCACTGGCATTTTTTTTACAGAGGAAAACATTTATAATAAAAAAAAATAATAATAATTTAAAAAGAAATATATAAATATAGTTTTTTTTTTTTTTTTAATATATAGGTATATGTAAATTAATAATAATTATGAATTATGAGTGAATTTGTGTTTCACGTGTTGTCATAGAGAAACCTCCACTGATGCCTACTGTGGCAAAGTTGTAGCCAACAACTAGGCCTAATAAGAAAGGCAGTGACATTGAACAAAAAGGAGACACTGGCTTTACAACCAGGGCCATCAGTAGAGGGGGGAGCTAGTGTTGCTCTTTTAGAAAAATAATCCTTTCAGGGTTGCCTATTGAAATACTGTACACCTCCAGTACAGAAACATTGTTTATGAGTTTGTCAGGTAGACCATTGATTGACAGTCGATTCTGCCAATTACGACGTCACACCGTTGCACTCTGGCAGTCCGGCGCTGCAGCTAGACCCTATTGCCACACCGCTTGCACTCTGGCCGTCCGGCGCTGCAGCTAGACCCTATTGCCACACCGCTTGCACTCTGGCCGTCCGGCGCTGCCCACCTCTGCGGTTGATAACGCTAGCCAAGTTAGCTGTACACACATACACAGTGGGCCAGTTGTAGGGGTGTAACAATGCATCGCAATGCATCGATCCTACTTTGCAATATTTACAAAACATGACATTGTTTTCGAACTCTAGCCATGGGGAAATGTTTAGCCAATTCACGTTAAATTTGTATGTCTTCCCTCCGGCTCCAGTGGGTGTAGCTTCGCTAGCTACAGTGGCTACATTGGGTGCTACAGTGGGTGTAGCCTCGCTAGCTTGGCCAACTTCGCTAGCATGCTGGCTAGCATCAGTATCTTGGTTAACGTTAACGTTAACCATCACCTCTGTAACATGAGCTGCCTCGCCTGACTTCTCATTCTCCGGTATCTTTCGCGCAAAATAAAAATGAATGGGCTTCGACATGGCTGTATTGTCTGACTCAGACAGTGACGCTGATCGTTACTTTCAGTTTCCAGTCGCGTGACCACAGGAAACTCTACTGTGATTGGAACGTTTATGCGGCTGTGAACTGTGGGACTTGTAGTTTAACGATTCTCGCAGCGGAGAAAAAAAAGGACGAATGAGGCTGTACTCTGCACTCGCCGGCCCCACTCGCACGCTGTGCGAGTACTTGATTTTGCATGTTCGCACACAAATATTTTTAGGGGCATATGCGAGCAATATGGTCGCACTGTAGAGCCCTGTATGGCCCATTCAACATCAATTATCTATCGTTCAGGGTGTAGGAACGTTTTACTTTTTCATTCACACATTCATACTAAAATACTGTCTAGAGTATAAATATGTTTTTATCGTTTTCTGCTGTATTTCATAGAACGTGAGATATAGCCATTTATGCATATATTAGATCATCAAATGCAGTTTGATAGCGATTGACGCCAGATTAAAAATTTCAACTGTACATGATCCTAGACGTTATGACTTATCATCTGATGTTGACCGGAGGGGGGGGGGGGGGGGTCGTTTATAATTCCGTGGCCCACGTTACATCATTTATGCAGTATGGGTGATATATATATCAGAGCAGTTTGTATGGTTAATAATAATCAAAAATGCTGAAACTCACCGCAGCTTCCTCTTACCGTTGGGTGATCAGCTTGGAGCAAAAAGATCACTATTATGGGATGTTGATCTAGATGAACCATTTCCGGGTTGTATAATACTATATACGTCCAAATAACGTTGTTTATTGAGTTATGGCAACGGATCGATTGTCCAGTGTGTCGAGATGGAGCCCCGGGAGCGATAGCGAGTGGCGGACAGAATAGGGGGGACACCAAGCACTTCCGGCCCCACTTCCGGTTTGGCAACTCGCCGATCGGCCACCAGGTGGCGGTATTGAAGCGCTGGAGAGTTGAGCGGAGATCTACAGCACCAGTCATGGCTCCGTGGGTGAAATGTGAATACCATGACGAAAATATTGAAATATTGATCTCGATGACGTCGTAATCCGTCATTGGCAGATTAAGCATGGCGAGGAATGACGTCTTAATCAATCAATGGCGGAGAATGGGTTAATTGGCTCATATGCTCGGGAGTCCAAACATTAATCAATAGCAAAACTACTACAGTTCAATATATTACTATAAACAAATAACCTAATAAGGCAAAAGAACTACACTGACAAAATATACAAATGATTTGTTAAGGCCACAGGGGGTGATTGTGTTTAGAGTGTAGATGTAGCACGTGTCTCATTGTAGGGGCAGATGGTCATGGTTACCACCTCTAGGTGGCTTCTCTACTCTCTCTATTCCTACACATATAATATCCCAGTTATTCTGGTTTCTCATCATCTGTAATGAGAAATCCCATCATCTAGGATATGTCTCTTGATGACATCATCTTGACATAACGCACATGAATTGTATTTCAGGGTGGATTCAGAGTGGATCACATCGATGCACATGTTCAGTAAATGCACACGTCAAAATGTCTACTTAAAGGAACACGCCAACTTTTTGGGAAATTAGCTTATTTGCCATCTACCCTGGAGTTAGACAAGCAGATACATACCCTTTTCTTCTTCTCTGTGCGTGCATTAGGCTTAGGAAACAGCCGCCCCGTTAGCCTAGCCTAGCTTAGCTTAGCGTCATTCATTGGAAGAAGGTGTGCCGGTGTAGCCTAGTTTTTCAAAAAAACAACAGGGCTTTTGAGGTGATGAAATCACTGCGCCCAGGCAGCAGTGGTTCGGCAAAAAATAGTTCCAATTATATATACTGCTTAGAAAACGAAAATGTCTAATTTTTTTTATTATTTGATTATTTTGGACTTGTATTTGGAGTGTATTTCGTGACCGTTGGGAACTAGGCTACCCCGGCACACCTACTTCCAGTGAATGACGCTAAGCTATAGGCTAACGGCGCGGCTGTTCCCTAAGCCTAATGCAATGCACAGAGAAGAAAAGGGTATGTATCTGCTCGTCTAACTCCAGGGTATAGATTGCAAATAAGCTAATTTCCCCCCAAAAAGTTGGCGTGTTCCTTTAACCCGCTGGTTACACACAGATGCATGAATTAAGCTCTGGCTCAAAAAAGGGGAACGCCGATCGATCGGAACTGAATTATTCCCATCCTTCTGATGGACGAGAGCGGTCCGATCAATACACACACACGTGAGAGCAGCACGACGGACACCTCTCTCGGAAAGCCGGGGGGGGGGAAGAGAAAGTCAAACTAAACTGTCCTGGTTCATGGTTAATTTGGTCCGCGAGGCCTCAGCCCGCCCGCCTCCGTCTTCAGAGATAACTACAGACTCCTGGCGTCGTCGCCGGGGGGGAGAGACTCTGAACATCCACACGGAGGAGTCTCTCTCTCCCCACCCCCGCTTCTAAATATAGACATCAAAGGCAGCAGCAGCGCTGGATCTACAGTTTTCAAAGTAATAATAATCTCACTATATTATATCAGGAGAGAAAAATAGGGTTCTTCTTCTATCGGAGGAGAAGTTCTGCACCGATGACATCATCTCACACCGAGACATTCCTGTGTGGGGGGGGGCTCGGTGGGCAGAGCGGGGCATTATTTATTAACACTGTGCCAGGGTTAGGGGTTCCATTCCCCCCGTGTGGCTCAATGGGTAAGAGCAAGGCACTAACGCTACCAGGGTTATGGGGTTACATTCCTTGTGTACCCTCACTGTCAGGGTATCAACAGGCAGAATGAGAGCTGTTTAGAGGTTCTAACATGTTCTGTAGACAGAATGAGAGCTGTTTAGAGGTTCTAACATGTTCTGTAGACAGAATGAGAGCTGTGTAGAGGTTCTAACATGTTCTGTAGACAGAATGAGAGCTGTGTAGAGGTTCTACACGTTCTGTAGACAGAATGAGAGCTGTTTAGAGGTTCTAACATGTTCTGTAGACAGAATGAGAGCTGTTTAGAGGTTCTAACATGTTCTGTAGACAGAATGAGAGCTGTTTAGAGGTTCTACACGTTCTGTAGACAGAATGAGAGCTGTTTAGAGGTTCTAACATGTTCTGTAGACAGAATGAGAGCTGTTTAGAGGTTCTACACGTTCTGTAGACAGAATGAGAGCTGTTTAGAGGTTCTACATGTTCTGTAGACAGAATGAGAGCTGTTTAGAGGTTCTAACACGTTCTGTAGACAGAATGAGAGCTGTTTAGAGGTTCTACACGTTCTGTAGACAGAATGAGAGCTGTTTAGAGGTTCTACATGTTCTGTAGACAGAATGAGAGCTGTTTAGAGGTTCTACACGTTCTGTAGACAGAATGAGAGCTGTTTAGAGGTTCTACATGTTCTGTAGACAGAATGAGAGCTGTTTAGAGGTTCTAATATGTTCTGTAGACAGAATGAGAGCTGTTTAGAGGTTCTAACGTGTTCTGTAGACAGAATGAGAGCTGTTTAGAGGTTCTACATGTTCTGTAGACAGAATGAGAGCTGTTTAGAGGTTCTACATGTTCTGTAGACAGAATGAGAGCTGTTTAGAGGTTCTAACACGTTCTGTAGACAGAATGAGAGCTGTTTAGAGGTTCTAACATGTTCTGTAGACAGAATGAGAGCTGTTTAGAGGTTCTACATGTTCTGTAGACAGAATGAGAGCTGTTTAGAGGTTCTAACATGTTCTGTAGACAGAATGAGAGCTGTGTAGAGGTTCTAACATGTTCTGTAGACAGAATGAGAGCTGTTTAGAGGTTCTAACATGTTCTGTAGACAGAATGAGAGCTGTTTAGAGGTTCTACACGTTCTGTAGACAGAATGAGAGCTGTTTAGAGGTTCTAACACGTTCTGTAGACAGAATGAGAGCTGTTTAGAGGTTCTACACGTTCTGTAGACAGAATGAGAGCTGTGTAGAGGTTCTACATGTTCTGTAGACAGAATGAGAGCTGTGTAGAGGTTCTACACGTTCTGTAGACAGAATGAGAGCTGTTTAGAGGTTCTAACATGTTCTGTAGACAGAATGAGAGCTGTTTAGAGGTTCTAACGTGTTCTGTAGACAGAATGAGAGCTGTTTAGAGGTTCTAACATGTTCTGTAGACAGAATGAGAGCTGTTTAGAGGTTCTAACATGTTCTGTAGACAGAATGAGAGCTGTTTAGAGGTTCTAACGTGTTCTGTAGACAGAATGAGAGCTGTTTAGAGGTTCTAACATGTTCTGTAGACAGAATGAGAGCTGTTTAGAGGTTCTAACATGTTCTGTAGACAGAATGAGAGCTGTTTAGAGGTTCTACACGTTCTGTAGACAGAATGAGAGCTGTTTAGAGGTTCCAACATGTTCTGTAGACAGAATGAGAGCTGTTTAGAGGTTCTGACATGTTCTGTAGACAGAATGAGAGCTGTGTAGAGGTTCTACATGTTCTGTAGACAGAATGAGAGCTGTTTAGAGGTTCTACACGTTCTGTAGACAGAATGAGAGCTGTTTAGAGGTTCTAACATGTTCTGTAGACAGAATGAGAGCTGTTTAGAGGTTCTACACGTTCTGTAGACAGAATGAGAGCTGTTTAGAGGTTCTACATGTTCTGTAGACAGAATGAGAGCTGTTTAGAGGTTCTAACACGTTCTGTAGACAGAATGAGAGCTGTTTAGAGGTTCTACACGTTCTGTAGACAGAATGAGAGCTGTTTAGAGGTTCTACATGTTCTGTAGACAGAATGAGAGCTGTTTAGAGGTTCTACACGTTCTGTAGACAGAATGAGAGCTGTTTAGAGGTTCTACATGTTCTGTAGACAGAATGAGAGCTGTTTAGAGGTTCTAATATGTTCTGTAGACAGAATGAGAGCTGTTTAGAGGTTCTAACGTGTTCTGTAGACAGAATGAGAGCTGTTTAGAGGTTCTACATGTTCTGTAGACAGAATGAGAGCTGTTTAGAGGTTCTACATGTTCTGTAGACAGAATGAGAGCTGTTTAGAGGTTCTAACACGTTCTGTAGACAGAATGAGAGCTGTTTAGAGGTTCTAACATGTTCTGTAGACAGAATGAGAGCTGTTTAGAGGTTCTACATGTTCTGTAGACAGAATGAGAGCTGTTTAGAGGTTCTAACATGTTCTGTAGACAGAATGAGAGCTGTGTAGAGGTTCTAACATGTTCTGTAGACAGAATGAGAGCTGTTTAGAGGTTCTAACATGTTCTGTAGACAGAATGAGAGCTGTTTAGAGGTTCTACACGTTCTGTAGACAGAATGAGAGCTGTTTAGAGGTTCTAACACGTTCTGTAGACAGAATGAGAGCTGTTTAGAGGTTCTACACGTTCTGTAGACAGAATGAGAGCTGTGTAGAGGTTCTACATGTTCTGTAGACAGAATGAGAGCTGTGTAGAGGTTCTACACGTTCTGTAGACAGAATGAGAGCTGTTTAGAGGTTCTAACATGTTCTGTAGACAGAATGAGAGCTGTTTAGAGGTTCTAACGTGTTCTGTAGACAGAATGAGAGCTGTTTAGAGGTTCTAACATGTTCTGTAGACAGAATGAGAGCTGTTTAGAGGTTCTAACATGTTCTGTAGACAGAATGAGAGCTGTTTAGAGGTTCTAACGTGTTCTGTAGACAGAATGAGAGCTGTTTAGAGGTTCTAACATGTTCTGTAGACAGAATGAGAGCTGTTTAGAGGTTCTAACATGTTCTGTAGACAGAATGAGAGCTGTTTAGAGGTTCTACACGTTCTGTAGACAGAATGAGAGCTGTTTAGAGGTTCCAACATGTTCTGTAGACAGAATGAGAGCTGTTTAGAGGTTCTGACATGTTCTGTAGACAGAATGAGAGCTGTGTAGAGGTTCTACATGTTCTGTAGACAGAATGAGAGCTGTTTAGAGGTTCTACATGTTCTGTAGACAGAATGAGAGCTGTTTAGAGGTTCTAACATGTTCTGTAGACAGAATGAGAGCTGTTTAGAGGTTCTACATGTTCTGTAGACAGAATGAGAGCTGTTTAGAGGTTCTACATGTTCTGTAGACAGAATGAGAGCTGTGTAGAGGTTCTAACATGTTCTGTAGACAGAATGAGAGCTGTTTAGAGGTTCTAACACGTTCTGTAGACAGAATGAGAGCTGTTTAGAGGTTCTACACGTTCTGTAGACAGAATGAGAGCTGTGTAGAGGTTCTAACATGTTCTGTAGACAGAATGAGAGCTGTTTAGAGGTTCTAACACGTTCTGTAGACAGAATGAGAGCTGTTTAGAGGTTCTAACGTGTTCTGTAGACAGAATGAGAGCTGTTTAGAGGTTCTACACGTTCTGTAGACAGAATGAGAGCTGTGTAGAGGTTCTAACGTGTTCTGTAGACAGAATGAGAGCTGTTTAGAGGTTCTAACATGTTCTGTAGACAGAATGAGAGCTGTTTAGAGGTTCTACACGTTCTGTAGACAGAATGAGAGCTGTTTAGAGGTTCTAACATGTTCTGTAGACAGAATGAGAGCTGTGTAGAGGTTCTAACATGTTCTGTAGACAGAATGAGAGCTGTTTAGAGGTTCTAACATGTTCTGTAGACAGAATGAGAGCTGTTTAGAGGGTCTACACGTTCTGTAGACAGAATGAGAGCTGTTTAGAGGTTCTACACGTTCTGTAGACAGAATGAGAGCTGTTTAGAGGTTCTGTAGACAGAATGAGAGCTGTGTAGAGGTTCTAACGTGTTCTGTAGACAGAATGAGAGCTGTTTAGAGGTTCTAACATGTTCTGTAGACAGAATGAGAGCTGTTTAGAGGTTCTAACATGTTCTGTAGACAGAATGAGAGCTGTGTAGAGGTTCTACACGTTCTGTAGACAGAATGAGAGCTGTTTAGAGGTTCTAACGTGTTCTGTAGACAGAATGAGAGCTGTTTAGAGGTTCTAACATGTTCTGTAGACAGAATGAGAGCTGTTTAGAGGTTCCACATGTTCTGTAGACAGAATGAGAGCTGTGTAGAGGTTCTAACATGTTCTGTAGACAGAATGAGAGCTGTTTAGAGGTTCTAACATGTTCTGTAGACAGAATGAGAGCTGTGTAGAGGTTCTAACATGTTCTGTAGACAGAATGAGAGCTGTTTAGAGGTTCTAACATGTTCTGTAGACAGAATGAGAGCTGTTTAGAGGTTCTACACGTTCTGTAGACAGAATGAGAGCTGTGTAGAGGTTCTACATGTTCTGTAGACAGAATGAGAGCTGTGTAGAGGTTCTACACGTTCTGTAGACAGAATGAGAGCTGTTTAGAGGTTCTAACATGTTCTGTAGACAGAATGAGAGCTGTTTAGAGGTTCTAACATGTTCTGTAGACAGAATGAGAGCTGTTTAGAGGTTCTAACATGTTCTGTAGACAGAATGAGAGCTGTTTAGAGGTTCTAACACGTTCTGTAGACAGAATGAGAGCTGTTTAGAGGTTCTACACGTTCTGTAGACAGAATGAGAGCTGTTTAGAGGTTCTAACATGTTCTGTAGACAGAATGAGAGCTGTGTAGAGGTTCTACACGTTCTGTAGACAGAATGAGAGCTGTTTAGAGGTTCTAACGTGTTCTGTAGACAGAATGAGAGCTGTTTAGAGGTTCTAACGTGTTCTGTAGACAGAATGAGAGCTGTTTAGAGGTTCTAACATGTTCTGTAGACAGAATGAGAGCTGTTTAGAGGTTCTACACGTTCTGTAGACAGAATGAGAGCTGTTTAGAGGTTCTACACGCTCTGTAGACAGAATGAGAGCTGTGTAGAGGTTCTACACGTTCTGTAGACAGAATGAGAGCTGTTTAGAGGTTCTAACGTGTTCTGTAGACATAATGAGAGCTGTGTAGAGGTTCTAACATGTTCTGTAGACAGAATGAGAGCTGTTTAGAGGTTCTAACGTGTTCTGTAGACAGAATGAGAGCTGTTTAGAGGTTCTAACATGTTCTGTAGACAGAATGAGAGCTGTTTAGAGGTTCTAACATGTTCTGTAGACAGAATGAGAGCTGTTTAGAGGTTCTAACATGTTCTGTAGACAGAATGAGAGCTGTTTAGAGGTTCTACATGTTCTGTAGACAGAATGAGAGCTGTTTAGAGGTTCTAACATGTTCTGTAGACAGAATGAGAGCTGTGTAGAGGTTCTACACGTTCTGTAGACAGAATGAGAGCTGTTTAGAGGTTCTAACATGTTCTGTAGACAGAATGAGAGCTGTTTAGAGGTTCTACATGTTCTGTAGACAGAATGAGAGCTGTTTAGAGGTTCTACATGTTCTGTAGACAGAATGAGAGCTGTTTAGAGGTTCTAACATGTTCTGTAGACAGAATGAGAGCTGTTTAGAGGTTCTAACATGTTCTGTAGACAGAATGAGAGCTGTGTAGAGGTTCTACATGTTCTGTAGACAGAATGAGAGCTGTTTAGAGGTTCTAACATGTTCTGTAGACAGAATGAGAGCTGTTTAGAGGTTCTACATGTTCTGTAGACAGAATGAGAGCTGTTTAGAGGTTCTAACATGTTCTGTAGACAGAATGAGAGCTGTTTAGAGGTTCTACATGTTCTGTAGACAGAATGAGAGCTGTTTAGAGGTTCTAATATGTTCTGTAGACAGAATGAGAGCTGTTTAGAGGTTCTAACATGTTCTGTAGACAGAATGAGAGCTGTTTAGAGGTTCTAACATGTTCTGTAGACAGAATGAGAGCTGTTTAGAGGTTCTACATGTTCTGTAGACAGAATGAGAGCTGTTTAGATGTTCTAACATGTTCTGTAGACAGAATGAGAGCTGTTTAGAGGTTCTAACATGTTCTGTAGACAGAATGAGAGCTGTTTAGAGGTTCTACACGTTCTGTAGACAGAATGAGAGCTGTTTAGAGGTTCTACATGTTCTGTAGACAGAATGAGAGCTGTTTAGAGGTTCTACACGTTCTGTAGACAGAATGAGAGCTGTTTAGAGGTTCTAACACGTTCTGTAGACATAATGAGAGCTGTTTAGAGGTTCTAACACGTTCTGTAGACAGAATGAGAGCTGTTTAGAGGTTCTACACGTTCTGTAGACAGAATGAGAGCTGTGTAGAGGTTCTAACACGTTCTGTAGACAGAATGAGAGCTGTTTAGAGGTTCTACATGTTCTGTAGACAGAATGAGAGCTGTTTAGAGGTTCTAACACGTTCTGTAGACAGAATGAGAGCTGTTTAGAGGTTCTAACACGTTCTGTAGACAGAATGAGAGCTGTTTAGAGGTTCTACACGTTCTGTAGACAGAATGAGAGCTGTTTAGAGGTTCTACACGTTCTGTAGACAGAATGAGAGCTGTGTAGAGGTTCTACACGTTCTGTAGACAGAATGAGAGCTGTTTAGAGGTTCTACACGTTCTGTAGACAGAATGAGAGCTGTGTAGAGGTTCTACATGTTCTGTAGACAGAATGAGAGCTGTTTAGAGGTTCTAACACGTTCTGTAGACAGAATGAGAGCTGTTTAGAGGTTCTACATGTTCTGTAGACAGAATGAGAGCTGTTTAGAGGTTCTAACGTGTTCTGTAGACAGAATGAGAGCTGTGTAGAGGTTCTACATGTTCTGTAGACAGAATGATAGCTGTTTAGAGGTTCTACATGTTCTGTAGACAGAATGAGAGCTGTGTAGAGGTTCTACATGTTCTGTAGACAGAATGAGAGCTGTTTAGAGCTTCTAACATGTTCTGTAGACAGAATGAGAGCTGTTTAGAGGTTCTACATGTTCTGTAGACAGAATGAGAGCTGTGTAGAGGTTCTACATGTTCTGTAGACAGAATGAGAGCTGTTTAGAGGTTCTACACGTTCTGTAGACAGAATGAGAGCTGTTTAGAGGTTCTACATGTTCTGTAGACAGAATGAGAGCTGTGTAGAGGTTCTACATGTTCTGTAGACAGAATGAGAGCTGTTTAGAGGTTCTACACGTTCTGTAGACAGAATGAGAGCTGTTTAGAGGTTCTAACGTGTTCTGTAGACAGAATGAGAGCTGTTTAGAGGTTCTACGTGTTCTGTAGACAGAATGAGAGCTGTTTAGAGGTTCTACGTGTTCTGTAGGCAGAATGAGAGCTGTGTTGAGGTTCTAACATGTTCTGTAGACAGAATGAGAGCTGTTTAGAGGTTCTAACACGTTCTGTAGACAGAATGAGAGCTGTTTAGAGGTTCTAACGTGTTCTGTAGACAGAATGAGAGCTGTTTAGAGGTTCTACATGTTCTGTAGACAGAATGAGAGCTGTTTAGAGGTTCTAACATGTTCTGTAGACAGAATGAGAGCTGTTTAGAGGTTCTACATGTTCTGTAGACAGAATGAGAGCTGTTTAGAGGTTCTAACATGTTCTGTAGACAGAATGAGAGCTGTGTAGAGGTTCTAACATGTTCTGTAGACAGAATGAGAGCTGTTTAGAGGTTCTAACATGTTCTGTAGACAGAATGAGAGCTGTTTAGAGGTTCTAACACGTTCTGTAGACAGAATGAGAGCTGTTTAGAGGTTCTAACATGTTCTGTAGACAGAATGAGAGCTGTTTAGAGGTTCTAACATGTTCTGTAGACAGAATGAGAGCTGTTTAGAGGTTCTAACATGTTCTGTAGACAGAATGAGAGCTGTTTAGAGGTTCTAACATGTTCTGTAGACAGAATGAGAGCTGTTTAGAGGTTCTACATGTTCTGTAGACAGAATGAGAGCTGTTTAGAGGTTCTAACATGTTCTGTAGACAGAATGAGAGCTGTTTAGAGGTTCTACACGTTCTGTAGACAGAATGAGAGCTGTTTAGAGGTTCTACATGTTCTGTAGACAGAATGAGAGCTGTTTAGAGGTTCTACATGTTCTGTAGACAGAATGAGAGCTGTTTAGAGGTTCTAACGTGTTCTGTAGACAGAATGAGAGCTGTTTAGAGGTTCTAACATGTTCTGTAGACAGAATGAGAGCTGTTTAGAGGTTCTAACACGTTCTGTAGACAGAATGAGAGCTGTTTAGAGGTTCTACACGTTCTGTAGACAAAATGAGAGCTGTTTAGAGGTTCTAACACGTTCTGTAGACAGAATGAGAGCTGTTTAGAGGTTCTAACATGTTCTGTAGACAGAATGAGAGCTGTTTAGAGGTTCTACATGTTCTGTAGACAGAATGAGAGCTGTTTAGAGGTTCTACACGTTCTGTAGACAGAATGAGAGCTGTTTAGAGGTTCTACATGTTCTGTAGACAGAATGAGAGCTGTTTAGAGGTTCTAACATGTTCTGTAGACAGAATGAGAGCTGTTTAGAGGTTCTACACGTTCTGTAGACAGAATGAGAGCTGTTTAGAGGTTCTACATGTTCTGTAGACAGAATGAGAGCTGTTTAGAGGTTCTACATGTTCTGTAGACAGAATGAGAGCTGTTTAGAGGTTCTAACACGTTCTGTAGACAGAATGAGAGCTGTGTAGAGGTTCTAACATGTTCTGTAGACAGAATGAGAGCTGTTTAGAGGTTCTAACATGTTCTGTAGACAGAATGAGAGCTGTTTAGAGGTTCTACATGTTCTGTAGACAGAATGAGAGCTGTTTAGAGGTTCTACACGTTCTGTAGACAGAATCAGAGCTGTTTAGAGGTTCTAACGTGTTCTGTAGACAGAATGAGAGCTGTTTAGAGGTTCTACATGTTCTGTAGACAGAATGAGAGCTGTTTAGAGGTTCTACATGTTCTGTAGACAGAATGAGAGCTGTTTAGAGGTTCTAACGTGTTCTGTAGACAGAATGAGAGCTGTTTAGAGGTTCTAACGTGTTCTGTAGACAGAATGAGAGCTGTTTAGAGGTTCTACACGTTCTGTAGACAGAATGAGAGCTGTTTAGAGGTTCTAACATGTTCTGTAGACAGAATGAGAGCTGTTTAGAGGTTCTAACATGTTCTGTAGACAGAATGAGAGCTGTTTAGAGGTTCTAACATGTTCTGTAGACAGAATGAGCGCTGTTTAGAGGTTCTAACGTGTTCTGTAGACAGAATGAGAGCTGTTTAGAGGTTCTACATGTTCTGTAGACAGAATGAGAGCTGTTTAGAGGTTCTACACGTTCTGTAGACAGAATGAGAGCTGTGTAGAGGTTCTACACGTTCCCGAGTGTATCTTTCACGAAACGATCCTGCCCGAGACCAGCCTCCTCCACTGAGGTAACAACGTTACCATGGTTACCACGGTTCTCAACATGATCTGCATAGAACTGGAAAGCTGGAACGACGGAGTATTATTATTAAGTCAAAGACAGAGAGAAGGATGAGAGAAAGAAAAGAGAGAGATCGTGATAAATGGCTATAGTGTGTCCTGCCTCCTTCCTTTCCCCTCTTTCTTCATCCTCTGTCTGCATTAATGTTTCACACAAACAAAATAAATCACTGTAAATGTATTAAAAAAAGAGTGATTCAACAGGAGCCTCCTCTGGCCTCCTGACAGCGACTCACTGACGGGGAAGACGTGACGACGGAACGTTTCTGTGGAGAAGAAAACTAACATTCCAGATAATGAAACGGAGAGACGAAGATACACACAGGGCAGGTGCAACCCAGCATTGGTAACAGTGACACACACACACGCACACACAGACACACAGACACACAGACACACGCACACGCACACACACACACACGCACATGCACACGCACACTTCTGTTTTGTTATTGATTAATGTTTAATGTTGAGAAGCTATAAAACAAAGCGGGGCTCGTCGCCACTCACTTGATGCTCCAAGGTGTTTTAATTGACAATTTCAACAAGTATGAATACAACACGAAATGACAGCTTTTTATGCAGGAAATTAAATAATAATAATAATAAATAATGGCTTGGATTTATATAGCGCTCTTCATGACACTCAGTCCATTATTCGTTCATACACAGTCATACCGGTGGTGGTAAGCTACAATTGCAGCCAGAGCTGCCCTGAGGCAGACTCACGGAAGCGTGGCGAATAATCATAATCATAAATAGATTAGATATCAGCCCCACCTGGTGATCAGGGGCGGTCCCGAGACTTGCATGATTTATAAATTTTATATGCGATTTAGTAACCATTCATCTTTTCCATTTGACATTTTTTAGAAGGAGATTTTTTTAGAGAAATATATATATATATTACATATAATGTTGAGAAGCACCACTGAACTATGCATTGTAATATACTGTGTAATTTGCCTACCCATCTACTAATGACCTACTAATTTAAATGTGATATAGTGTATAATTAACTAAATGTGTATTTTTCTGAATGTTTGTAATAATATAATACTATATAGTATATGGTGCCCTGATTGGTAGTCCTAATGGGAAGGTTTCCAATCTCCTAAATAATATTGTATATATTTGTGCATAATTGTATGACCGGATGATTGCGGTTCTCTGATTGATGGACTGGCCCTATATATACAGGGATTCCATTAGCCAGTAAATACCGGCCAATGGCCGCCTAGGTATCTACTTGGTGTCTACTTGGTATCTCCTTGGTATCTACTTGGTATCTACTGTACTTGGTATCTACTTGGTAGCAGAAGACTGAGTAAGCTGGTCACACCAGAGTGTTTGAGGCTAGAGCAGAAAGCTGAGTTAGCTGGTCACACCAGAGTGTCTGAGGCTAGAGCAGAAAGCTGAGTAAGCTGGTCACACCAGAGTGTTTGAGGCTAGAAAGTGGTGTGTTCATGTTCAGATTCAGATTCAGACAACTTTATTGATCCCGCGTGGGGCAATTCATATTTGCAGCTTCACCAACGAGCAACAAAGACAAACAAACAAGAAAACATCTCAACGACAGCACAGCAAAAAAAAAGAGAAACACTCCATGTAGGGGTGGACGGTATAAACGGTATACGGTATAAACGGTATGAATTTGCTCTACGGTATGGATTTTGACTATACCGTGTGACCGGTAGTGCAGCTCTAAAATAGCAATGACGTCATGTAACCACAGCGTGACTATTTCACTCGCATTTGCCCCTAAAAATAGATAGAATTAGTCATAGATAATAGATATGTGCGAACTGGAAAAAGTTATTTAGGAGGCTTCGCGCAGTGGGCGTGCCAGCCCCTACCGCACGCATGTAAACACGGGTCTAGTAGTCTAGTGGGACGGGACACGGGAGCTGTCGGGAGGACGGCGGCGTCTCCCTGAGCTAACGTTAGCTTAGCTACCGTTACAAAATGACCCAGTCAACTATTCACTTTTAGTTTAATACATGATGGGGCATTGTCTAACCGAATGGTATCTAGTCGGCCAGCTACCGATAGCTCCTGACATCAACAAACGCTCCACAAAGTCTAGTACTAGAGACGTGTATGCTACCTGTTAGCTCACGTTAACGCAAGTTAGTTCACCGTTCAAAACGAAATGTCCCATTGAACTAAATAATTCACTGAGGCGTTGTATTAACGTTATATATGCAGTAGCTACAGATAGCTCCTGATATCAATGTCTTATAACACTGATTCGATGCGTATTCGAGCTGAGGGCTTGCTAACGTTATACCAATACAATAGGGTCCAGGTGCAGCGCCGGAGAATCCTGGCCGTAGCTCTGCTCGAGGCTACTCGAGTATAGGTCCAGGTGCAGCTCCGGAGATTCCTGGCCGTAGCTGGAGGCTACTAGAGTACACACAGACAGTGGAGCTTGTTGCGTGGTGGCGATGTCTCGTAGATAATACAAGTACAAGTCTAATTATATAATATATATATATTTTATAAAAAAAAATTATAAAATAAAAATAAAAAGTTTTATCAAAAATGATGATACCGTGATATATACCGTTACCGTCTATGCTTCAAATTATACCGTGATATACATTTTAGACCATACCGTCCACCCCTAACTCCATGCGATACACAATCCAGCAAAGTAAAAGTAAAAACAGACAACCAAGTGCAAAAGGCTACTTAAAATGACTACTGTCTGTGTTTAAAAGTCTGATAGCCGAGTTGAAGCGCCAGTGGTCTCAGTTTGTTCTGTACACCCTCAAGAACTAAATTACACATTATGGATAAGAAGATAAGATAATAATAACTTAACTACACATTGTGGCTTTAACGTTATGTTTATGGTTAACGTGAACTAGTATTTTTGTAATTATTTATTTATCTTTTGATGTAGTGGATAGGTATATTATTTTTGATATTGATAGATAACTTATTAACGTATATTAATATGATATTGTAAGGAAGGGGCAGGACCAGATAAGCTTTGCTTCTTTCTGTCCCTTCTCGAACAACACCATTTGTCTTGAGCTATGTTGACAATTGCTTCCATGTCTAGGAAGATATATTTTATTTTATTTGTATTTGTATTTTATTTATTTATTTTTTTTTTTTTTTTTTTTTTAATAATTCAAGTTTGTGTGTTTATGGTTGTTCGAGATAAATAAAGATCAAATCAAATGGTTAGGGTTATGGATAAGAAGATAAGGTCAGGGTGTAGATTAGGGGCAGGGTTACAGGTACCTCTGTCACCAATTCATAGGAAATGTAACTAAAAGTTGGCACTCATGAGAGCAGCCTGGCCGCCCATTATTCCATTATTCCTTCAGTCAACCGTGAAAAATGTGGCAAGCGTGCATCCCTAGTGTGGTCCCAGCTGTGTGCGTGTGTGCGTGTGTGCGTGTGTGCGTGTGTTCCCTGTGGAACTGATATATTTCCCTGAGGCCCTGTGGAGCTTTTCAGAGCATCTTAAACTCTGAAGTGTGCGTGTGTGTGTGTGTGTGTGTGTGTGTGTGTGTGTGTGTGTGTGTGTGTGTGTGTGTGTGTGTGTGTGTGTGTGTGTGTGTGTGTGTATGTATTTTTTATATTTTGCTAAGGCTGGTGGGGGTTTGGGAACCACTGACACCTGCTAGAGGCCCGAGTGCTTGACATTCAAACCAAAATTGTTCTATAGACGTTTACCTTCAAGTCGTGAAAATTAAACTTCTGCATCGATTTGAAATTAAAACAACAAGTACCCGTACACGGGCCCCCCACTATAAGCCTAGTAAGTCGAGAAGCATTTCATTGACCAGAGGAAAGCTAGTGGAGAGAAAGCCTTATGTAGATGAGGAGGAAATTCCATCTATAAGGGGCAACCCAGTGAAAAGGTTGGGTAGGTGGTATAATGAGTTGAATAATAGTGAACAGATAGATCAACTTAGGAAAGATGTTGTAAATGTGGATAGGAAGGATAGAGAGGTCAGAGCTTCCAGGCACGTTTATGTTATGGTGTTTGCAGTTTGATTTATTCCCTACGTTGGCCATTGTCAATATATGAAGTGCCAATATTAAAGGTAGAAAGGCTTGAGAGATTGGTTAATTTGTTTATTAGGAAATGGCTGGGAGTTCTTCTGTGTATTAGTAGTGTGGCATTGTATGGGAAAGGTATTCTCCAGTAACTAGTCTAACAGAGGCGTGTGTGAGAAGGTGAGAACACAGTTATTGTTTTCAGGGAGCAAAGATACAGTAGTTAGTAAGTTGGTCCCAAATCCAACTAGAGGGAGGAAATGGAACCCAAGTACAGGAAGCAGAGGCAGCTCTTAGTAGGGGTGGGGGGAAAATCGAGGGGACGCCAAGTATCGATATTTAATTATTCATAAAAAGAATAAAAAAATAATAAAAGAAAATGTGTATAAGGAAGTTGCATTGTTCATTTCAATACCTGTAATAGTACAGTAGTCCACACACACACACACACACACACACACACACACACACACACACACACACACACACACACACACACACACACACACACACACACACACACACACACACACACACACACATGTGCATTCAGTTAAGTTGGAATACGACTGTAATACAAACAGTTCAGTTTGTCAGGTACATGCAACACAGATTACAGTGTTTACATCTGTCTGCTTGAGAAAATACCATGTTCTGCAATAAAAATTATTGAAGTGAGATGAACTTTATTTTATTAGATAAAACATGTTGACAAAGTTTTACTTTGCAGTTGAAAAAAGGTAATAAATTAAATTTGATCAAAACATTTCTTTTTTCGCAATACTCAGCGTATCGCGATATATTTAGCATCGCGATGCTATCGTATCGTGACGCAAGTATCGCGATAGCATCGTATCGTGAGGTCTCTGGCGATTCCCACTCCTAGCTCTTAGGCAAACAGACATTGTAGGTAAGGTGCAACAACAAGGCCGGGAGGCCTGGGGCTCAGCTCAGGGAAGCCAGCATGGAGTAAAGCAGGTCCCACAGAAAGGAGGAAGCTGGTAGTGGAGCAGGTACGGCGACGAGAGGAAGTAGTGAGGTGTACAGAGGCTGTGGTCCAGGCTGAGAGGAAGTAGTGAGGTGTACAAACAAAGGCTGTGGTCCAGGCTGAGAGGAAGTAGTGAGGTGTACAAACAAAGGCTGTGGTCCAGGCTGAGAGGAAGTAGTGAGGTGTACAAACAAAGGCTGTGGTCCAGGCTGAGAGGAAGTAGTGAGGTGTACAAACAAAGGCTGTGGTCCAGGCTGAGAGGAAGTAGTGAGGTGTACAAACAAAGGCTGTGGTCCAGGCTGAGAGGAAGTAGTGAGGTGTACAGAGGCTGTGGTCCAGGCTAAGAGGAAGTAGTGAGGTGTACAGAGGCTGTGGTCCAGGCTGAGAGGAAGTAGTGAGGTGTACAGAGGCTGTGGTCCAGGCTGAGAGGAAGTAGTGAGGTGTACAAAGGCTGTGGTCCAGGCTGAGAGGAAGTAGTGAGGTGTACAGAGGCTGTGGTCCAGGCTGAGAGGAAGCAGTGAGGTGTAAAAGGCTGTGGTCCAGGCTGAGAGGAAGTAGTGAGGTGTACAAACAAAGGCTGTGGTCCAGGCCGAGAGGAAGTAGTGAGGTGTACAGAGGCTGTGGTCCAGGCTAAGAGGAAGTAGTGAGGTGTACAGAGGCTGTGGTCCAGGCTGAGAGGAAGTAGTGAGGTGTACAGAGGCTGTGGTCCAGGCTGAGAGGAAGTAGTGAGGTGTACAAAGGCTGTGGTCCAGGCTGAGAGGAAGCAGTGAGGTGTATAGAGGCTGTGGTCCAGGCTGAGAGGAAGTAGTGAGGTGTACAGAGGCTGTGGTCCAGGCTGAGAGGAAGTAGTGAGGTGTAAAAGGGCCCAGGCTAAGCAGGGACAGTGGATGAACTGGGAAAGTGTAGAGAAGAGAAGATTAGCTGGAAGGACCTCTGGAGTACGGAGGAAAATCTTATAAAAGTCCCAATAGAAGCTACTTCTGATGTGCTGTCATCACCACAGAACCTACTGTAAAACAGTGTCCACTGTGTTTGTCCACAACTTTGAGGCAAATTATGTCAGGCTGTAAGACTAGTCTTTCTCAAGGCCGGTATACATCGCGACATGTTTTGAAGAGCTTAGCGGCAGACATTTAAAGTATACGAGTACAGGTGAATGCGGGGTATAATCGGATGGAGGGTGCAGTCATTAAATTTGTCCGTGAGGGAGAGAGAGTTAGGTTTTTTAGGCAGGCGTGAGTCAGGCCACCTAAATGGAGCTACTGATTGGGAGACGCAGGTCGATTTGGGAGGAAAACGCACTGTTGTTCCATGAGAGATAGTCGGCACTGACTTGAGGCCTGACCTAGTATTTTTTTTTGATCCACTTTTTCTCCCATTTTTCTATATTTTCTCCCATCCCAATTTCGTATCATCCAATTCAACCCTCCCCTGTCACGAACGCTGTTTCTTGCCTCCCACAAGCCGGCTGCAATGTGGACTAAGTCATACATAGCACGAGTCCCCTCCGGTACTTGAGGTAACAGCAGTCGCATCTTTTCACCTGCGCGGCGCGATCTTTCAGTGTCGAGGAGTAACGCGTGGGAGGCTCACGCTGCCCCCGACACTTCCTGATTCTACTGCGCAGGCGCACCAACCGACTTGTAGGAGTCGCTTGTTCACAACGTTCGATCCCCACCCTTCAGTTTTCCCTCCCCGTAATACGGCCAATGTGTATTACTGCGGACGACCAGCTAAACTGAAAACAATGTGGAGAGCTGGATTCGAACACGCGAATCCTAGCGTCTCCACACTGGTGGCGAGTGCCTTGCCCACTACACCACCTAGCCGCCCTAGGCCTGACCTAGTATTATGGTCTCGTGGTCAGCGGTTGGTTTATTTTAATAGAATTGGCCGTGCCTTTCGAGGATTCAGTGGAGGAGGTGTATGAAAGGAAAAACGCTTATATACAGTAAACACAGACTTGGCAGCAGAAACTGAACAGTGAGGATGGATGGAAAGCTAGGGTTTGTCTGACTTGTTTGACTTTATCATCATTGGGAGAGTTGGGGATTCATAGGTGGAGTACAAAAATGAGATGTCGGAAGAAGCATTGAAAGGCAGTCGGTGGACTTGGTGGAGGAGAAATAACGTCAGCTGGGGACCAAAGTAAACAAAGGGTAAAAGTATTCCTTTTCTTCTCTGTTGTTGCCGTTTCATGTGTGATATTGGTATCAGGAATTGTATTATTTTTGACATAGCATAATATAGGGCGGTTTGGCGTGTGGATACCATGGAAAAGGGGGAGCTAGCATGGAGGGGGGGGGTTGTTCTGTGATGATGCTGGAACTGTTGGGCCTATCTTGGGGGTCTTCAGGTGGCCATGTATTGGGGGTCTTGAGGTGTCGTGGGCCTGACTTGACAAAACACCAGTGAAGGGAGGAGCCCACTTGACCACCCTGGTGGAATGCTGGCTCTCGCTGCCTAGCTATTTACATGTTGGGTTGTGGTGGCCATCAGGGGCCATGTGGTAGGTAGGGTATTTAGCATTGGCATTAGGGCTGCAACGATTAGTCGACATAATCAACAACGTCGATTATAAAAAAATCGTCGACGAAAATTGTTGCGTCGATTAGTCATTAAAAAAAATTATTATAATCTTTTTTTTTTTTTTTTTGCGCAACCTATCTTTGTGAAAGTGGCTTCTCAGCTCTGGTCCAGCTGAAGACTTCTTAGCTTAACATAACAGACCGACAGTAAGTTTGGGGGAACTAATGGGATAACTGGGGATGTTGTTTGGTCCTGACAAGAGTCTCAAAGCAACTCTGAGGTCATGCTCAATGTCCAATCTGTTCCTCTGCTCTGTCTTCAGCTGGACCAGAGCTGAGAAGCCACTTTCACAAAGATAGGTAGTGCAAAAAAAAAAAAAAAAAAAAAAAATGACTATAATTGTTTTTCGATTAGTCGACTAATCGAAAAAGTAATCGACAGATTAGTCGACTACCAAAATAGTCATTAGTTGCAGCCCTAGTTGGTATTGTCAATACCTGGAGCTCACATTTTAACCATTTCCTCCTGCACCCACACTCCTTACCCTGAACCGGGTTCATCATATCCTACAAATATCAGAAATGCACGTCGCCTGAGTGTGACAGGGTCCCTTTTCTCCCCCTCCAAACTCCCACAAATGATGGCTTTCTCCCAAGGTGCAGAGGTGACATTCACAAAACAGTGACATAATCAAAATAACAAAACTACTATATACACTACCTGGTCTATCAGATGCGCTCCACAATAACGTCGTGATGATAGACAACCCCCCCCACCCCCTCCTAATGTACAGTCTCCTCCCCCACCCCTATGTATATATTTTCTGTTAGGATCTCTGGGTAACAGTACTGTATATTTGCATATCGTATATGTCACAAATGTAACAGTACTATATACCTGTATGTCATGTATGTCCCTATGCCATAAATGTCATGATGTCATATATGTTGTGTGTATGTCATAAATGTCCACTATGAATTGAAAATGGGGGACCCTGATGTAAACCAAGACACACGTCTTTCTCTGGTCTGCATCCCCTTAACAATTGTGTGTATTGAGCTGTACTGTATTGTACCCATTTCTGCAATCTGTTTAATAAAGTTTTCATTCATTCATTCATTCACTTACTGTGTGGTGCTTCCCTCAGTGACCTTCTTTAAAGTAACCTTTAAGCCGGTGAAGCCCGACACAGAATGACAAACGGACTAACAATTAGGGCTGCGTGATTCTTGCTCAAATGGGAATCACGACTTTTCTCTCTAAGAATTGAGATCACGATTCTCTGACACGGATTATTATTTTTTCAATAAAATCATTGATTGCACTCTTTCTTAAAACAGACAACATAACATATATGAAAGTGCTTGACTTAAACTTAAAAGTCTCTTGTAAGTAACATACAAAATAACTCAAGTCAGAATAGTCAGAATTTAAAAAGTTAAAATTTTTTTTTTTTCATAATTTAGAAATGAGATTGCATAGGTCTATGAATCGAGATCACGCTTTTTTTTTTTTTTTATTAATCGTGCAGCCCTACTAACAATACACTCACAGGAGCGCTTCCCTCGGTCACCTACTCTGTAACTGCTGCAGGTCAAGAACCACTTCCTTGGGCCAAGCAGCCCTCGTGAACACCTGGACCTCCTCCCCCTCCACAGGTGAACACCTGGACTCCTCCCCCTCCACAGGTGCCACGCAGCCCTCATGAACACCCTGGACTCCTCCCCCCTCCACAGGTGAACACCTGGACTCCTCCCCCTCCACAGGTGCCACGCAGCCCTCGTGAACACCTGGACTCCTCCCCCTCCACAGGTGAACACCTGGACTCCTCCCCCTCCACAGGTGCCACGCAGCCCTCATCAACACCTGGACTCCTCCCCCTCCACAGGTGTCACGCAGCCCTCATGAACACCTGGACTCCTCCCCCTCCACAGGTGTCACGCAGCCCTCATGAACACCTGGACTCCTCCCCCCTCCACAGGTGCCACGCAGCCCTGATGAACACCTGGACTCCTCCCCCTCCACAGGTGCCACCCAGCCCTCATGAACACCTGGATCCTCCCCCCTCCACAGGTGCCACGCAGCCCTCATGAACACCTGGACTCCTCCCCCTCCACAGGGCCACGCAGCCCTCATGAACACCTGGACTCCTCCCCCTCCACAGGTGCCAACACAGCCCTCATGAACACCTGACTCCTCCCCCTCCACAGGTGCCACGCATAATTAATTAACAAAACTAACAGGTGCTACACATAATTAACCGTTTCCTACACACATTAATATACCAAACAAACAGCAACACAATAACCCACAACCCAATAAATAAATATATAAATATAACCCAATACGGGTGGACCGCACGTGAAACTAAAGTGACATCAGACTACACCTCCCTATATGAAATTAATGATGGGGTGGGGGGGGGGGGGGGGGGGTTTGCAGTTCTCAGTCAATCCGAAGGAAATGATTAATGGTTGGTGTGTGTATGTGTGTGTG
>NC_140176.1:7796605-7817633 GCF_963971535.1 Notolepis coatsorum
ATTAATTCAGAACCACAACATCATCAATAAACTGAAATAACAATCAAACACATCACTTAAATACACTGGACTGGTTTTTATCTAATCACCTTGAAATTCACTTCGGTGCTGACCGCGATTCCATTCGCCACCACTTTCATCAAATCGAGGACACTTTGGTTGTCGAGCGGTTCGTTAGCGGTTTGTGCTCCGTGTGTCAATCAAATTACCCCGCCCACTACGAGGGGCGGAAGTAACACCAATTGATGCAAGTGGTGGCGAATGGAATTGCGGTCAGCACTGAAGTGAATTTCAAGGTGATTAGATAAAAACCAGTCCAGTGTATTTAAGTGATGTGTGTTTGATTGTTATTTCATTTTATTGACGATGTTTTATTCAGTTTGGTTCTGAATTAATTAAATCATTTGCTAATTCATAACAAGTGACTATTTTATTTGATTTGATTTTAATCGGTTACATGTTAATTTATCCATTTGTGTTACTTCCACCCCTCGTACATGTGGGTTTAAATGGTGACGTCAGACTTCCATGTGGGTTTGAATGGTGATGAGTCAGGAGATGATGCCGTGTGTGGCCTGGTCCTCTGAATCACTTGTTTGTTATTTTCTCTTGCGTGGCAGAGGAAGATATTAGCAGGAGATAACTCGTGCCATATTCATCAATGTTCTGTGACTAACGAGTAATCATGTTCTATTTTTACAGCTATGTTCTATGACATCAACACTGTCATGTGTACAAAGGCTGACTGTTTGTCCTGGTTATGAATAAATATGATCAGGGTTATACACAGTACAATGAAACCCAAACATACACACACACACACACACACACACACACACACACACACACACACACACACACACACACACACACACACACACACACACACACACACACACACATTTAGAATCTTTATTTATGTCCACATGAAGACAATGTTTAAAGGACACAAATATTATCAGTGCACCTGTACATTGTGGGTTATTCTGATACAGTCGTGCCCAAATTGACAATGGCAACCAAAGTTACACACACACACACACACACACACACACACACACACACACACACACACACACCTGCTCTTTATCCCCTCCTACCTAGGCCTGGTCCCCATACTGTATCTCTGTCTGTCTGTCTGTCTGTCTGTCTGTCTGTCTGTCTGTCTGTCTGTCTGTCTGTCTGTCTGTCTGTCTGTCTGTCTGTCTGTCTGTCTGTCTCGCTCTCTCTCTCTCTCTCTCTCTCTCTCTCTCTCTCTCTCTCTCTCTCTGTCTCTGTCTCTGTCTCTGTCTCTGTCTCTGTCTCTGTCTCTGTCTCTGTCTCTGTCTCTGTCTCTCTCTCTCTCTCTCTCTCTGTCTCTCTCTGTCTCTCCCTGTCTCTATCCCTGTCTCTCTATACCCCCCTCTCTCTGTTATTCTTACAAGTCATTTGTCCATCTGTGAAAGCAGTTGAATCATGCCGACTGAGTGATACTATGTGTCTGTCTGTCTGTCTGTCTGTATGTTTGTCTGTCTGTCTGTCTGTCCTACTCTCTGTCTGTCTGTCTGTCTGTCTGTCTGTCTGTCTGTATCTCTCTCTCTGTCTCTCTCTTCCACATACACACACACGCACACACACACACACACACGCACACGCACACACACACACACTTGAAATCAAAATGACTGCCAGATTGGATCCACGTTGGATGTGTTCCTATTGACACATCATTCGTCATTCAGAGGGCATGTGTGCATGCAAATCTGTTTACTGTGTGCATGTGTGTGTGCGTTCATGTGTGTGTGTGTGTGTGTGTGCGCGTGTGTGTGTGTGTGTGTGTGTGTGTGTGTGTGTGCGCGTGTGTGTGTGTGTGTGCCATCTGTGCTTGTATGCGTACGTGAGTCATTCTATATGCTGAGTCAGCAGGTATGTTGTGTGAGTCTGTCCGATTGGCCCCCTGCCAGGCAGGGAATACACACACACACACACACACACACACACACACACACACACACACACACACACACACACACACACACACACACACACACACAGACACACACACACACACACACATACACACACGCACACACACATGCATACACACACACACACACACACACACAGACACACACACACACAGACACACACACACACACACATACACACACGCACACACACATGCATACACACACACACACACACATACACACACACACACACAAACACACACACTTACTTTACTTTACTTGCTATTTTGCAGGTCCATCGATGACTTCTTCTGTGTCTTGTGGTGACAGTAAAGTCGTGACTTGGTGACAGTAAAGACAGTAAAGTCGTGACAGTAAAGTCAGTAAAGTCGTGACAGTAAAGTCAGTAAAGTCGTGACAGTAAAGTCGTGACAGTAAAGTCAGTAAAGTCGTGACAGTAAAGTCGTGACAGTAAAGACAGTAAAGTTGTGACAGTAAAGTCAGTAAAGTCGTGACAGTAAAGTCAGTAAAGTCGTGACTTGCACTCATTCAAGCATTCAAGATAGTTACACACATTTTTGATGTGGTGTGATGTGTTGGTTGGTTTGATTTGGTGTTGGTGGGTTTGATTTGGTGTTGGTGTTGGTGGGTTTGATTTGATTTGGTGTTGGTGGGTTTGATTTGATTTGGTGTTGGTGGGTTTGATTTGATTTGGTGTTGGTGGGTTTGATTTGATTTGGTGTTGGTGGGTTTGATTTGATTTGGTGTTGGTGGGTTTGATTTGATTTGGTGTTGGTGGGTTTGATTTGGTGGTGGTGAGTTTGATTTGGTGGTGGTGAGTTTGATTTGGTGTTGGTTGGTTTGATTTGGTGTTGGTTGGTTTGATTTGGTGTTTGTGGTTTGATTTGGTGTTGGTTGGTTTGATTTGGTGTTGGATGGTTTGATTTGGTGGTGGTTGATTTGATTTGGTGGTGGTTGGTTTGATTTGGTGGTGGTTGGTTTGATTTGGTGTTGGTGGTTTGATTTGGTGGTGGTTGGTTTGATTTGGTGTTGGTTGGTTTGATTTGGTGGTGGTTGGTTTGATTTGGTGGTGGTTGGTTTGATTTGGTGTTGGTGGTTTGATTTGGTGGTGGTTGGTTTGATTTGGTGTTGGTCGGTTTGATTTGGTGGTGGTTGGTTTGATTTGGTGGTGGTTGGTTTGATTTGGTGGTGGTTGGTTTGATTTGGTGGTGGTTGGTTTGATTTGGTGTTGGTTGGTTTGATTTGGTGTTGGTTGGTTTGATTTGGTGTTGGTTGGTTTGATTTGGTGTTGGTGGTTGATTTGATTTGGTGGTGGTTGGTTTGATTTGGTGGTGGTTGGTTTGATTTGGTGGTGGTTGGTTTAAAGCTGTCAGGCGTGCACAACTTTTTGCATGCTGTTTACAACGTGTGTGACGGACTACACACACATGAATGAATGAATGACCTTTATTTATATAGCACCCTTCACAGCACGAATGCACAGGGTGCTTTACACTACAGCTTAATATAAAAACACAATAAAAACAAAATCAGAAATAAATGACAACAGACAAACAGCAGTTAAAAACAGTGAAACCAGATAGAAAAAGTAGAATAAAAGAATTTGGATAAAATCATGAGTCACTAATTAAAACAACACTATAGAACAGAAAAAGGCGCCTATGTGTGATTAAAAGCCTGCCTGAACAAATGTGTTTTTAGTTGTTTTTTAAAAGAGTTCTCAGAAGGGGCAGTTCGCAGGTCCAGGGGGAGAGCGTTCCAGAGCCTTGGTGCTGTCACCTCGAAGGCTCGATCACCCCTTGTTTTTAGCCTGGTCCTGGGGACCACCAGGAGGTGCTGATCGGCAGATCTGAGTGAGCGGTGTTTGTGTAGGGATGGATGAGTTCCGTGATGTAGATAGGGGCCTGACCGTGAAGTGCTCTGAAAGTGAAAGTGAGGACTTTGAAGTGAATTCTATAGTGTACCGGGAGCCAGTGCAGGGATACCAAAATGGGAGTGATGTGACATGATTTTTTTGACCTTGTGAGTAGCCTGGCTGCAGCATTTTGGACCATTTGTAGTTTATCTGTGGATGATTTGGTGAGACAGGTGAAAAGTGAGTTGCAGTAGTCATGCACGTACACCCCCACACACACACAACACACACACACACACACACACACACACACACACACACATACACACACACGCACACACACACACACACACACATACATACACACACCAACCATTAATCATTTCCCTTCGGATTGACTGAGAACGGCCCCCCCCCCCCCCCCCCCATCATTCATTTCATATAGGGAGGTGTAGTCTGATGTCACTTTAGTCCACCCGTATTGGGTTATATTTATATATTTATTTATTGGGTTGTGGGGTTATTGGTGTTGCTGTTTGTTTGGTATATTAATGTGTGTAGGAAACGCACCTGTTTAGTTTTGTTAATTAATTATGTCTGGCACCTGTGGAGGGGGAGGAGTCCAGGTGTTCATGAGGGCTGCCTGGCACCTGTGGAGGGGGAGGAGTCCAGGTGTTCATGAGGGCTGCGTGACACCTGTGGAGGGGGAGGAGTCCAGGTGTTCATGAGGGCTGCCTGGCACCTGTGGAGGGGGAGGAGTCCAGGTGTTCATGAGGGCTGCGTGGCACCTGTGGAGGGGGAGGAGTCCAGGTGTTCATGAGGGCTGCGTGACACTTGTGGAGGGGGAGGAGTCCAGGTGTTGATGAGGGCTGCCTGGCACCTGTGGAGGGGGAGGAGTCCAGGTGTTGATGAGGGCTGCGTGGCACCTGTGGAGGGGGAGGAGTCCAGGTGTTGATGAGGGCTGCCTGGCACCTGTGGAGGGGGAGGAGTCCAGGTGTTGATGAGGGCTGCGTGGCACCTGTGGAGGGGGAGGAGTCCAGGTGTTCACCTGTGGAGGGGGAGGAGTCCAGGTGTTCACGAGGGCTGCTTGGCCCAAGGAAGTGGTTCTTGACCTGCAGCAGTTACAGAGTAGGTGACCGAGGGAAGCGCTGTGAGTGTATTGTTAGTAGGGCTGCACGATTAATAATAAAAAAAAAAAAGCGTGATCTCGATTCATAGACCTATGCAATCTCATTTCTAAATTATGATGTTTTTTTTTTTTTTTTACTTTTTTAAATTCTGACGATTCTGACTTGAGTTATTTTGTATGTTACTTACAAGAGACTTTTAAGTTTAAGTCAAGCACTTTCATATATGTTATGTTGTCTGTTTAAGAAAGAGTGCAATCAATGATTTTATTGTGTTACGACCCTGGCTCATGGGTACGCAACCTATGTGTAATCAACACCAAAACCCTGTGCTCTAACTCAAAAATGCTACTAAACCAAGGAACTACTAATATAACTATAAGCTAATGTACTGGTAACCCAACGGACAAGGACTGTAAGAACCTGACAGCTCTTTCACTAGGCACAGACAGTGCATGTGTGTTTCTGGGTCTGCCTTTGAAGCTCCCCAGCAGGTAACCAATCAGCACTAATTGGCTAATTGGCAGCCCTCACCTACATGCCCTGGTTGACACAGGAGTGACCAGCCTCTAGTACGTAACACCTCCCCCACCAAACTGGTTGCCCAAGAGGCAACCACTACACAACAAACCATAAACAAAACAAAAACAACTGTGACCCCTTAGGTGTCAGGGCCTCTACCACAACAGCAATAACGGGTACCACAAACACCGGTACTATGATCGTGAGAGGGCGTCTGCTAGCACGTTGTCCCTCCCACGAATGTGGCGAATATCCAAGTTATACGCCTGGAGGAACAAACTCCATCGCATCAAACGATGGTTCGAATTCACCATGCTGCGAAGAAAAACCAAAGGGTTATGGTCTGTATACACAACAAGGGGCAAACTGGAGGATCCAACGTAAACATAAAAATGGTTCAAGGCAAGAACCGGGTCGGCCCCTGTCGAACACGACCACCGATACCGATCTGTCAAAATTATACTGCAAACCAAAATCAACCTGAGAACTGCGCTTAACAGAACAGACCACAGCACAACAAAACCATAAATCACTGATACCACCACCGCACCCATATCCATCCCACCTGGCACTGGCAGTTCAGGATACTGCACACGTGAACATCCAGAGTAGGCTGTACCGCCTCAGGTACAGCCCCAGTGTACCGGGAACCTGGCAGTACGACAGCCACCATAACGTCTGGAACACCATCTAAAATGGCGTCACCCAAAATAACTTTGTCCTGATCAAAATCAAAATGGCTGCCACTCAACAGACCAGGTCGCGAAGGCGGCTCCTGCTCCACAGGACACAGGTAACTAGGTTGACCATCACACCTAGTGCATGGCAGAGAATCAGTGTGGACATGTGGATCAATGTCAGAATCATCAACTGACATACTGGGACCATCCCTGCCCACAAGTGAAACATTAGGGACAATAGAGCTATTGTGGGAAGGCTGGCAGCCTAAATCAAGCTTAGTAGCCCCTCCAACTAGAACGGTGTCACATGAAAAAACAGCACCTCTCATAGCATCCTTCCCACACTCCTCCTCCAATTCGTTCGTGGCCTCAGCCACCGTACAGGCTGGGAAGACCTTGAGACATTGCGCTGCCATATCATCTCCTGTCACATGCTTCTCCGGCACGCCTGTCAACTCTGGTTTCACCACCGGGCCTAACACAAAACCACAATCAAGAGAATAATTATGCAGAGGTACATCCACAGTGTGCTTTCCAAAATTCTCAACAGGTGCACCTTTTAATTCAACAAAGAATGTGTCACTAAGTGTAATGTCCCAAGTCGAAGTATCAACAACATCACTTTTGTCCTTTGACATTTCTCGTGCCACAGCACACACCGGAAACACTCCTGGATGTTTCTGTGCCAGCTCATTAGAGACCTCAGAAACCACAGGAATGGGAGTTACAACCGGAGTAGCCAACACTTTGTCACCAGCCAAATCATTCCCTAGAATGAAGGACACCCCCTTTATGGGAATGTAAGAACATACCCCCACAACAACATTGCCTGATACTAAGGGAGAATTGAGCGTGACCTCATGCAAAGGTGCATCCACAAATCCACCCCCAAAGCCCTGAACAACGACATCGGAATGCAAAGAAGAGTTTGATGAAAATGGCAAAACCCCCTCCAGAATGAGGGACTGAAAAGCACCGGTATCTCTCCAAATTGTTATAGCCTGTTTGGACTCTAGTGCATTAGTCAGGGAAACAAATCCATTCATCCTAAACCTTGAGGAACCCTCAAGCTCTTTGTCCACACGTTTGATACCTTCCCCATCCCCATCTAACGTTGGCATAGGCGTCCTGCATATGGTTTCTACCAGAGCCACGGTTCTGAAATTTTTCTGCTCAAGCACCGGGCATCCAGCAACGATATGACCAGGTTCCTTACAGTAAAAACAGATAATCCCTTCAGGGAATGCACCAGCAGAACCACCCCGCCTAGGAGGTGAAGTTAATTGACCAGCAGACACAGGTTTTGGGAAACGGCCCCCCTGAACAGGACGCCTATCCCCGGACTCAACACGGTAGTCCTCCAAAAACACGGACTTGTGTGTCAACACAAACTCATCGGCGAAGACAGCGGCGTCGCCTATCTTCGATACCCCACGCTCATTTAGATGTGTGGAAACGGTATCAGGAACACATCTTTTAAATTCCTCTAGGAGAATCAACTGCCTAAGCTGCTCTCTTGACTCTGCCTTCTGAGAAGTGCACCACCTGTCAAACAGGTTCTCCTTCTCCCTTCCAAACTCAACATAAGACTGCCCCTCGGACCTACGATAACCTCTAAAACGCTGACGATAGGCCTCAGGGACCAACTCATAAGCCCTCAAAATGGAAGCTTTAACCAGCTCATAATCAGCGCTTTGTTCAAGGGACAGAGCAGTGTAGGCTTCTTGTGCCCTACCAACCAAAACACATTGCAGCAGCAGTGTCCAGGCGGTATCAGGCCACTTCAATGTGGTTGCCACCCGTTCGAAAAGGGGAAAATATCTTTCCACGTCTTTCTCAAAAAATTGTGGCACCATCCTGATATTCCTGCCTACATCAAACCCGGAACGTGACTCTGGATGCAGAGCACCCGCCTGCAAGGCAGCATACTTATATTCAAGCTCCTTCTGTGCACGCTCGTGCTCCAGCAACAGTTGTTTCTCCTTAAACTCACGCTCATGCTCACGCTCCTCTTTCCTCTCTCTCTCCTTAAGCTCACGCTCCTCTTTACTCTCTCTCTCCTTAAGCTCACGCTCCTCTCTCCTCTCCTCACGCTCTCGCTCTAGCTGCCTTTCCTTAAACTCCAACTCCCTAATCCTCCACTCACCCTCTATACCAGGTAATAGCGGAGACGCGCCAGACGATGGAGGCTCCTCCACCCTCTCCTCAAGCACCTGTTCCCTAATGAGCAAAACCCGCAAAGCACCCAAGGCAGATGGTTTCAAACGTTTCTCACTGGGAGTAAGCTCGACCTTGTAGTGCACAGCAAGCTCGAGCAGTTGTTCTTTGGAAAATTTGTCTAATAAGTCATGAGACGGGCGATCAACAAAGTCCCTGATGGAAGCCATTGTCACTGAACTAGACACCCCAAGCTACACACCCAACCTCACAGACACGAAGAACCACTAACGAACCACGAAGACGCCCCCAACGAACCACTGAAGAACCACGAAGAACCACTGAAGAACCATGAATAATGCTAATTGCCAACAATAACAACCAGAAGGGAACGCGGTGGAAATGTGAGCTCTACGGAGCGCACCTTTCCAGGTTGCACAAAAAAAAAAAAAAAACACACCCACCCTAAATAGACGTGTCATACACGCAGGGTGTTAGGTGCTACCAGGTATGCTCACCAAACACTCAAACAAACAAAATAAATCCAACAAAAAAAAATCCCAAACAGGTGCGCCTTCTAACCTGATGTGACCACATATGCTTCTACGTCTAAACTGCAGAAAAAACCGGCCTACCACATGTCTACGCTAAGAAACACTAAATCAAGCCCTACCACACTACCTGTGTTTCCTGGCCGCCCTAATCTACCTACCCTTAAACTAATGCCCTGTAGACCTAACTTTCTTCAACCACACCTGCTACCAGTCAAAGATCATATACAATCATTTCATTGACCGCCCCAGGAGTACGTGGTGCACCGGACGCTAACCCACAACCAGAAAATAATGTCCCTATCTACATGTGGTGCCTACTAAACTATATATTTTAACAGCATAAGTAGTCACATCAAATTACAAACAAATACGGCATACTCACCTGTTTGATGAAATGGCTCAGCCCCCACGCTACACCATGTGTAACGAACACCACCCAAACCATAATATGATGACACCCTGTGCAACAACAAAAAAATCACCAAACAAAGTTCTAGGGGTAAAAGATCCCGGATGAGCGCCCAACTGTTACGACCCTGGCTCATGGGTACGCAACCTATGTGTAATCAACACCAAAACCCTGTGCTCTAACTCAAAAATGCTACTAAACCAAGGAACTACTAATATAACTATAAGCTAATGTACTGGTAACCCAACGGACAAGGACTGTAAGAACCTGACAGCTCTTTCACTAGGCACAGACAGTGCATGTGTGTTTCTGGGTCTGCCTTTGAAGCTCCCCAGCAGGTAACCAATCAGCACTAATTGGCTAATTGGCAGCCCTCACCTACATGCCCTGGTTGACACAGGAGTGACCAGCCTCTAGTACGTAACAATTGAAAAAATAAGAATCGTGTCAGAGAATCGTGATCTCAATTCTTAGAGAGAAAAGTCGTGATTCCCATTTGAGCAAGAATCATGCAGCCCTAATTGTTAGTCCGTTTGTCATTCTGTGTCGGGCTTCACCGGCTTAAAGGTTACTTTAAAGAAGGTCACTGAGGGAAGCACCACACAGTAAGTGAATGAATGAATGAATGAAAACTTTATTAAACAGATTGCAGAATGGGTACAATACAGTACAGCTCAATACACACAATTGTTAAGGGGATGCAGACCAGAGAAAGACGTGTGTCTTGTTTACATCAGGGTCCCCCATTTTCAATTCATAGTGACATTTATGACATACACACAACATATATGACATCATGATATTTATGGCATAGGGACATACATGACATACAGGTATATACAGGGTGTCCGCGGATCCTTAAAAAGTCTTAAAAGGTCTTAAATTTGTTTATCAATAATTAAGGCCTTAGTTTGTCTTAAAATGTCTTAAATCCATTTTCAGAGGTCTTAAAAATGCCATAGAAAGGAAAGATAAAATGCCATGTCATCTTATGTTTTATTATGAAATCTGGGGGGAAACGGTTAACGGGAGATAAAGTTTGACTTTTCATTGTAGAATCACGCAGACCGGAATGGGGCGGAACCAACACAACTCCTTGTGTAATGTGTTGGCCGGGGAACCATTTCAGCAACGGAGTCTAGCTAATGTTAGCAAGGCGAAGCGATAACGCTAACGTTACGTTTAGTTTAGTTTAGCATTTGCACTCGTTAATATGGGAAAGTGCCAATTTAACGAGAACTGGCTCGACAATCCACTGTTTGCGCGATGGTTGGTCCCAGTCAAAGACCATTACAAGCCCCGCTGCAACAAAAAAAAAAGAGCAGTCGCGTCGCACATGCTGAGCGCTCTGCAAAAACCGCCTGCAAACTACTATTTCGCATTTATTTTCGGCCCCTGCCTCCACACCAGCTGCGCCATCTCAGGTAGGACTATAACATCTGCACCAACAGAAGTCCGGATAACATTCGGCTCCACGCCAAAGCTTGAAGATGAGGTCTTAACTTGAAAATAATCTATTCACGGATGTAAACAAGGACACGTTTGTGTTTATGTTCGATGAGAGCTTCACCCACTATGTATTTTTTCCTCCCACCCACCCCCTCCTAATGACGTACAGTATCCTCCCATGTATGTTAGGATCTATGGGTAACAGTACTGTATATTTGCATATCGTATATGTCACAAATGTAACGGTACAGTACTATATACCTGTATGTCCCTATGCCATAAATGTCATGTATGTTGAGTGTCATAAATGTCACTATGAATTGAAAATGGGGGACCCTGATGTAAACAAGACAAACGTCTTTCTCTGGTCTGCATCCCCTTAACAATTGTGTGTATTGAGCCGTACTGTATTGTACCCATTCTGCAATCTGTTAAACAAAGTATTCATTAATTCAACCAAAACCACAAAAACAAAACAACTGGATGAATGAATGAAAACTTTATTTAACAGATTGCAGAATGGCTACAATACAGTACGGCTCAATACACACAATTGTTAAGGGGATGCAGACCAGAGAAAGACGTGTGTCTTGTTTACATCAGGGTCCCCCATTTTCAATTATAGTGACATGACATTTATGACATACTCAACATACATGACATGACATTTATGGCATAGGGACATACATGACATACAGGTATACTATATAGTACTGTAGTGTTACAATTGTGACATACGATATGCAAATATACAGTACTGTTACCCAGAGATCCTAACATAAAATATATACATATGATGGGGAGGAGACTGTACATTAGGGGGGGGGGGGGGGGGTTGGACATTTACGGTGCCCAGTTTCTAATTGCAGCCTCCCGTAGGTGCTCTTTAAGAGCGGTTTTGAATGTGGGCAGGGGTAAAGTGGGTTTTAGGAGTGAGGTTAAGCAGTAGTCTGACCAGTTTGTTTTGTGATGTTTGTAATCTTGTTTTTAGGGCCTTTGAGGTGCTTTGGTACCATGAGGTGCAAGCATAGTTGTAGTACCCTTGAATGAGTGCTCCTGTTAGAGTCTTCAGGGTATTCTTGTTTACCAGAGAGGAGATCCGGCACAAGAATCTTGTTTGTTGGTTGACTTTTTTGATACCCTGGGGAGGGTGGTAATAGTTATGTGTTCTGACGGTGGCTGTTGCACTTGCTGCTTGGCCCCTGGTATATTTTGTATAGCTATATTTGCTATTTATGTTTGGTCACCCCTTTGTTGAAATTCATCCAATCCAGTTACTCCTTTAAGTTCAAGATTTTTAAGTTTCCAAGTTATGTTTTAATAAACATCTTTGGACCAATGTGTCCCTAAACTTAAACTAATTGGTGTCGTTGCATGATTTTTGTTATTGTGAAATTGGTATTAAATTTAATTCTGAGTGGCATTCAAAAGTCTTAAAAAGCATTAAATATGACTGGGCTAAACCTGCAGATACCCTGTATATAGTACTGTTACATTTGTGACATATACGATATGCAAATATACAGTACTGTTACCCAGAGATCCTAACAGAAAATATATACATAGGGTGGGGAGGAGACTGTACATTAGGAGGGGGTGGGGGGGTTGTCTATCATCACGACGTTATTGTGGAGCGCATCTGATAGACCAGGTAGTGTATATAGTAGTTTTGTTATTTTGATTATGTCACTGTTTGTGAATGTCACCTCTGCACCTTGGGAGAAAGCCATCATTTGTGGGAGTTTGGAGGGGAGAGAAAAGGGACCCTGTCACACTCAGCGACGTGCATTTCTGATATTTGTAGGATATGATGAACCCGGTTCAGGGTAAGGAGTGTGGGTGCAGGAGGAAATGGTTAAAATGTGAGCTCCAGGTATTGACAATGCCAACTAGGGCTGCAACTAATGACTGTAGTCGACTAATCTGTCGATTACTTTTTCGATTAGTCGACTAATCGAAAAACAATTATATCATTTTTTTTTTGCACTACCTATCTTTGTGAAAGTGGCTTCTCAGCTCTGGTCCAGCTGAAGACGGAGCAGAGGAACAGATTGGACATTGAGCATGAGACCTCAGAGTTGCTTTGAGACTCTTGTCAGGACCAAACAACATCCCCAGTTATCCCATTAGTTCCCCCAAACTTACTGTCGGTCTGTTATGTTAAGCTAAGAAGTCTTCAGCTGGCTGGACCAGAGCTGAGAAGCCACTTTCACAAAGATAGGTAGTGCAAAAAAAAAAAATTATAATAATTTTTTTTAATGACTAATCGACGCAACAATTTCTCGTCAACGATTTTTTATAATCGACGTCGTTGATTATGTCGACTAATCGTTGCAGCCCCAATGCCAATGCTAAATACCCTACCTACCACATGGCCCCTGATGGCCACCACACCCCAACGTGTAAATAGCTAGGCAGCGAGAGCCAGCATTCCACCAGGGTTGTCAAGTGGGCTCCTCCCTTCACTGGTGTTTTGTCAAGTCAGGCCCACGACACCTCAAGACCCCCAATACATGGCCACCTGAAGACCCCCAAGATAGGCCCAACAGTTCCAGCATCATCACAGAACCACCCCCCTCCATGCTAGCTCCCCCTTTTCCATGATATCCACACGCCAAACCGCCCTATATTATGCTATGTCAAAAATAATACAATTCCTGATACCAGTAGCACACATGAAACGGCAACAACAGAGAAGAAAAGGAATACTTTTACCCTTTGTTTACTTTGGTCCCCAGCTGACGTTATTTCTCCTCAACCAAGTCCACCGACTGCCTTCCGATGCTTCTTCCGACATCTCATTTTTGTACTCCACCTATGAATCCCCAACTCTCCCAATGATGATAAAAGTCAAACAAGTCGGACAAACCCTATAGCTTTCCATCCATCCTCACTGTTCAGTTTCTGCTGCCAAGTCTGTGTTTACCGTATATACCGTACTTTTCGCACTATAAGCCGCACCTGACTATAAGCCGCAGCAGCTAAATTAAATGATGTGTACATATATAAGCCGCACTGGACTATAAGCCGCAGGTGTTTTAATGTTTAATTACCATATGCAATTAGCATTGGGACACAATACTGTCGGACAAATAACAAGAATTAACTCATTTACAAGTTGTATTAAGTTTAGCAAATAAGGGAACAGATAAATAACATTTCAATGCAGTCAAAAAAGCTATATTTTGATTTTTACATTTTCGGGTTTGGTCACGTCGAGTCACATATAAGCCGCACCGTTATATAAGCCGCAGGGTCGAAAAATGGGGGAAAAAGCCGCGGCTTATAGTCAGAAAAGTACGGTAAGCGGTTTCCTTTCATACACCTCCTCCACTGAATCCTCGAAAGGCACGGCCAATTCTATAAAAATAAACCAAGTCAGTGCCGACTATCTCTCATGGAACAACAGTGCGTTTTCCTCCCAAATCGACCTGCATCTCCCAATCAGTAGCTCCGTTTCGGTGGCCCGCCTCACGCCTGCCTAAAAAACCTAACTCTCTCTCCCTCACGGACAAATTTAATGACTGCACCCTCCATCCGATTATACCCCGCATTCACCTGTACTCTTATACTTAAAATGTCTGCCGCTAAGCTCTTCAAAACATGTCGCGATGTATACCGGCCTTGAGAAAGACTTAGTCTTACAGCCTGACATAATTTGCCTCAAAGTTGTGGACAAACACAGTGTGGACACTGTTTTACAGTAGGTTCTGTGGTGATGGCAGCACATCAGAAGTAGCTTCTATTGGGACTTTTATAAGATTTTCCTCCGTACTCCAGAGGTCCTTCCAGCTAATCTTCTCTTCTCTACACTTTCCCAGTTCATCCACTGTCCCCGCTTAGCCTGGGCCCTTTTACACCTCACTACTTCCTCTTAGCCTGGACCACAGCCTCTGTACACCTCACTACTTCCTCTCAGCCTGGACCACAGCCTCTGTACACCTCACTACTTCCTCTCAGCCTGGACCACAGCCTTTATACACCTCACTGCTTCCTCTCAGCCTGGACCACAGCCTTTGTACACCTCACTACTTCCTCTCAGCCTGGACCACAGCCTTTGTTTGTACACCTCACTACTTCCTCTCGGCCTGGACCACAGCCTTTGTTTGTACACCTCACTACTTCCTCTCAGCCTGGACCACAGCCTCTGTACACCTCACTACTTCCTCTTAGCCTGGACCACAGCCTTTGTTTGTACACCTCACTACTTCCTCTCAGCCTGGACCACAGCCTTTGTTTGTACACCTCACTACTTCCTCTCAGCCTGGACCACAGCCTTTGTTTGTACACCTCACTACTTCCTCTCAGCCTGGACCACAGCCTTTGTTTGTACACCTCACTACTTCCTCTCGGCCTGGACCACAGCCTTTGTTTGTACACCTCACTACTTCCTCTCAGCCTGGACCACAGCCTCTGTACACCTCACTACTTCCTCTCAGCCTGGACCACAGCCTCTGTTTGTACACCTCACTACTTCCTCTCAGCCTGGACCACAGCCTCTGTACACCTCACTACTTCCTCTCGGCCTGGACCACAGCCTCTGTTTGTACACCTCACTACTTCCTCTTGTCTCCGTACCTGCTCCACTACCAGCTTCCTCCTTTCTGTGGGACCTGCTTTACTCCATGCTGGTTTCCCTGAGCTGAGCCCCAGGCCTCCCGGCCTTGTTGCACCTGACCTACAATGTCTGTTTGCCTAAGAGCTAGGGGTGGGAATCGCCAGAGACCTCACGATACGATAGCATCACGATACTTGCGTCACGATACTAAATATATCGCGATACGCTGAGTATTGCGAAAAAATATTTTTTTTTATCAAATTTAATTTATTACCTTTTTTCAACTGCAAAGTAAAACTTTGTCGACATGTTTTATCTAATAAAATAAAGTTCAGTCTGTTCATCTCACTTCAATCGTTTTTATTGCAGAACATGGTATTTTCTCAAGCAGACAGATGTAAACACTGTAATCTGTGTTGCATGTACCTGACAAACTGAACTGTTTGTATTACAGTCATATTCCAACTTAACTGAATGCACATGTGTGTGTGTGTGTGTGTGGACTACTGTACTATTACAGGTATTGAAATGAACAATGCAACTTCCTTATACACATTTTCTTTTATTATTTTTTTATTATTTTTATGAATAATTAAATATCGATACTTGGCGTCCCCTCGATTTTTTTCCCCACCCCTACTAAGAGCTGCCTCTGCTTCCTGTACTTGGGTTCCATTTCCTCCCTCTAGTTGGATTTGAGACCAACTTACTAACTACTGTATCTTTGCTCCCTGATAACAATAACTCTGTTCTCACCTTCTCACACACGCCTCTGTTAGACTAGTTACTGGTGGCTGGATAATGCCTTTCCCATACAATGCCACACTACTAATACACAGAAAAACTCCTAGCCATTTCCTAATAAACAAATTAACCAATCTCTCAAGCCTTTCTACCTTTAATATTGGCACTTCATATATTGACAATGGCCAACGTAGGGAATAAATCAAACTGCAAACACCATAACATAAACGTGCCTGGAAGCTCTGACCTCTCTATCCTTCCTATCCACATTTACAACATCTTTCCTAAGTTGATCTATCTGTTCACTATTATTCAACTCATTATACCACCTACCCAACCTTTTCACTGGGTTGCCCCTTATAGATGGAATTTCCTCCTCATCTACATAAGGCTTTCTCTCCACTAGCTTTCCTCTGGTCAATGAAATGCTTCTCGACTTACTAGGCTTATAGTGGGGGGCCCGTGTACGGGTACTTGTTGTTTTAATTTCAAATCGATGCAGAAGTTTAATTTTCACGACTTGAAGGTAAACGTCTATAGAACAATTTTGGTTTGAATGTCAAGCACTCGGGCCTCTAGCAGGTGTCAGTGGTTCCCAAACCCCCACCAGCCTTAGCAAAATATAAAAAATACACATACATACACACACACACACACACACACACACACACACACACACACACACACACACACACACACACACACGCACACTTCAGAGTTTAAGATGCTCTGAAAAGCTCCACAGGGCCTCAGGGAAATATATCAGTTCCACAGGGAACACACGCACACACGCACACACGCACACACGCACGCACGCACACAGCTGGGACCACACTAGGGATGCACGCTTGCCACATTTTTCATGGTTGACTGAAGGAATAATGGAATAATGGGCGGCCAGGCTGCTCTCATGAGTGCCAACTTTTAGTTACATTTCCTATGAATTGGTGACAGAGGTACCTGTAACCCTGCCCCTAACCCTAACCATTTGATTTGATCTTTATTTATCTCGAACAACCATAAACACACAAACTTGAATTATTTAAACAAATAATAAAAATAAATAAATAAATAAAATACAAATACAAATAAAATAAAATATATCTTCCTAGACATGGAAGCAATTGTCAACATAGCTCAAGACAAATGGTTTTGTTCGAGAAGGGACAGAAAGAAGCAAAGCTTATCTGGTCCTGCCCCTTCCTTACAATATCATATTAATATACGTTAATAAGTTATCTATCAATATCAAAAATAATATACCTATCCACTACATCAAAAGATAAATAAATAATTACAAAAATACTAGTTCACGTTAACCATGAACATAACGTTAAAGCCACAATGTGTAATTTAGTTCTTATCTTATCTTCTTATCCATAACCCTAAGCATAAACATAACGTTAAAGCCACAATGTGTAGTTAAGTTATTATTATCTTATCTTCTTATCCATAATGTGTAATTTAGTTCTTGAGGGTGTACAGAACAAACTGAGACCACTGGCGCTTCAACTCGGCTATCAGACTTTTAAACACAGACAGTAGTCATTTTAAGTAGCCTTTTGCACTTGGTTGTCTGTTTTTACTTTTACTTTGCTGGATTGTGTATCGCATGGAGTGTTTCTCTTTTTTTTTGCTGTGCTGTCGTTGAGATGTTTTCTTGTTTGTTTGTCTTTGTTGCTCGTTGGTGAAGCTGCAAATATGAATTGCCCCACGCGGGATCAATAAAGTTGTCTGAATCTGAACATGAACATGAACACACCACTCTCTAGCCTCAAACACTCTGGTGTGACCAGCTAACTCAGCTTTCTGCTCTAGCCTCAAACACTCTGGTGTGACCAGCTAACTCAGCTTTCTGCTCTATAGCCTCAAACACTCTGGTGTGACCAGCTTACTCAGCTTTCTGCTCTATAGCCTCAAACACTCTGGTGTGACCAGCTAACTCAGCTTTCTGCTCTAGCCTCAAACACTCTGGTGTGACCAGCTAACTCAGCTTTCTGCTCTAGCCTCAAACACTCTGGTGTGACCAGCTAACTCAGCTTTCTGCTCTAGCCTCAAACACTCTGGTGTGACCAGCTAACTCAGCTTTCTGCTCTAGCCTCAAACACTCTGGTGTGACCAGCTAACTCAGCTTTCTGCTCTAGCCTCAAACACTCTGGTGTGACCAGCTTACTCAGCTTTCTGCTCTAGCCTCAAACACTCTGGTGTGACCAGCTAACTCAGCTTTCTGCTCTATAGCCTCAAACACTCTGGTGTGACCAGCTAACTCAGCTTTCTGCTCTAGCCTCAAACACTCTGGTGTGACCAGCTAACTCAGCTTTCTGCTCTATCCTCAGACACTCTGGTGTGACCAGCTAACTCAGCTTTCTGCTACCAAGTAGATACCAAGCAGACACCAAGTAAACACCAAGTAGATACCAAGTAGATACCAAGTAGATACCAAGGAGATACCAAGTAGACACCAAGTAGATACCTAGGCGGCCATTGACCGGTATTTACTGGCTAATGGAATCCCTGTATATATAGGGCCAGTCCATCAATCAGAGAACCGCAATCATCCGGTCATACAATTATGCACAAATATATAGAATATTATTTAGGAGATTGGAAATCTTCCCATTAGGACGACCAATCAGGGTACCCTATACTATATAGTATTATATTATTAGAAACATTCAGAAAAATATACATTTAGTTAATTATACACTATATCACATTTAAATTAGTAGGTCATTAGTAGATGGGTAGGCAAATTACATAGTATATTACAATGCATAGTTCAGTGGTGCTTCTCAACATTATATGTAATATATATATATTTCTCTAAAAAAATCTCCTTCAAAAAAATGTCAAATGGAAAAGATGAATTGTTACTAAATCGTATATATAAAATGTATAAATCATGCAAGTCTCGGGACCGCCCCTGATGATCACCAGGTGGGGGCTGATATCTAATCTATTACATTTCCGGGTATAAAAAGCTGTCATTTTGTGTTGTATTCATACTTGAAAAATTGTCAATTAAAACACCTTGGAGCATCAAGTGAGTGGCGACGAGCCCCGCTTTGTTTTATAGCTTCTCAACATTAAACATTAATCAATAACAAAACAGAAGTGTGTGCGTGTGTGCGTGTGTGCGTGCGTGTGTGTGTGTGTGTGTGTGTGTGTGTGTGTGTGTGTGTGTGTCTGCCCTGTGTGTATCTTCGTCTCTCTGTTTCATTATCTGGAATGTTAGTTTTCTTCTCCACAGAAACGTTCCGTCGTCACGTCCCCGTCAGTGAGTCGCTGTCAGGAGGCCAGAGGAGGCTCCTGTTGAATCACTCTTTTTTTAATACATTTACAGTGATTTATTTTGTTTGTGTGAAACATTAATGCAGACAGAGGATGAAGAAAGAGGGGAAAGGAAGGAGGCAGAACACACTATAGCCATTTATCACGATCTCTCTCTTTTCTTTCTCTCATCCTTCTCTCTGTCTTTGACTTAATAATAATACTCCGTCGTTCCAGCTTTCCAGTTCTATGCAGATCATGTTGAGAACCGTGGTAACCATGGTAACGTTGTTATCTCAGTGGAGGAGGCTGGTCTCGGGCAGGATCGTTTCGTGAAAGATACACTCCGGGAACACGTAGAACCTCTACACAGCTCTCATTCTGTCTACAGAACACGTAGAACCTCTACACAGCTCTCATTCTGTCTACAGAACATGTAGAACCTCTACACAGCTCTCATTCTGCCTACAGAACATGTTAGAACCTCTAAACAGCTCTCATTCTGTCTACAGAACATGTTAGAACCTCTAAACAGCTCTCATTCTGTCTACAGAACATGTTAGAACCTCTAAACAGCTCTCATTCTGTCTACAGAACATGTTAGAACCTCTAAACAGCTCTCATTCTGTCTACAGAACATGTAGAACCTCTAAACAGCTCTCATTCTGTCTACAGAACGCGTAGAACCTCTAAACAGCTCTCATTCTGTCTACAGAACACGTTAGAACCTCTACACAGCTCTCATTCTGTCTACAGAACGTGTAGAACCTCTAAACAGCTCTCATTCTGTCTACAGAACGTGTAGAACCTCTAAACAGCTCTCATTCTGTCTACAGAACATGTTAGAACCTCTAAACAGCTCTCATTCTGCCTACAGAACGTGTAGAACCTCTAAACAGCTCTCATTCTGTCTACAGAACGTCTAGAACCTCTACACAGCTCTCATTCTGTCTACAGAACGTGTAGAACCTCTAAACAGCTCTCATTCTGTCTACAGAACGTGTTAGAACCTCTAAACAGCTCTCATTCTGTCTACAGAACATGTTAGAACCTCTAAACAGCTCTCATTCTGTCTACAGAACACGTTAGAACCTCTAAACAGCTCTCATTCTGTCTACAGAACGTGTTAGAACCTCTAAACAGCTCTCATTCTGTCTACAGAACGTGTAGAACCTCTACACAGCTCTCATTCTGTCTACAGAACACATTAGAACCTCTAAACAGCTCTCATTCTGTCTACAGAACATGTTAGAACCTCTAAACAGCTCTCATTCTGTCTACAGAACGTGTAGAACCTCTAAACAGCTCTCATTCTGTCTACAGAACATGTTAGAACCTCTAAACAGCTCTCATTCTGTCTACAGAACATGTAGAACCTCTAAACAGCTCTCATTCTGTCTACAGAACGTGTAGAACCTCTAAACAGCTCTCATTCTGTCTACAGAACGTGTTAGAACCTCTAAACAGCTCTCATTCTGTCTACAGAACATGTAGAACCTCTAAACAGCTCTCATTCTGTCTACAGAACATGTAGAACCTCTAAACAGCTCTCATTCTGTCTACAGAACATGTTAGAACCTCTACACAGCTCTCATTCTGTCTACAGAACATGTTAGAACCTCTAAACAGCTCTCATTCTGTCTACAGAACATGTTAGAACCTCTAAACAGCTCTCATTCTGTCTACAGAACATGTAGAACCTCTAAACAGCTCTCATTCTGTCTACAGAACGT